>NC_141768.1:14884090-15196931 GCF_051362555.1 Lingula anatina
TAGAGGAAGAGATATGAAATGATAAATGTTCCAAATTTACTTGATCGAGTGTCTGTCGTTATTGCCCGTTGCATCATGGTAGCATCAAATGGTATCGTGTCTGCATGGTTTTAGACACATCTTTATTTTAGCACAGACGCGTTACAAGACGCCGTTAACCTTATGCGTCTATGCGAAAAGTGTCAAACAGCCCATCAATTACCAATGAAAAATGTGATAAACGTTTGTGCGCACCATGGCCTCACACCAGGCAAACGGCACTTTTTTTGTACTGAAGATTGTTGTTAGCATAAAGTTGAAACGGTAGCAGTTAAATTTGGGAATTAAATGTCAATCTTATTGTCAGTTGTCGATAGGAACACAATTTCCGTAAAAAGGATTACTCTCTACTGTCTTCAAAGCGTTCAAGCTCCGATTCAAAAGAAATGAATAGAGGACTTCTATAAGAGGACTTCTATAAAGCTCCCTTTACACTGGACGGCGTCCTTTCTGCGTCCCGTAGTACGGTTCCGTTTGATAGTAAAATGAAATAATAATTTTACGTGATGATAACATACCGATCATTGAACATTCACTCTGCTACAAAAGCGATGCTCGTGCCTCCTTTCTACGACCATAGCGATGCCAGATTCATGGTCGCAGAAAGGACGCAGAAAGGACGCCTGTCCGGAACCGCGCAAAATTTAGTTTGGAATCAAATTTAGAAACAGGCTCGAAATACGGACACCGCTGTAAATTTTAGGTTAGGCAACGCGTTAATACTACCTTCCAGATTCGTGGTCAAAATATTAACGTGTAAATCGCTATGGGGAAATCCAACGCTGACTACAATAACCAGATTCAATCATATAAAATGGCACGGCGACCGTATGCAATGTAGACAAACTCGGTGTAGCCCCTTACGATGTCAAAAAAAAAAAAATCTTACGCAAAATTGTATTTGATTTCATCGCACGGCGTCCGTGGCAAATGTGATCAAGGCTTTAATGTTTACTCGTTGCTTTTTAAAATATCAAACCAAGACAATGGCTTCATGACCTTAACTTCTTAATCAAAATAGTCAACAAGCTTTCTCTGCCTCTTTAGACTTGACATAACATATTATACGGAATTACGGTTTACAATAAAAAGTTATTACGTAAAGTAACTGAAATTGCCTGTGAATTATTAAATGTCTCCGACACGCCGTCCAGTGTCAATCGGGATTAAGTAGCTCTGTAACATCGATATTGTTCCTAAGAAAAGTTGGACGCGCACTTAAGAGGGTCAGATTCCAAAGTTTGTCCTGTCGCGTTATTGGTTAAGGTAAAAAACCGTAAACCCCTTTGAAAGTTCAAACCCTTTGAGAATCAGTAAAAGGTATCAGGATTCTGATTTTTAATTTCCTTCAGGTTAATTAGATTAAGCGGATAAAGATTTCGTATCCTCAAATTAACGGATATACGAGGACAATAGGGACACGGACACGGACACGGAAATAAAAAAGTACGAGTGTGCGAGTGCAAATTATCTTTGTTCCAGGAAACCTCATAATATTATATGTTATTTGGATTTTCTTCGAAACCCAAGGTCAGAAATGAGAATATGACTCTTATCATTGTTCTTATGTTCAAAGGGCTTTCTGCCTTACTGCTTTTGTTTTTTTCGGTCCAGTTACATGAAACCTGATGCATGTATTGGAACATCAATGAGACAGATGGAGAGAGACTCTTCCACATTTCGTCTCAGATGTTCAATTTAAATGGAATTAAAGGAAATTTAAATGTAACATTTTTTTCTACGGTGTTGTATCTCATCATAATACAAAGGCTTTGTTATTAAAACCCTCAGATTATTTGAAAACATATATACTTGTAATACTTTTAAGTACTTTTTAAATTAAAATTGAAATTAGTAATTAAAAAGTAGTGATTCAGAAATTAATAAAACACAGAGGTGTTTAGACTGGGAGGATGTTGACGACATATTTAAAAGACAAAATGGTAAATGCTGATTATTCTTGCCCAGTTCATATTTAATCAACTGCTTCTAGCAAAGTTTATATTTAATCAACGTCCATGAAACGCGCAAGCTTCGCGGCCCGAATGATGTAACGAAACTGAGGGCCAGTGTTATAATGGTTAGGGTAAGCCTGACCTAAGTGAGTCAACATCTAGGGCGAAGCTCACCTGTACAAATGAATGGGAAGCGGACTCTCTATTGTGGGGGACTCTCTGTCACGTTACAATAATTCCACACGCTGCTTATACAATGTAGCTTCGTTTTAATACGCTGGAAACCGATTTCACTTGTTGACTGTCAAGGTATAAACTTGTTTTAAATTGATATCAGTGCACAAAGAAATCAACGTACTCAAGGTGGAACTGTGATCTCTTCAGACTTAATGACCTTGCGGCTATCTTTCATCACTCCCTCATCCATGTACGATGTCACATACGATGGTCATACGTACCTCTTTACGCTAGATGTGACAGAACCATACCGTAGGTTGATCCAAGACAAGGGGACACAGGGCCGAGTGCCCTCCTCTCCAGTTTCTCTGAAAATGTTGCTGAATGATAAACCTGGTTCCCCGTCCCTCTTTTGATAGATGCTTAACCCACTGATGAATTTGAACGTGAGCATAACTTACAGTATATCCCAGTCAGGCATTTTTTTCTTTCGCGCCAGCCCTTCATCATAGACGACCAAGTCCACAAGCTTGGTGCACTTGAAGACACACGCAATCCTGTGATTAATTTCACTTCAACCACAACTAAAAAGAAGAATTAATAATGGCAAATAAAGTCTCTCTCCAAATTGCCACTGAAAGCGATGTCTTCCTGCAAAGTGTCATTACGCTCCTAACATTGCCAAGAACGTTTGATGGTCATTACTAACCAACAAAGCGAAGCAGCTTATTCTATTTAGAAAAAAAAGAAAAAAGACTGAGATAGTGATGAAAGATTGCCTCGGGGTCATTCACTATGACATGATCGCAGTACCATCTTGAATACGTTGATTTCTTTGTCCACTGATTTCAATTTAAAATAAGTTAATACCGCGACAGTCAACAAATTGTATATGCTACGACAAAATGGCTACGTTCTGTTTTACAAATATTTACAAAATATCAATAGATTTCGGATAACAATGAGGAAATTGCGTAGCCATAATCTCATCAAATGTGGAAAGCATTGTTTTAATAATTTCCATTTTGTGTTTAGATGTTTTGACTATAATCTTTGTTCTTCACGCATGACTGACTTAGTCACCTAAAGAACCCATACTGATTTGACCAGGTCAGTAGTGTTCTCTGTGGAATATTGGGGAAATTAGATTGCATCATTAACTCTCGGGTTAGGAAATGTATACGATGACCGGTTAAAAAAATATCAATGTGGTCCAATATAATATTGTACATGAAAGTATTAGTTACGTATATTAAGAAAATTCTCTCTCTCTCTCTCTCTCTCTCTCTCTTTCTCTCTCTCTCTCTGTTGCGCAAGATAAATTCTGCAAAACTGTGAGAAGACACAATTATGCGCCAGCATCCCTGAGTATTATTGTTAAAAACTGTCAACGATACCCTGTTAGTGTGAGTTACATTGAAAATTAGTTTAAACGTCAATGATAAATGTTCATGGTCGCATGTGTTCTAGAAGAACTAATTACTGTAATCAAGAAATAATCCAACATTATGAGCTAATTAGATTAGAATAATTTAACCAAAGGATTCCTTAAGAAGAAATCGTTTTGAAGTGCCGTCCATCAATTAGCTTGCAAAACAAATGTTGTTCTTTCCAAATGGAAAAAGCATTGCAATTGTGTTTCATTTTCATGAAAATCAGAAAAAAAAACGCCCACAGTGATCCGATTAAAATAATCGGTTTTGACACCTGAATCAAAATGCTTCAGTTCTCTGGGGTCTTTTGTGAGTGCTGCTGGGCCCTGTGGGTTGCCCTTTAATTGGAAGTTACCGGCAGCTATCATTAAAGGCATCACAAAACTTATGGCCGCACCTAAAAGTCTCAGGTATCGACAAAACGTCGCGTCTCCGTAAATCAATTCAATTCAAGGAAAGCGACATAAAAACATCATTGGCTGTAAACCTTGGTCCCTTACAGCAAAGCGTCAATCAAATCTGTTTACCAAGAGTTTGACAAACCAAGGGCCACAGGCTTCTCGTTTCCGCAATTCGAAGAAATTCTGCAATAGGATGTAATCCCGTGCATGCGAAGTCTCATTTTGAAATTCTTGCAGGGCAAGAAGCTCTTCAGAACACGACCCTTAGTAACACCTCCTACATGTGTTGCTCCTTAAAGAAGAACATCTCCTGTCAATTAAAATATTTGAAATGACACAGAAATGCTTTTTCATCACAGCACGAAGAATAGCCTGAAGAACAGTCTGAGGCAACGAACAACAAAGGTGCATCATGGGGCTTTCTTAGAAATGCATAAAAACGAGCATGAAAATCTTTCAGTTACATGCAATTTCTTGCCTATGTCTAAAGGGTTTTTTTTACTGAAAGGAAACCATATATGCAATTTGAACTGCGTGAATATCTAAAAGTACATTAACTTAGTGTGAGAAAACGGTCGCGGAGTGAATTTTTTTTTTCATTTTCACTTCACCCTTCCTCTATTGCCTTCTCCAAGACCCATTGAAAGAGATTCTATGTTGAGGTCAAAGACGACAAATCTACAATGTTATTCGTTTATTTGGGATCGAACTGAAGGGGAATATTGTATCCTCGGTGCCCCGATGTATGAGTGAATGAGAGGGTAAGAAACACCTTCTTTATAGAAATACATAAGTTTCAATCAGTCAGGTCTTCAGGGTCGATACTTGTATCGATTGATTTTAGCTTCCTTGGATAAAGCAGTTGTAAGTAAATTACGCACAGCTTTCATTTATTTGTTACAAAGAGGATTGAGTATTATAACTAGAGTGTAAAGTATATTATATACTTTAGATCCAATAACAAGGGCGAACGATGGGATTCAACCTAACTATTTAATGATTTTTCAAAGGATTCGTTTTATTTTTATTTGGGATTATTTAAACTGCGGCAGTGCCGTTTTGGCTAACGTTTTGGGACCAAACAAGGGAAAGATAGACATGGAAATGCTATCAAACAATAAAAAATAAATACGCTACATGTTGCAGTAATTTCTCTTGTGAAATCAAGAAATTTTCTCTTTTTAATTTCTCACCTAATTTGAGAGCTATTTGCGTTTTAAAGATTGCAGGAAATTGCCCTGCTGTTACATTTAAAAACACCAGTACACAAAGAGCATTTTCTTTGTTGGTGCTCTTTGCTTTTCCATTTAAACATTGAATAATTCACGATTAAAGATTTCGTGAAAAATTCTCGAGAAATCAGTTTGCTTGACAAACGCATGCACTGTTATTCCTCTAATGAAGAAAAGAAAATTAATTTATCGAAGAAGAGAGATACTTACTAACAATTGATTGTCGGTGTTGCTGCAGTTATCAAAAATTACCTCAAAGATGTCTTATTTCTTCTTTTTCATTCCAATTCTTGACACTGAAGTCAATGATCCATATATGTTAAGTGTCCTGATACTTTGATAAAATGTACGGCATCTGGCGGAAAGCGTGGGTTTCTTAGCTCATCGAGAAAACGATTTTCAGTTTGCCGCTATTTGATTCTTTCAGTAAAAGTACATCGATCCTTTTTCGAAATGGGATTAAATAAAAAAACGCGCACAACATATCTATTTCAATTCCAAAAGCAGTTCTCGAGCTCACTTGATTTGGAATGAAGGCTGAACGGTTGGTGAACAGGCCACCGCAGGCAAACCTAAATTTCAGATCTGCTTGATCATTTCTTGCTTTCTATAAGCTTGTGTTTACTTTCGATCAAGCAGGAAAGAAAGCAGTAACTGGCAAGATATTCAGCAACGGATTCACGCACAGGATGAGACACGAGTGGTTACAAATTACAAAAGAATTTAGTCATCCTGCGTTTCTTTAGAACGCTGCTGGCATATCAACGCAAGCACAAGTCAAATAACATCTTCCCAATTCAGCAAAACATGCTGGTGAAGCATTTCTTGCATAGCGCTTTAAATAATGTGCGTTTACTGAAGACTTAAATGAATATTCATCAAAGTTGAGGTCGACAAGCAATCAAATCCTAGGCAACATTCTTTTTTGTTTATCTATATCCACGACAGACATTCGTTTTTCATCTGAAAATACTTTTTGCTGATTTCTATTTCAAAAATAGACATGAAATTAAAACGGGATACCACAGCTGCATCTAGCATTCACGGCGACATGAAGTATTTATTGCAGTTATGGAAATAACACGAAGAAAATGCACTGTTCGCTACAATGCAGGCACTGCATTTCGTTTTCGTAAGACGTATTACTAGTAGCTTGGTTTCAAATCGATCTATGAGTAGCTTCCATGTACTCAAATTTCGGTTATTCTGTTGATTCTAATACAGCCAAAAAGAACCTCCGTTAGCATTCAGTGTAAGTTAGTTGTAATTTATCAAAAATGAAATCTGTGCTGAATAGATCAGAACCACCCTAATTACCTCCAATGTGAACATAATCATCGGCAACCAAAATATGTATGAATACATATCGAGATGTCTCTTGTGAAGGTTGAAGCATAATACAAGAATATTAACCTTATACAGTGCATGGTATACATAAAAACGGCGTGCACCCACAGCCATATAACATTTATCAAATGTAGCATATACTTTAAAGTGACAATTATGACGCAATTCCCGCATAGGTTTTTATGTAGATCTGTATAACTAAGTAATAAATGCTTGATACATGTAACCTTATACATTTGGTATTCGGGAGACATTTAAGATAGTACAGTATAACCATTTAGTCTTATCTTTGGATTTGGCAAATCTTGGAGACCACTCAAAAAAAAAAAAAAAAAAAAAAAAAAAAAAAAAAAAAAAAAAAAAAAAAACTGCCCAACTTATCTTCAGCGAATTTTTGCTCTCGGAAAATTTAATCAAAATTACGAGTTCCCCCATGACTAATCCATGCGTAAGATGCACGTCAATGGATTGTATAAAGGTTGTTCTGTGGCGGACTGAGCCCGCGTCAATATGTAGGCCCCTACTGCATATCTTCTCCTCAAAACTTATAAAGCCAAAACACGTACAGTACATTGACTATCGCGCACTTACACAATATTATCATGTATGATGTAAGCTTTTGAAGTTAACTCGCAAAGGCATTTTTTTCTCAACGAGGGGGGGGGGGGGCATCATTTGTATGTCCACGCTAATAAAGGTATACAATACATGGAGTGACGAAGAAAATGGATTAAGTAACTTTTTAAACCAGAGAATGTGTGTAGGTTGTTACGCACGTCTGGTTATTCATTATTCCGAGTCTACTTTTTTCAAGTTTACTTTGTCCTTTTTAAAGAATGCTGTGTAACAATTTGCCCTTTTAAATTGGAAAGAAGAATGTGCTCTCTAACCTTTTTTACCTCAGCTGTCTCGTATATTTTAATTCTAAGTGTCAGGGAAAGACATCGATGGCATTTATTTATATGCGTTCGTGAACTTAGGATTAAATATTGTTTCTCCGGAAAACTCACTTCATCGTTGTTTCCTCAAGTACTACATCACATGCCATCTTGTATAAACTATAACTGTTAAAATCTAAATAGTTTTGTTTCAAAAGAAGGCATTCAACCTGTTGATGCCGACTAAAGTTCTTTATTAATAGGGTGCACATAAACGAAATTCACAATAAGGATTAACTTATTTCTTGAATGTTTGGAACAGAATGCCTGGTCTCGTCTCGGCGCACATTCTGATATACACACAATATTTCAAACATGGCGGGATGATTTAAGGAAATTGGAAATTGTTTAGCAGAAAGAAATCAGGATCATGGAAAGGTCACCGGACCCCATTGATCATATCATCTTTACAACAAATTGCCTGTCCTGTTACAGTTGATTGGCAATGTTCACATATTATAGACTGGAAATATCATTTAAACGAGCAACTGCAGCAAAAAAGGGACTAAGGACATTACATAAAAGGCAAGATCTCTCATCTGGCTGTAAATAATGACATTTTGAAACAAACAAATTCTCTCTCTCTCTCTCTCTCTCTCTCTCTCTCTCTCTCTCTCTCTCTCTCGCAGATTAGTGCGATCTAATGGGGGTGGCACATTCTATGTCATTCGATTCCGTCCACGACATGCACATTATGTGAATTTACAGGCAAAAACCACATAATGTAGTTTTCATTACACCGCTACATACTTACCTCGTTTACCTGCTTAGTTCTCGTGAAAGACTTCGTATAATGAATAGAGCTGTAGTCATTCTGGCGTGACTTTATCCAAAGCACCTTGGTCTATGGATTTGCCTCAGAAATACAATACAAACGCGCGTTCCATGCTGTGGATGAAGTTCTTCTTCACGACATACGCATTTTGAAGCATATTGACGGTTAAAAAACTAAGTCAATGAATAGCGTCTGATGCTCATCCGTTTTCTTCGGTTGAGCGGTGTTCTCACTGCTAACACCTCAAGCGCGTCCGATTCCTGGGGTATTTATAGGATGACATTGACCTTATTGAGAGATTTATGCGTGTCAGAGGTTGAAGGCAAAGAGGCGCCTTGTGAGAGAGCTGCCGTCGAAAGACTTCTCTCACTCTGTGGTTAACAAGCTATCTGTAGCTCTTTGGAATGTGCTGTGCGCGTGAGCCCGATTACCAATTTGTGCGTGCAAGTGTAAAGGCCGTTATACGCGTGCGTTTATGCGAAACGGCCATGGTTATCCCATGCGGTCATCCCATTCTATTACCCCCAACACAAAAAACCTGTGTATGTCTTAATAACACCAAGCTCCAAGAAGCCTACGAGCATTTTTTGACTAAGTACTTAATCTATAAACAGTCATAAAACTCTCGTACGACATGCAACGTGACAAGATACGGGGACGCTGCTGACAGATTTAACCTTCCACCGCCCCTGAGAGGTCCCGGGTGATAAAACAGCACTTGCCTATCAAGCTGTATTAATAAGACTTACCGATGGTTGCAACTAAAATATACCACCCACTTTTATACTCGCGTCTCCTCAATTAAGTTCACAGACCTGAAGTGACATGATAATTTTTAAAGAGGAACCACGAGATTTAAAGCACATTAAGCATTGAAATAGGCGTTTCGCACCGGCGATCAAAGTGACGGGTTAAGGACAGATGTTATTTTCTATTTGGCCTTTATACAAGGATGCCGTGCTAATGTTGATTTCTTTTTCAACATGAATATATTCTTCTAGTCATAAAAAAATTGACATGCACACCATGCTTGATTTATCCTGACACGTTGGCCAGCTGGCTATGCGCAGCATTTACACAGAGATCTGGTCGTAATGCGTAGAACTGGCTTGTTCGCTGCATATCATTCCGTTAAAAAGAATTTCTCTGAGACACGCTGATCAGTTTACTTTTGTTTTTTTTTTTCGATCACGAACTGTGCATTTGGAATCAGCTAGCGTTACGTGCAGCTAGGTATCCTTTGAGAAACGAGCTACGGAGAATGCTACAATGTAGCATACTGTCAGATGAGTAGCATTCACACCGAATAAAATGAGAGTGCTAACAAGGCAGTGCATTCAGGGAAGCCCTGAGTATAAAAATGATTACCGATAATGAGGTCTTGCAATAATGTTGACAAATCAAAATTCTAATTAAAATCAAATTAACGAATGTCGAGTGCCCCATTTTGCGTTAATTCGATTTCTGTAAAACAAGGCAATCGGCATCTGTTTTATGTTCATTGAAATAAAACTGTAATCAGAATAATTGAATTACACGCCTGCGGGAGAACACTGAAATTTGGTTAAGCACAGTTCACATCACACTGACATCGTTACTGGCAGAGAGAGAGAGGGGGGGGGGGGGGTACAATGTATAACTTTACCCTTGCGTATCTAACAACAACCCTGTTCATGATTAAAGTTTGGAATAGCGACGTGAATACAAAACATTACAACACACGATATCACCTGTACGTCGACACCATGCCGTGGCGTTAAAATAATGTTAACACGCAGTCAATTTTTTGTCCCATCTAATGCCCTAATCAAAGTGTATGCAAGGAATCAAATCTTGCTTGAGAGGATGGGAGCTCTGAATGAGGGACGCACTATGGAGCAGGCCGATGCAATAGCAGATTACACTTTATTAGCTGCACTCAAAGCAATGCCAATAAATATATTAATCATTACGGTGCAAAAAAATGACCCAATCCTCATCAGTTGGAAGAAGTTTGTCTAAATGGGCGATTTGCTTACATTAATGCAGAAAGGTAGTAAGACATGCTATATTAGCTCAAAAAACAAATACTTACCCTGCCTACCAAACCGTGTACCAGAGTGATTTATGAAGCATTTTAACACTATATGTACCCTAACCCGTAATTTAACAAATGTATAACAATAGCAAAATACAAAGAAATGGAATATTAGTGGAAACAAGAAAAATACCAGAGCTGCTTCACCTTAATTCTATCCCCGTGCACCCACTTTTTTTAACCTAAATTTTAAATAGCCAGGGTGTACATGGGACGCGAGGTTCAGGAATCAGTGTTGATGGCGTTATTTCATCTACCCCGTACTGTTCTAATGTTCAGAGTTCACACCCACAATGGCCGTCTCCTATTTCAAATATAATCCCATTTTCCCGGAAATAAAGGCACTGTTTATCGGGATATTGCACTAGTCGAGATATATGACGGTTCTAAAATAGGTAATTCATCGACTTTATAACGGCGCTACCGTCAGTTTAACTCCATCTCTATCACTTCGACGTTCTTCATGCTTGGTAAAATATTGCAAGCAACGTAAACAGATCCACGATGCCATTCTTCCAATCAGTATTATTCAAACGACTAAAATGCGTGCAATACAAGTTGACATTTATCATCATAAAAGTTTGTTTTTTAAATGTTTACGGAAATTGCGACATCTGTATGATGAACGTGTATGCCATGTCGGGCAATTTAACAATTACACGATTGCTGTAAAATAAGAATCGAAAGCATTTCACACGATGCTTTCATCGGTAGGCTCAGATATGATGTTGTAATAAAATTTCGTTGTGCTAGGTGTCATGTATGCAATGTGCTGTTTAAAGATTTTATTGTGCTAAGTGTTATGAATGCAATGTGCTCTGTAAAGAATTCATTGTGCTGGGTGTTATAAATGCAATTTTTTATTCTGGGTGTTATAAATGGGCAGAATCCATCAGATAGACCGGTGCTGTTCTGTGAGAAAAAAAATATAATATAATAATAATAATATATTTATTTAAAGTCTAAAATCCATAAAATATGTTCTGTAGACTTTACAAACTAAAAACTTAAAACACAGTAAGATGAATTGAATTAATAAAATTATGACTTAATAGTCTGAGTTAAGATAATGATGTCCAGTTAATATTTCCGAGTTATAAAATGTTCTTTAATAAAATTTGTGAAAAAGGTATGTTTTTAAAAGTTTTTAAAAATCCTTCACTGAGCTAATGCTTCTCAAGTCTAGAGGTAATTTATTCCACTCATGTGGTGCTGCGTACTGGAATGATTTTTCGCCAAAAGATTTTAGTCTTGCGTTCTGTGGTTTTAGTAATAATTGATCCTTAGATCTTAAGGTACGGTTTGGTGTGTAATGAGATACAAGATCACAAATAAAATCTGGTGCAAGTCCGTAAAAAGCCGCATGAGCATGAGTTAAAAGTTTGAATAAGATCCGGGCGTTTACAGGTAGCCAGTGAAGTTGTTTTAATATCGGTGTCATGTGATTCTCCATAGAAGTTCGGGTAAGAAGACGTGCTGATATATTTTGAATGCGTTGGACTTTCTTTGTTCTTTCTATGCCGCATCCATAAAGCAAGGAGTTACAGTAATCAAGCCTTGATGTTACTAGGGCATGAATGACCGTGGCAGTGGCAGAATCTGTTAAATTATTTCGTAGGGAACTGATGTTTCTTATGTGATACAAACAAGATTTTTTCACGTTGGCTATCTGCTTGTCCATGTTTAAAGTAGTATCAAAATACACCCCCAGATTTTTTGCATGAGGAGAAACCCCAACTATTGCAGATCCAATTTGTAGAGATAGTCCTTCAGCTAAGTGTTTTGAGTGTGGTTGAGTGATGACCATGAATTCGGTTTTTTCATCATTTAATTTTAGTTTACTTTTGATCATCCATTCTCGCAAATCTGAAATGGCATAGGTCATTCTAGTTATTGCATCTCCAGGCTTAAGAATATCACAGTTAAGGTACAACTGGGTGTCGTCTGCATATATGTGATAGCCAACTTGATGATATCGTAGTATAGCACCCAAGGGTAGTGTGTACATGCAAAATTTAATCGGTCCAAGAACGCTGCCCTGTGGAACACCAAAAATCATCTGCCCAAGATCTGAAAGTACACCGTTGATGGATATCTGCTGTGTTCTACCAGTAAGATAAGACCGTAGGAGAGACAACGCCTTGTCCTTAATTCCAGTTGATTTCTTGAAGAATGATAGAAGAGTGTCATGGTCAACTGTATCAAATGCTGCTGAAAGATCTAATAGCACCAGTAAGACTGCAGAATGATTGTCAACACCAGTCAGAAGGTCATTTTTTATTCTCAGAAGAGCAAGCTCAGTGTTATGTTTTGCTTTATAAGCCGATTGCATTTGTTCCACCAAGTTATTCTGTTTTAGATGGTCAAATAGCCTCGTTGCCATGACTCTTTCAACCACCTTTGACAAGAAAGAAAGATTACTCACAGGTCTCTAGTGATTAAAGACATTATTATCCAAATTATTCTTTTTCAGAAGAGGTTTGATTACTGCACTTTTGAATGAGTCTGGAAATATTCCCTCTTTAAAGCATAAGTTCACCAGTTCTGTGATAGGATTTATGACAGTTGGTAGAATCTGGGTCAGCAATGTTGTTGGGATGGGGTCTAAAGAACATGATGTCTTTTTTGAACTCGTAATGATTTTTGAGACTTCGGTTACAGTTGTCACACTGAACGCGGAGAGAGTGGATACTGGCCTCGGTAGAAGTTCGGTTATAGGTGGATGTGATGGACTTGATACTGGACTTGATATATATAAATATAATAATTTTCCAACATTTCCTGACATTTCTTGTGTGTTGCTCGGGTTAATTTATGTGTCAACTAGCAGGCTAGGGTGTAAACTACTGCCTATTTTTTTCTGGACCAGGCACAGGTCTCGTGCAGTGTGGGACCTCAGTATATTTTTGTCCCATTGGGAGGTATGTCAGTGTGTCTGCTGTCCAAGGGAATAGGGGCTTAGGTTTCACCAAATTATTTTGTTTATGCAGCTTTGCGGGCATTTCTTAGTATGGCCGTCAATGGGAAATTATTTGGTGCATTGTCCTGTTAAAAGATTTCATTGTGCTAGGTGTTATGAATGCAGAGAGCTATATATGTGTTGGTTGTGGCACGCACGATGACTGGGGTAGATGTGATATGAGGAATGCGCTCAGTAATAAACACCAAAGAGTGATACGCTTGGTATATGCCTCATTTTGCTGACGATCCCACTGTTCGCAACCGTTAGTTTATGACAAAATTATTGTCTAATTTTTTTTCAAATATCATTTATTATTATCAATGCATTTAAAGCATGCAGCATAGTTACAAAGAATAAAGTAAAATGACTAAAAATTGGTTCAAATGACATTAGTTTTAAAACCATATCAGTTCGGGAATTCGGTTAAATAGCCAATTTTACTTAAGACAATTTAAGATAAATAGTTTTTTTTTCAACTAACGTTTCTATGCTCTGTTTCAGGCAAATGACTGAAAAACATTAATTAAAGTAATTTCGTTGTGAATATCGGTAAAAGAAATTGTTGTCTTAATCAAAACACGAAGATGAGAACAAAGCGTATTCTATAACAACTGGTGCCATATGACTATGGGAAATATGGTTACCAAGTGAAATATTTGAAACAGAGAGCTCTTCATGCTGATAATACAAAACAGTGTTTGCATATTGCAGTCATTGTTTTCTCGTTTTTATTTTTCAACATAAAAGGCACATAAACAAACTGCTTTGTTTTGGTTTGTCTTTTGAAAAAAAGGCACAAAATATCACAAATATATCAAACATATGCTAAACATATTAATGTTTTGGAGGTAAATGTACCGTAATGTTAGCGCGTCGTTATCATGTCAAATAAAGACCAACTGCGATCTATGACGCGTCCTTAAGCACGTGGTATATCACAAACTCCAGTGTTTCATGTACAAATAAAAACTGGCGACCATATGTCATGTAACATAGTTTTTGCAAGTCCACTCAAAACACAATACATTTATGCATCTGCTCCTGAACAACCTAAATTTGAGCAAACATTGAGATTACAGCATAGTTATATCATAAATTCAGGTTAATAACACCCAGATTAATAAAAACAACTTAAAACTCAGCAACAAATCAATTCGGCTGCTTCACTTTGACTTACTTGGGTGGCACCCTGTGCCGATGCGATATAAACCGGCACGTACGGGGTATAAGCTCACTTAGCAGCGGATATATTACAGACAAATTCGTGTTAGACAAGCAATAATTCCATCGCTAATCAAGCGACTAGTCAATACACTGTGCGGAAGATGTATCATCAGACGCGATAGCGTTAATGGTGCTAAATGAACACCAATGGTCCAAAAAACCTGACCTTTATTCGATCAGAACGACTTGGCAAACGTCATTTGGCCAACGCAATAGTGGCCAAAGAAGTAGCGTTTGAACAGGCAGTGGCTACATGTAGACTAAACCTCCGTCGACTTCACTAGTCAGCTTGGTCATGATTCATCACAGACAGAAGACAGTAAAATCGCGAAAACTTGCTGCTCCAAAGATTTTTTTGAAAAACTACTCGCTATATCTACCAGAAGTATCTGCATTATCATTGCTGCATTATTTAAAAAGAGACACCTTTTCCCATCATATTAAATTCTATCGCACCGCATCACATTTAATTCTATCGCACCACTTTGAATATTGAGAAGTGATGATGTTGAAATGCACATATAGTAATTCATTATTTTGTTTTTGTGGCTTGATTGTATGTGATTATGAAAAGGAATTCTTAATCTGACTACTGTAAATTATATGTAATTGTAATAAATTAAAGACAGATAAGAAGTATTTATAATGCCAATAAAATGACGTCATAATCACATATATAGCAGATCAAATTCAAGATATGTATGCTAACACTGTACCGACCATTTAATCAAATTACGGCTTTGATTAGCCATAATGGTGATCATCATCCTCATATACATATCACATGTCTGGATGATTTTCCATGAAATGTACATCCAAAATGTGCCTTCAGATTAACGCGGAACCACAAACCAACGCTTGAAGCATATAACAGATAGATCTACCACGTACATGTAGCTCTTTTCTTCCTTTATTGCATCGTATCATTACATCATTCCGTTGCCATCTGTTCCTCTACTTGAAAGCAATATCATTTTTGATGTTGGTTATGATTATGTTGTCAGAGCAAGTGGGTACCTCTCTCTCCGTCTCTGCTATTTGTTGTCTCCTAAAGTGTATGTATTCAACATGTAGGCCTACACTGTATGTATGAGTCTTTTTATTCATTGTATATTTAGATAAATGATACCAATTGGTACATGTAAAATGCCAATATCTGAAAAACCAACCATCCAACCAACCAACAATTATTCTTTTAATTTACCGTTGAAAAATAGGATAAGGACAAAGCATATGGAGCGTGGTTTAATTCGGTTAATAATCTAACTCCTAATTTGCGGGGACTGATAGGAGAGTTTGATTAATTAAATGACTTTATAACGTGCGTTAGACAATGTGTTTTTCTTTTTAAGACGCCGTTAGGTAACAGGAGTCCAACCGCCAGTTTGTGTAATGAAACTGAATGCCTTTCTTCCTGGATCGTGTTCGACAATTTGATGGTAGCTAGCGTTCTATGACGAGGTGGTTTATCATTGATTGCTAGATAAAGTGTAAGTAGTTGCTCTGTTAAAAGCTTAAGTTCCAAGTCGTTGAGACACGTAATTTATCGAGAAAGAAGAGTTGATTAGTTAGGCTATCTGACTACTAGTCACAAATAGACATCTTGACACAGATTAGACTGTGTTGTCGGTCCTGCTTTTTATTACTAATAACTAATCGAAGACACAATTCATAGTGAGAACCTTTTAATCCTCGTGATAGTTACAACCTATGGTTTATTTTTGCATGAATATGCTAAATTGTGTAGGAACAGCTTTATCACATGTGAGATCGTAGTTAAAGGAAACATTGCCTTCTGAACCATTTTTTATTATGTCTGCATTTTATAGGCCTGCCTTTAGTTCTGAGAAATCGTCTAAATCTGGAATATCCAAAAACAGACACATACATGTACATGTATATTAACGTGCATGACGCAGACAGGGGTACCAAAAGTGCATCTTGGATGAGATGGTTTTAGTTACCAGTACCCAGGGAGTATACAAAATTAAGTTGACGATTAAATTCTATTGTGGACTGCGCTCTTATTTAGCAAAATGATCCGTTTTCGCTTGGATATGTTTTATCTCATCCACACATTCTTACCAATGACTAAAACCACTGTGTTGTGTGAATCAATGTGCAGTTCTCAGCGTGGTGAGTGATTTGCCGTTTCTTGGCATGAATTAAAATTAATTCACCGCTATCATTTGCCTTTGTTCTTTCATTTCTATAGAAAGTATTTCTAATGCGGACTATCGCACAAACACCTTTCTCGCTTAATTAAAATCGTCAAGTTCCTGCTTGTCTGAATTGGGCCACCGGCTATTGTTGGGGAACATCTCAAGTGGACAAGATAAGGATGGTTACTCAAAATAATCCACAGTGTTCTTTGGACAGGAAATAAGTTGGCAAGCTGACTTGCGTAAGTTACCACCTGGTCGGTAGCGATACTGGATAACAAGTTGAGCGGCTCCACTCCATGCTGACGTGACTACTGGGCCCACACTGATTAAGTGGCCCTCGAGGAGGTCAACACCCCACGATACATTTCCTAGACTGTGTAGACATGGTATACAATAACCCGTAAAGATTTAAAGGTTGCTTAGCTGCATAAAGTAGAGCCGCCTTCAGAGGAATAGAAGGAAGGCCAAGCTGAAACCAGAATTCATGATCACCAAAACGGATATTTGGCTGAATAAAAAATCGCCTTTGTATCTTATTCATTTATTATTTGTCTATTTGTAAGTGTTTTCCTGTGTTCAGATTTATTGCACACATACGCACTAGTATGTATTTATCATTGCTCGCTTGGACGTCGTTTGCGCCTGGGAAAACATAATTCATCCATCCATAATAATAACTACTATCTAAAACTGCTTTTATCTTCAACAGAACAGACAGAAACGGTGCTTAATAATTCAATTACCCTAAGTGGTGTCACACAGGAGATGGCATTTTTTTGTTAATATCCCACCGTTCGGTGGGTGGAAACCATAAAAAGTAATCGTTTGTCTCATGAAATGTTTTACAAAAAGCAGTATGCGTCCTGTGACGCAGCAAGAGCGTGACATGTGATGGGAATATTAGAACTATTGCCGTGGCATGAAAGCGTCACACTGTCGCTACATTTGAGTAGGACTGTCCTTGAAGGATTGGATGGTTAGATAATCTGAGGGCTGCCTTGGAAAATTTAGGGGTTGCTTTGATATTATACTGCATGTATAGTTGTTCATCCGCTCCCCCCCCCCTCTCCCACGCCACATTTGCTGATAAATAATGAAATGCAAGAATGATTTATTTGTTTCTTTGATATTTTGCGTCTCAGGTAAGCATTTGATTAGACCATAAATTTAATACTCTTGATGCCCAAATATGAGATCCAAAATCATAAGACTGTAAGTGTTCATGTTTGTCTTAAAATTGATAGTTGTGGTGCACCACTTTGTTTTCCAAATATAACGTACGCCAAAAGGTAATTCTTATTCTCTGTTGAAATGTGGGTGTTCTATAAGGTCGATCACATACATCAAACACCTACCATGTCGTGCCCACCACTCATAAAGCATAACTCCAATATCTACGTTTTTTTTAGATAAAAGCGCCACAATGCCGTGTAAAAAAGAAAAAAAAAATGAATAGATGAAAACACGTACTACCGGGTAGTACATACACACACCCTTTGGATCTTGAATGCGTCTTTAATGCCACTTCGGTATATTTTATTTATTTTTTTATATTGCATTCTTTCAATCTTTTTCAATATTTGGTACATGTAATACGATCGGATCACTTGCATTACACTTCGTGGCATGGACCAGCGCTTGTTGTTCGTTGTTTCTGTTTACTCAAAATACATTTCTTGGTAAAAGGCAACCAGTATTTGTGCGTTTAGTTCGTTAGGGATATCTTAGCGGCTTTTTTGATAATGGTTGAAATACAGCCTCAAATAATGCAAATACTACATGTACTGGTTAAAATGCCCTCCTAATATTGTTTCCTCCTTTTGAATGCTGCTTTGTATTTGTAACTATTCTTAAACATTTTGGATAGTTGTATTGACATCTGTTTGATTTCCCCTGAAATAATACGCAGATTGGACAGTTGCAATAGTGTCAATATGTCATTTCTCATGTAAAGTAAAATGTGTTGTGCCATATTGCTTCAAAACAATGGCTACATAAGAAAACGTACAATGTATGTAACCAAATCTTGGGAACGTACATGCATGACCAGGGTATTCCCATGAATCTCCACGCAACCCTCCTATCCTTTATTTACATCGTGTACTTCAACCCGATAGCGTAGTTTCCTGTTTAAACATTGGAAGGACGTTTACCGTAAGCCGTCGAACGATATGATGCATTCGTGTCATCGATGGGATCGATGAGGAGCGGAACTATACTGTCACGCTGTCGTGGCTCCACAGTTGCATAAGAACATATTGTTACAAAGTCTAGTAAGCAATCTTGTCCGTTAAAAATGTCAATTTAAGCCCCGATGCAAAAAGGCTGTTGAATAGTGCTGGGAGCATGTTTTCTTTGATAAATTTCCAGAGATAATTGCTTCGCAGACTGACAAAATAAAAAGCTACAGTATAAGGTAAAAGGTACTACGTATAGTACTTGGATTGATTTTAAACGAAGAATCACCAAACCTCTGTTATCATTGTGGTACTCATTTGACAATGTTTTCTGCTTGAATTGACATGGAAGATGATAAGACATTCGCAACAATTGAGAGAGAAGTAACAGAACAATAACTAACATGTGCGACTGAATGATAAAACAAAATAAATAAGAACGACATACAGGTACATTGTATGTATCCTTTCTTTTTTCAAAGTGAAAATTGCTATCCAATGATAACTAAGATATATCTAAGATGAATATTTAGGTTATAAGTGTTGGTAACAAATATCAGAAAATACCAGTTATGTGTATATCTTTACAAATAGATGTGTCAATTATGTACATGTACATTCCTTTCGGAACAAAAAAGCGGTCTCAATCCAAAATAACAATTTTTAAACAATAAGCCAAAATTTAAGAAAAAGCAGCAAGAAAGTATACAGATGTATTTCATGGATGGAACTTATGGGAAAGAGTTTAGTTCAACGATTGAATTATTGTGCTTACGTCACGTCGTGTTTGGCCCCGACAGACTTTTCAACAAACACAATTAGCTAACTAGTGCTACCAATTCTGCACTTAATTCCATACTTCATCAACGAAAATCTCCAATTCCGACTATGGCTGCCAAAACAGATTTTATAAAGATACCCTTAATCCCTGAAGTCCTCCAAATGATATCGGGATCGCTTGTTTTACAATGAAAGAAATTAACCATATTGGAACTTTTATAGAGCGACTTTGGCATTAGTTAATAACTTTTTATATTAACCTATCAGTTTATGGAACCCATGCTACACGAAAGCCAATGGACACTTCGTGTTTCACTGCCACAGTAACTACTGGTTACTACTGGTGGACTTGTGAGGAAATGACACCATGCACGCCGATAAAGTAAGTCCTTAAGAGAAGCATTTGGCTCAGAGTGACCCTGTCTGACCCAACACTGGAAAATCAATGCATTCAAATCTGTTACTGTTTCGTTAATTGAGCAAAAATGGATTTAATTTTAATTTAAAAATGTTATAAAACACAAATGCATACAGAACAGTACTTAAAAATCTATAGAAAATCAACCAACTGTTACACAGAGAAGGCATGAAAGCACATTTGTGTCAGAACTATTTAACCTTTCCTACATATCGTCTGAGTATCATTCACGATGTCTATCAAAGAAGCAAAGATTTTAAAGAAACAATAACAACACTGACACATGTTGGCAAATCTCCGCCTTACTAACATTAAATAGATCATCTGCTTATCATCCACAGGTGTGAGATGTAAACATTTGACCTTAAAGTGAAGCGCGATGCTTTAAGGTCAATTTCGACTTGCGTTCATTAATTTGAAGAAGCAAGCTGTGGAAAGACGGTTGCATTTACTTTTAACGATGAAAAATGGGCTGATGAGGGAGTGATGGATTAATGTTTCCAAGTACATGTACACGCGTTCTCTTATTAGACAAAACCCCCCCATTTTGATGTTTGGCGTAGATTTTTTTGTTTTAGAAAGATACATGTGTCTAGTGTTACAACAACACCAATGCAAGTATTATCAGGTACCATCGATATCTAGTTAAATAACTGTAAATATACAACAGTCCTGGTGATGAAAATAATAAGTGAAAGACCATTTGTTCCTACACTGCTGTGTGTGTTAAAAAGTTCTGGCACTTCTATCCGTAAGATTTCATATGGCAACGCAATAAGTCATAGATAAGTGAGCGGGCATCACCGAGTCTGGGGATATTAAAACGTTCGTTACGACTTTTATAGTATCTGCCAAAGGAGCCATTAGCTTAAACGATGATGTTATTATCACTTCGCCAGGCTATACTAGAGGTTATTAGCGATTTATGCACAAAACTCCAATAGATTTCACCACAAACTTTCAACGCCGTTGAGCGCCCTCTATCTTCACAATCATCCAAGTCTTCGCGTCGACCTAGAGCGTTTAACATGCTGTGCTCAGTACAAAATCCTTCACAGCGCGAGAGACATAGGTATACGATCCGATAACGGATAAAGCAAGGCAAAGTCAGCAGTGGTACCCTAGTAGCCTGCTAACACCTCGATATTAAGGGAAGAAGACATACACGACGCTGTAACCTCAGGAGGTTAATTGAGGTGCGCAAGTTCGCCTTCAATCGTGGTCTAAGAAATTGTATAGCAAAGAATGGGATTAAAAGGTGAGTGAGGAACGATCGCATGTTATTGTACTATTCTCTTTCTTGAAGCAAGTTGTTGAAGCATGACATGATTTCCGATTTGATAGGGCAAAGATAAAGTGAGAGGTCATCGTCTGTACATGTATAGATACATTTTCATTCAGAAATAGCTTCTATATGATTACACAAAATCTTAGAAATATATAACGGTAGTTATGTTGCTCTGGTGTAAAATTAGTTATTAAACACACGCATACAAATGTGTCACAATATAAGCAAACCTGATAAACAAAAAGTAGAAGACATGATGATATGATGATATTAAAAATTGCACTACATGTGCAAAGTGTTTCTAAATAAATTATTAAATCTCGATCTCTTACCTGGAAAATAGAAAATACATTACCTGTGATAAGAAAGAATTTCAGAAGAAGCCACATTCTTTGGTCTATTTCCATAGTATCAAAACTGCGCGCTTTCTGCCACAAAATCTCATTAAGGTTACATGTTCCCATATTCAATATATTTTACTATTTTACAAAAATACATAGTTTAAACAGAACTTCAGAACTTATTTTCTGGCCTCAATGATGCCCAGGTAAATCTTATTACACTAATTACACTGAGCAAAAATATAAACGCCCTATGTGAATTATTTATGTTACATGTATTGTGCGACTCCAAATGAACTGATGTTCATCTGTAGCACATTGAACAACAAAATTCATTTTGTATGATTTAATATATTTATAAATTTATATATATATATAACCCAAATGCTGATATTTAAAAAATTAAGTACTGTGAGGGGTAATGGTCATTTTTAAAATGTTCGCATTTATCTCCCCGCTCGGTATAATCTGTGATTACTGTCCCGAAACGCTTCCAGCTTCGGGTCACTACTGGCGATATAGTCACCATGTCTACTTGGAAGACGGCCTCACGGAACTCGCCTTCGGACATACTAGTATTCATGTACAATGTGTCGTGCCGGCACGACGGTTTGAACCACTAAACACGCACGATCCGTTTTCTCTCATGAACAGTTACGCAAAAAGTGACAGTTTTAACAATGAGTTAATATTTTACGAGGCAGGTTTTAAATAGCCATTAAAAAATTGAAAGATGGAGGGATTTTTTTTTACCTGGCATTATGCCAACGTGCTTTCTTTGCCCCAAGCATGCACATGCGGCACTTCTGTAATTTGCACAGAACACCTAACCTTCGAGCTATATGTATTTCTAAAGTTACAGTGAAAGTAACTTAAATACAAGCACAGCTAAACTTGCACAATTTTGTCGGTCGTATGGCTTGGCGCTGAGTAGTTTTGGAAATTAAATTCGATATGAGGACAAATATTTTGGTTTTAAATTCATGCATGTGAAACAATTTCATACAAGTTAAAAATCAGTGTTATTGCCTGGATATAGAAACATCCCAATTTCTGGTATGATGGATCTGGTATTAACTACCCTTGAGAAAAAACAAAGAACCTGATGGAGACAAGAGATGATCAAATAAATGACAATCGTAATCATAAGATACAGTGAAAAGATGTTTAATATACCGATCCATTCATATAGTCTACAATGAGAGTATATGAATGGGACGGTATATTCATATAGTCTACAATGAGACAGATGGAAATGATCATATCATATCATATCATATATATATATATATGTCAGTATTCAATCTATATATTCAATCGTGGATTGTATATATCATGCCCCTGACTGTACAACTGTATTACTTAAACATGTAAGATGTTAAGTCAAATCCGTTGTAATATTTGTGCTTTTAATAAAACATTATCATCATCAAGGAGATATGCCTCTGGTGAATACAACAACTGGGCGACATGATGTTAGTTTGACATTTAACACATATTTTACATTAAAAGCCGTCAGGTGTCTGCAGTCATGTACTTTGAATTAGTTATTGCACGTACTAGCTTTAGGCTGGCCCTACATGTGCTCTTAACATAACAAAGTGACATAAGCGTATATGATAAGGCACGCGTTGACACATGGCCATTTGGGGCACATACCGGTGCGCGTGGCCAACTGCATTTTTAACCATCTATAACTATTATTTCCTGGAAATAAGATGTTAGATTGAATCTTTATGCCTTCAAACATTCGTAAAAAATTAATAAGATTTTCTCAAATCTGATCACCACAGATGACGGGTGAATGAGACATTGATGAAAGAATCCCTTCACGTGGTACTTTTCTTATTACTATTCATTTTTTTGCACGAAAGCCATACTTTCAGAAAGATTAGCAGTTTGCTAAAGTGTCCTACACAGGCAAATACCAACCCGTCAGTAACTGGCTCGTGATTGAAACGTTTGGAGAAAGGTCTGACAACATACTGTCGTAATGATTTTGAACTGAAATACACAATGAACGCGTATGTAATAGTGACAAGAGCAACAGACACAGCGTGAAAAAATGTCCAAAGGTACACTTTATCGTGATAAAAGTAAGGCAACTCACTATTTGATCTATTAAGATATCGTGAGTTAACAGGTGTTTATCAGTTGATATGACCTCTATACATTTCGAAACATTTCATTTTTGTTTTCTAATCAGACGAAAAAACATGTTTATAACACTATATTGGGCAATTTTGTGCCAAACAAAATATCCCAAAACCACTAAGATAGCAATTTTAAGCGCACACACTTCTCGACATGGAAAAAGTATTGTTGTACGTTCAGCGACTAAGCATGACAAATGGCGTTAACACATTAAAATGCCATATAGGTGGCGAACTTGCGTGCATTTATGTATTTTTCATGTACACTTTTAATGAAAAAAGATGACATTCACGATCACGCACCTTGTTTTGCAGCGGATCCAAAAGCACAAGCAATTACTTGGCCAGTTAATGTAATGAAAAAGGTGTGAAATGATTGAAAAGGTATTTCTTTTTCTAATGGTATTGGTGGATCAATGTCTTCTGATTTCTGTGATGTAGCGCGACCGTTAATCGCTTTTAATTAAATAAATCGCTTGGTTCAATCTTTGTCCGATCTATTGATACGAAAAAATACTCTCGTTTTATTGCGAATCCATGCTTGGAAGCAAGTCTTTTGTACTGTAATCACCTTAGCGGAAACTTAAGAATCGCAAAACAAGCTAGATTTTACATGTTTTGCAATTAATAATGTATGACGCTTATGAATAGATTGTGTGTTAGCTATCATCAATCACAAACTTTCGTTGATCCTTTGCAACGGATCTGCATGCTTTTTATCCTTGTTGAATGGTAGAGGCATACAACTCTTTTCGTCACTCCGTATATTATCATAGAAAAATAACATTTCATGTTTTAACTTAAAAGTTGAAGAAGAATTTTGGATCTACGTGTGAATCTTTACTTTGCCTTAGATAGAGACAGCCCTTTTAAAGACATCTTGCCTAACTCAACGGTCAGTTTCTTAGTTGAAGGATTGAGTCGGTTTACTCTTGATAACACTGAGAGTCACAAACTATATTTGAAAGGGATTTTATAAGGCAACAAAAGGTTTTTATTCGCTGAGAATCTCGGCTGATATCAAGTGATCAACTCCCGTAACCCCTTTTTGAAGGGGAGCAATTATGTGAGCGAAAAACGCTGATTTATATCTTACTTTTTTCGACATCTTAGAGCTGCAGCTTACATCTTTCTTGTCTAACATGTAACATGTACACAAGGCATTAGTTACACATGCAATAAGATGGTGTGGAGACACAAATGGTATTTGGATCGCCAGTTGCATGCTACCGTTAGACCCCATTCCCATAGATATTTAGATCGATCTATCCCCCTGGGAAGTCTCACTAGATTGGTGTCAGCTTAACAGGCTTAAATGTCTGTGTCTCCTACTAAAAGCTCTAAGGGGGTAATTGACTGTGGTGCGCGCTCGGCTGACTGCAATTTAGTGTGAACCCCCAGGGAGTTAGGTCGATCTAAATCTAAATCTCTGGATCGATCAAAATCTCTGGCAATGCACCTTTAAAGTGTACATTTGGCAGTCCAGCTTGTGCTTGCACATCTCTACGCGATGAGATTTTCCAAGGGCGGCAATTTAGAGAAAGCTTTACACAGTGATTTTAGTCACACCTGAATTTTGTCGATGAGTTTAGATTGCACAACTGATGTAAGTAGTCATTCACACTAGACTTTGGACATAATAACGAATTTTTGTCCATGACTGGACGTACATGCAGTTATGATTTTCAAAACGGCTATTTTGCTAAAATATAAGCTCTAAGCATACGTAAACAAGAAGAAAAATGTGGTTTTAAAATGGCCTGACAATGGTGTCTCATAATTCAAACATTTTGAATTATTTAGAAGGCATTACGCACACAATATAAGCCCCGTATTATGAAACTCGTACGCATTCAATTTGCTGAAAAAAATTCTCGTATAATGACTCATATGTGTGAATCTTGTTGCGTTATAGCTAAAATGGAGTTCAACTACCATAGAAACGTTTTATGAAATAAAATATCATATTGAGAAAAATGTACTAATCATCTGACACTGAACCAATATTTGAACATACTTGCGCCTCTTAAACTACGGACCTAAGCAGCCTTGTTCTGACATTCATTGGCAGTTTATGCTTCCAGGAGATAGAGGTTACAGCAAGTCCTCATAAAATGTAATTGAAGGTACCAAATTAGCGCAATATCAGAAACGAATGCGAGCAAAAACCTCACCTTTCCTCCTGCTGAAGAAAACGAATCGTTTTGAACTTTATTACCGTTTTAAAATTTGATCAACAGTTCAAGAGAAAATCAAAATATTTGTTGATGTGGTAGACTAGTTTTTTTTATGAATTTTAATCGAGACTGCAAAACCGCTGAATTCACTTGAAACTGAGAAGAAATGCGCAGAGATGTGCAATTCTGTGGGTAGTTGAGCTGAGTGGTACTCATAAAGTTTAGATGTATTGACTTTACATGATTATGCGTACAGTACGGAGAGTGGTGTAACAAGGAGTCGGCCATCCATTTCATCTGTACACGTTAAGATTATCGAAAAATATATTGGGCCAAAACCTAGATCAGGATTTGTACAAATCAATTGGAACCTAGCTTTTAACCATGGAAGGGCTTTCAGGTACATGATAGCGGCATAAGGGCATACGTATATTATGCCAAGCGTTTTAAGTATCGAATACGCCCGTGGTAACGTAAACCTGGATAAGAAGAATCGTGTCTTACGATTATACTTCACCCGATGAAAGTAACCAACATGCACACAGACTGCATCATATCTGGACTAAGTTCTCGGATTTTTTGACAGGATTGTCATTTCTAACCTGTCTAGCCGACGTGTAGAGCATGCTTTTTAACCTCTGGACACCAGGCACGCTGCCAGGTGTCAAATTGTGCAATACAGAGATCACTGAATGTTAACGCCACATCATGTAAAAATGCGTCACGATGTTCCGTTATCAGCACGATGCCCGCCCTTTCTCTTTAGATGTCTGGAGACATAAAAGCGAAATGAAGTTATTTTATTTTATCTCTGCCCTCATCAATGTTTCCCGCGTGTCAGTTATCATCTAAGGCGTCAGGTTTATTGTTTTATGGACGCTCAGGTGTCAGAGTTCATGCCATGCCAAGGGGAGATTAATTCGTTCACCGACACGTTTATAGTGATAACATCAACCATTGCGCCTGAATCTAATCACTATATACTGTCGAATCATGGAAGAGTTTTACAGTACAGACAAAGCTCAAATGCTGTGTTTCTTATCTAGATAAATATCGAGAAAATATAGTGGTATAGCGGGAGAATATTCGTTTTGGCGCAGACGTGTATATGGTTTTACCAGTAGGGTAGTGTTTTTCTTATTTGTAACACATGAGGATGTTACAACACGAAGAATAAGCACCATGAACACTGAAGGCTATAGAAGAAGAGTAATCATACACGGGTAAGGATATATAAATATTTATTCATGCACACAGGTAATGCTAAATAATAGCACTGCGTTTATTTCCTAAGGGGAACAGACCCCACTGAGCGAGTCTCTGACCTGGCAACATTCTGCATAAAGTGAAAGCGTGTAATTTTTGTGACTAGTTTGTGACGCCTGTTTTACGTCGGCAGTATTGGTATATCGTTGTGAAAATAGTCAGTTGGGCATTTTCTGGTCTAAATAAGAGTATATTTGTGAAATCAATTCCTTGCAAAACAATTATCTTAGCCTAAATATTGATAGATACCATATACCTTTTTCATCTATTTGAATATTGCATTATATTAAGGATATGGTACATAAAATGACGTACAACTAAGAAAACAAAATCGGAATAGTAAGTTATATAAGCTATTTCTATTCATTTAAATTGAAAAAAAAATCCACCCAAAAACTCGTTGCACCTTGTGTACAGGGGTAAGATACAAAACTGTACATGCATGTACAAATCCTTTGCGGGGCCTTAACACGCGTGTCAAGTTCACGCGGAAGGAGTCTAGATCAGTTATCTAGTTTATCGCAATGACGGGGGTGATACAGTTCGTTTGTGATACCTATAAATCACTTGTAGCACCTTCACAGGGCATTATTGAATTTTAAAACGCAACTTTCAAGATGAATCAGGCACTGAATTTATGCCTCAGGTTAACATGTTGTCGTTATGGGTAACGTTACTCCGACTTGTGCACTATTTTCATCAATTCCTAGATTTAACAAACGTTATATCGAGCTACAATTGAAATGATGGCTTTCAAATGAAAAACACATGACATGACACTTGAAACTGAGAAGAAAATAAGCAGGATTGTTCAAATTTTGCAACGCATTTCATGGAGCACACGTACATGTATAACATCAAGAATGTATTGCCGTTCCTGATAACATACACTTAGTACCCATAAATGCAGTTACGTATTGCTGAGCTACATGTATCAATCTGTGCCCACTGTGACACGTTGATTGTATTCCAGGATACGTTGTTATTCCGGAGCACGAAGATAATATTTCACATACAAAAAGGAAGAGAACAGAGCGGAAATGACAAAGCTAGAACCTCTGCTTCTCAAAGGTTGAAACTACCATTGTGGGCGCTTGATTGCACCTTGTTGGACATCTTTTATATAGATACATGTTTGAAAGCTATAAAACATGTTTTTGTTTATTGGATAACAATTCAGATATAGGTAAAAAAATCAAAAGCAGAATCACTGTTTGAAAAACCCAGTTTCTGACTGATGCTGGTCCTGACTCCTGCTTTGGTGATTTCAAGAATAGACATAGTTTTAGCCAACATGATATATGTTTAAGAGATCCACCTAAAAAGACAACAGCATGTTTGCTATCTGCAGCTACAAACCACTCGTGTTTATCTTAATAGTGGGATTAATAGTCGCATGGTGGATGAACACTAGCTTATCGGGGCGTATTTGTTTTGGAAATCATGGAACCAGCTAGTCCGCCCTACGGTGTTCTTAGGTAAACGAAAAACGGGCAGTTCACATGGGGCATCTTCTTAACATATTTTGTACACTGAAACCCGCTTGTTAGAAATAAAATGTTCTAAAACAGTTTTTTAATTATATATTTAAGAAAAATAAGGATTCATTTATTTATTTATTTTGACACTCATTCCTTGGGGTACACTTATATCAAACCCTTTTCTTATGTACACATGCAACGTGAGTCACTTTCAAGTTGATAAGGGGTTGATAACATGGTAGGATACATGCACTGTAATATGTATTTGATTTTTATTGAATCGATTTCACCAGTTTAGTTACTTAGAGATAAAAGACAATATCACCATTACATGTATGTCATAACTATTAACTTCTTTAAGCAAGCTTTAACACATGAAAAACAAATAATCTTAAATGAAAAAGAACTCGCAACTCTAAAATGTAATTTTCTCTTACAGAAGAGCATTAGAAAATTAATTTGTTTGACATTAGTGTGTTTCGTGCTATCAGAATTATAGCTGACGTCAACCCATCGTCAT
Source organism: Lingula anatina (assembly GCF_051362555.1). Lineage (NCBI taxonomy): Eukaryota > Metazoa > Brachiopoda > Lingulata > Lingulida > Lingulidae > Lingula > Lingula anatina. The sequence goes on from NC_141768.1 coordinate 14,913,417, forward strand.
CCTATTACAAACTCAAAGTCTCGTTACTGCGCTTCTCGCTTTTAACCTTTCTTGATGTACACAGTTAAATGGGCACCGATTGACCTCGTCACAATCTCGTGCGTGATCTGAAAAGCCTCTTCTTCTAGTTAAATTAGCTTTAATATCATAACTTATGTTTGTTTAAGAACACATTTTGGTTGGTACATGTGCTACCTTTCTTCAAAAATTTCAATTACCCAAGTCGTATTTTATTTACTTGACATTTGTACGGGAAGAGGGACCTTTACCACTACAGTTTACTAGTATTTATTGCTTTACTAGTATTATTTATGATTTAGTTTCGAAACTGTATTGTCACGATAAAGTATGACTATCATAATCGGTCTACATTATAAGGCTTGAAACTTACAATAGTCAATATAAAAGGCATCCTGCGCTCGTTTGAAAATTGCCCCACAGTTTTATTTTTTATTCCGCAAAGCTTCTCACATTTCCTCCATTCAAACCTAAATGACGATAAAATCTCTAAAATTAATCTGATGCGTACCAAATGTCGTTATTTCTTTCTCACCAATGGAAGCCGTTACTTTTAGCGATTTCAAGCGGGAAACGACACCATCACCGTCTGTTCAAATGATACAAGGCCATGATGCAGAAAAACCGTGTCATTTTCTTGTGCTGTGAAGTGAAAACGAGACCATATCTGGAACGTTTTACTGTGAATGTCGGGAAGGCAGATGTCGGTCTAAATGACTGTCCAGTCATTTAAAACTAAATATATAAGTTAAAAATGGAATAAAACATTGAATCCAAGTGCAGGTACTGGTCGACCAATGATTTGTGAGTGAGAGAAATAGTATTTCCCTAGAAAATTCGTTTAAGCAAGTAATTCTCGAATGACTTACATGTCCAAGCTAGTGCATGTACCTTTAAGGGACCATTCCCACAGATATTTGAATCGATCTCTCTCCCTGGGGAGTCTCACTAAATTGCTATAAAAACTAACCGGCTTAAACATCTGTCAAGTCTAGTAAAACTGTTAGGGGATAATTATCTTTACCACTAGCTGATTCGGTAATCGTGACAGTCATTTAAGCCTCTTGAGATGATAGCAATTTAGCGTGAACCTCCAGGGAGTTAGGTCGATCCAGATGGATCGATCTAAGTATGGGAACCCAGTATTAGGCTGTGTTCAGAATAGAAGGGGGCGTGCCAGAAAATTGAGTTGATTACATTGATCGCACTTCTGCGAGAATCCCCGATGAGATCGATCCTGCTAGTATGATAACTTCTATTCTGAACACAACCTTAATCTTTTTGAAATGCCAACTTTTTATTTCATTATAATTTTGTTTAAAGCTAAAATGTACCCCAATTTTATACGTTGAGATTTATCATTAACGTAATAAAGGTTGGGTTAGGTTAGGCATTTTTGTGACTTTAAACCATAGGTTTGTGACTTTCCAAGGAACTTAAATATTTACTTTTGTTTTAAGTGAAGCATCGAAATAATTTCTATCACATTAATGCCAAAGCTCTGTCAGCTCGAAATGTGACCTCGCTGTTGATAGAGCTCTCACCAAAACACCATTAATTTAACGAATTTAAATGTTTTTCCAATCTTCAACTGCTCAATGGACGGATCGCTGTTTTACAGTACATATATAAATGTACTAGCCAAAGCGTCTACAGATGCATATATGATCTTCCTGCTCTTGTAGCATGATGTTTTGGCTTTAAGCAAATTATCTTCTAGTTACCTTCTAGATAATTTATGCACTGTTTCATTCAAGTGTCAGCCAGGGTGGAGTAACCGTCCAACTTTAAAAATAACCGGAGCGTCGTAAGTTTACACCGGAGAGCGGATCATGCAGGGCGGGGGTCTACAATAAGCTCGTTGTTATATTGGCTTTGCGATTTATAGACCAAAAATAAATCTGATAAATCATTTTTTGCCTCCGAAGGCGTTCATATCGTATGAAAGTGTTGTCTTTCCTGTTATTTTCAGATATCATTTCAGGTAAACTACGATGTATTGGTCCAGTGATAGTAAATAACCACACGGTGCGCCTATACGGTTATAAATATGTCATTCTGAATGTGTATACCTACCTTCTGCCATACTGGATGCCAGTAAAAACGCGGGCAGGAACACAGATAGAACTTGTTGCCTATCTGCCAGTCAGATATATCGTGCAGTATATAGTTTCAGGAGGGTACCCAAACTAAACGTTGCATTTATTTGTTTCAAAATTAAATGCACTTTTAACCAAGAGTGTACATGTTTGTGTATAAGTGTCTTGGTAAAACGTCATAAAGAACTTTATTTTGACGATGCACGCACGCTATAAAACCTCGCATATTTACATTAAAAATTTTGCCTCAAATAATTCATTCTTTTAAATAACCTGCTGGTTATACCGTGACATCGAGGAGGCATGCAGGCACGCGATCAAGCTCCTTTGAGGCAGGGCCAAAATGTCATGTCTCCTAGGTAGAAACACGCTTTCAGCCTCTCAGGACTCAATCCCATTGAAACTATCGGTCTCCGTTGATCGATCAAGTCCGCAGGAACTCTTGCTGAATACAATCCGTTAACAAGATTAACACGCCTCTCCTTGTTTCCTACATACTCGAATAATCACTAGCTTTTCTGTATTCTTTTCAACGCTAGGAGGAGGCCTGTTAATCTGCTTAACTGACTGTATTCAGCAAGATTCCCCCCTGAGTTGAATCGTTCTACGCAGTCTGACAGTGTCAGTGGGAATGAACCCTTTAGAAACAGTTTACTTTTTTATCACCCCAAGGGTAGTGAACGTGCAGACATCCAATTTTGGAGGTGTCCACTTGATTGTCATGTTGCCCTCGCTTCCTTGAAGGGGGCCTGTCACCACAATTTCTGATTGGTGTGATTTCCAATTTCATCTGAAGTTAGGTAATTTTGAAGGTAGGTACTTGTACAATTAAAGTAGAAATCATAAAAATACTTGATTTACATTTTCTCTACATATTGAAATCTCTTCCTGTATCACTTTTCTCTCCTTCCCCAACCCTCCATCCGCACTCTCTTATCATCTTGCGGTAAATTTGTTGACGCTTATTACTCCTGTGAGATCATATTTTCTTGGAATGTTTGATTAATTAATTCATTTATTATTATTTTTTGCATATTTCAATTTCTATCTTCCCATTCCCCAACATTCCTACCCCCTCACCCAAACCCTTCTCTCCCCAAACCCGCCTCTCTCTCTCTCTCTCTCTCTCTCTCTCTCTCGATACATAATTGTAATGAGCCCCCTGGAAACATATCCCACCGAAACATCACTTCGTTGACCACGTTTTCTTCGTAGAAACAGCTGAGTGTCCTGACCCATATGTTGTTTCCACAAATTGGAAAACTGCTGTGGAAAATGATAAGGCATGGAGCATATTACATGTATAAACGATCTTTTCCTATCTGATATTTGGCAGCTGGCATTTGTAACGGGAAAAATAACGGGCAAGAAAAAACTTCAATTAGTTTGTGGTTTGGACATTCTGCAGCTCACAGGAGCAGTTCTGTCGATAGTTGCTTTTTTTGTGGACAATGTCTCCACAAGATATTTATGAAATAATGCATGATTTGAATGTTGCCTCTCTGATAGGAACGATAATGAGATTTTTCAATCATATCCCCTGAGTGATTCCGAATGGAACTTGAAAACACTTGGAGGTGGTATAGCCTTTATGATGACCGCCCATTACATTGTAAAACAGTTGTTTCTGTGATCAAAAACCTAGATAAGTCAAACCCATAACCTACATGTATGCCACTATCATCATGTGACGGCATTGTCTTCTCCCGAATAATTGTTGTGAATGACAATCTTAATGAATGTGTAATGTGAAACTGTTTTTGCATAGAAAGTTTAATAAATGTATATGTGGATTCATTTTTCCCCTATCCGTAGCATAGAAACAGTGTTTCACTCTGTGCTAGTTAGTCCAGGAAGGGTACGTACAGTGTTAGCATTTTTTCATATATTTCTTTGAACTCTCAAGTAATTATCTCCTTCATGTACCCAGGTAACCTACAGGTCGGTCGGTCAATTTAACAAAGTAATGCAAAAGCATTTACTGAAACCCCTGCTGTTACAGTTTTCTGAAAATTCCTGGCTTTATACCTTAATATTTCAATTACAGTTCATGTCTCAATTAGCCTGATCCCTAAAATGAAGTTCATATAGGAATTGCGCAGGAAATGAAAAACATGATTAGCCTCCCGTTAGCGGTTGGAAATATTTTCTCTGCTTTCATTCTCGTACCTGTCTGATCAAAACTGATTGCAATTAGCCCTAAAAGAATCCCACATTGTCTTCTTACTTTTCTTCAGATTAAGTAAGGATGCGATGACGGTCATCACATGTAGATACGACAACAAATTATCTGAATTACGCTGTGGGCACAGTGGTTTCTATTCAGACTATGACGTTCGAAAAAGCTCATCATGTGAGCTTTTGGTTGTGTGTATTTCACTGTTTCAAGGGTTTCAAGACCCGGTAAGGTACCTTCTGATGGTCTACTGGACTTAAAGACTGTCGTCACAATTCTGTAATGTACTGGTAAAGACAATGGTTTGGTTTCTGAATTGTACTTAGGAAACTGTTAGCTTTGGAACACAGTCGGATTCGACGGCAATAATGGAGATGATTTAAGTTTTACCCAGCATTCACTTGTTCACAATGTGTGTTGTTTTTTAAAATTTTATTTCATTTATTACTTTTGATATTATTATCATTATTTGTAAAAATAGCCCAGACATGGAAGTAAAAATATCTCACATGGTACTGTCCTGACAAAAGCTTTTTCGTATACGGCTGTACCATGATACTGAAGTATAAGAACGAGTAGATGCTTACTCACGAATTACATACTAGTGGCCTGTGAGAGGAATTCAGTGGGAGTTCTTGGGGTTCCATCCTAACTGTAAGTAGCGCATTAGCGCATTCAGTTAATCTATCAAGTGCGGTGGCAGTAGAAGATAAGATCATTCAAACGTGATGACATTCATTGTTTTTCATTTTTATCAATTACTTATCACAGTTACTTATTACAGTTTTGTGGGGGGCAGTGCGGGTGTACTAAATGTTTGGATTAGCTACTGACACAAATGCGTATTTTTGAGACAACAGGCAAGGTATAAGGTATATTTTCTTAAAGCATAAATTAATTTCAAGAGGCATCATGTGACGCGATAAACTCATTATGGTCGGAGAATTAATATAACTCTTTGGCGAAGATTATGGCAGTGAGTTGATATAATGTAACGTGGACACTTAACGATCTCGTTTTGTTTCCCGGTAGTTTTTACTCGATTTGAACGAAACGTAGGCTGACAGAAGCAATTAACGGCAAGAGCAAGTTTAATTGATTGTTGACTTAGCAAAGTGGACGTCCGTTCTCATCGATTGGACAGCGTCTTAAAGGGGAAACATTCAACGTTTACTCTTCAACTGGGCTATCAATATCAAATATAGAAATAAATCTTATAAAATTCGAGCGGTCCGTGTTTTCGAAGCGGAATGTACAGTACTGGTAGTCACATTAAGGATTAACATTATGATAACAGCATACCGACATAAAACCCATACACTGTATAACACATTGTGTATCGAGGAAGAAGGATGACACGATGTAGCAATTTAATAAGATTTGTCAAATTAAATGTTAGTTTTGCTAATACATGTACGAATTTTGTCTGTAGCATGTGTGAGCGATAAAAAAAAATGACAAAATTAACCACTGAGAAATTTCTAATCAAACCAACATCGTCACAGTAATTGATTTGGCAATCATAATCAAATGGCCAATTTTTTGAAACATGGAACTCAGAGGAAGCAATATTTAATTTTTCGCGTACCAATGTTTCTTGTCATCCCTCTACAACCTTTTGGTCTACAAAAATCTATTACAGTGCCGTTAACCAAAAAAACCTCTCGAGAATCTGCAGAGCAAGATATTAGAACAAAACCAACATGATGGATAATTATTTTGAAAACGGAACGTATTGATGTGCCACAGAAGGTGGTGGTTGCGTATCGATTAAATGGTTTTGAGGCAGCGCCAGAAACGGATAGGCCAAAGGCGTGGAGGCTTTCAGGTTAATGTTGACGCTACTAATGCACAAATGGATTTTACCGGAACTTGTAACAAATAATTCACTCGCTGTTGGTTTCTGAATTTTATTGTAATTGTCGAGACATTGCATGAAAGTGATTTATGATGGCTTTGATGATATCCATCTTAAGTATGAAACAAAACTCTTTAAAATCAATTGACAGACTGCACTATTTGAACAGTTTATGCCATATTCTTTTCGGAAAAGCGGTTCAGGAAATACGCTCTATGCGACAACACAGCCTATGTACACCGTGTGTCTGCGCACGCAGCATTTTCAAGTATGTTTAAAGACAGTTACACGTAACCCAACATTTAACAATTTAAATGTACGAAATGCAGTAGCCATTTTGTTGCGTTCTCCACTACAGACTTAAAGGGATAATAACTCTTCGTTTTGGCCAAAAAATGAATTTTTCTGTAGTAAACAACAATTTCCCCATACTTACCAATGGTTAATGAACCCATTTTCACATTCAAAGTTAGTACCTGTTTTTTTTATAAAAAGTTTGGTTTTTTGTTAAAATCTCTTAAGAGATTATAACAGAGTATAGCCATCAATGGAGGTCACGTGATCTGAAGACAAGCTCAGATATCAGAATAATAGCTATAACTGCTGTTTTTGTCGTAAAACAGAATATATTATATTTCTATGAGTTATTCACAATGTTTTTATTGTGAAATATAGATCTCATACGAAGAGTTATTATCCCTTTAATATTGCATAATACAAAAATATGTACGACTAGGTACCGATGTGAATGGAACAAGATTAAAGACTAAATTAATTTATATTTCAAGTTTAATCTGTCTTACACACAAGGTAGAGGCCGTTCTACATGTGCGTTAAATGTTAAAATGGCAATCGCCAATTTTGTTTTTTGGCGTTAACATTACTGAGGCACAGTTAACGTTGAAACATGTTTTTTCACTTCCCTATGTGTCTGTTATTCGTGGAGGAAATGTTTAACTTCTAGCATTAACCAATTCTATTCTCTTTTCGGTCGGTCGGTTACTTATTTATTCTGTGGTTCGTTTCATGTAAAATTTGAGTGCTTCTGCTTTATTCAACACTACAAACAACTAAACTTAACAATGTAAAAAAGTAAAATACCTCTTTTGAGACGAAAAGAATACTTGTAAGTCATTACTGAGCTATTCTTACGGTTTTGATATATTGACGCATACTATAAGGGCATTACTTTTTACACGGACCATGATACGTGAATGGCGGAGTGCATGGACTTCCTTAAGGACGAATTACAACTTTCCTTGTAAATAATGGCAGCGATAAAACGTGTAATCGGCTTACAGTGCTATGCATCCTGGACATATTTCTGGGTAATACTTTGCGGTCTTCGAAATCGCCTCAATTTGCTAAAATTTGTTTTTTGCTTTTTTGTGTTACCTTTGACAGGGAATCCCGAGTTCTCTTAGGATCTGATAATAAAAGGTAGATATAGTGGTCTAATTTAGATATTTTAGAATGCAGATGAAGAATTCAGGTTGACAGGTTGATTAGATAATCGTGTAGTTAACAGTGATGACAGTAGGAAGGTTTGAAGAAATTACACTGAAAGTGGGGCCCTTTATCTCCTTCCCAACCGCTACGAAGTCTGAAAATTGAATAAGGAAGCTGGGGTTTTGAAAGGAACACAGGTATTCTTTTTGAGTCTACCATTCCTAGACACAGGTGATCTTAAGTATTTAGTCGGAAGGCCTCCCCCTTTTGTTACGTTAGGCAACATATATAATATCTATCTTACACTGTACGTCAGATCTCTCTCAAAACTTTAAAAGGCGTTTAACGGGTATGAACCAAGTGTCTTCTGATCGATTTTCTATTATAAACGTCACTTACTAAACCAGTTAAATCAAACTTTTAAATGCTTTTAGAATTCGAATATATCCAAGGAAGTAAGGCATTGCATTGATCAATCAAATGAGTGCCACGGATAAGAGTTGACTTTTAGGGTAGGTAACTGAGACTTGAACGGCTTTATTTTCTTATCGGGTAAATTCGTATCATGTGAAAATCAATTCTTATCACTGTCACTCTGAATGATTAGCTCTGCCTACATCTTTTTACCCACCAGGAAATGCCACATTTCAGGCTACATGTACGAGGACAATCATTCACAACGAACCACAAAGTACGTCTACCGTGTAATTTTTTTTTACATATAGAAATATATTCTGTTATGTTGGCTGTGTGTTTTAGGTTTGTTAACACACACACAAGTTAAGATGTACGTTCAGGGCCAATTTTATGTAACTTGGTGTCCTAAACACACACAAGTTGAGATATACATTCAGGGCCAGATTTAGTTATCTTGGTGCCCTGAACACTCCAACACCATAGTGCCACCACCACACCTGTTGCTACAGGTTTACTTCTCATGTATTCCTCTATTTTTTCGGTTTTCTTGTTCTTTTCTATCTGTCATCGAAATATCAACCCCCCCCCCCCCCCCCCCACGTGCACGAACTGAGGCTGTTTACACATGTATCCATCTCTGTATACATTAATGAATGGTCCCCGTTACTTGGTGCCCATATTTATAACCTAAAAGAGGGAGGGGTACGCAGGGGCGGATCCAGGATTATTTGAAGGGGGGGGGGGGGGGTCCGGAACGACAGGCCTTGGATGCGAAGCCGACCATCGCTCACTTGGTGTGGGGTTCGGGGCCTGTTCAAGGGCTTTGGAGAGCAAACAGTGCCCTTTGATACGGTTTAGAACTATGATTTAGCTAGTCAAAATTCTTATTTCAAGAGGGGAATATTGATGTGATATATATATATATTTGGTGTCTGATATATATATATATATATATATATATATATATATATATATATATATATATATATATATATATATATATATATATATTTCAGACACCAAAGGGGGGTCAGGATCCCCCTGACCCCTCGTCTAAATCCACCGCTGGGTGCGTGTGGGTCGGCAGATGTCTGTGTATCTACAACATAGTAGATATTACTCGGTATGGAAAGCAAGATTTAAATTGAATGAAACCCACTGAGTATAGCCCCGACATGTTAAATGATCGGGGAGAGAGGAGGGGTCCATTTCATTCGCTTCTCCACTTGCGTGACTCTATTATATTGTCTGACAAACATTCATCGATGATGCGACAGTAAATGAAAGCTTTTGATCCCTATCGTGATCTCTCACATAGACGATGAGGTAACGTTACGGATATTTCATTTCATCATCCCTACCTTGCTCCATATCATTGGCAATTTAAGATAAATCAACCCACAATGTCAGTTCTGTGGGAAATTAATCACACCGCTGTGCCTGTAGCTGCTTTCAATTACACAAAACACTGGCGGTTTCTAAGCAAATGACGGAATCAAATTCTAAATGAATATCTACAAAATGCAGCTGGACACCATTTCAAAGGAAATGCAAGGTTTGTGACATGTGGCTTCTACGTAATTGTTCCTATCCTACAAAATGAAGTCTAATGTCACTGGTGCTCACAAAATAAAAAAGCGACTATTATGATCATTCGGAAAGGGTCTAAGTTTTTTATAAGTTCAGGGCACTATTCAACCTCGTAGATGACAGTTGTCACTCCAGAAAAAAGGTTAAAATTAGCAAGAGTTGAACATTGCAGAGAACAACTACATTCCTTGATACAAACACCAAAACATGATGTAACGGGAACTGTACATGTATATCGGTTATATACGATATGCCTGTTGTAAGTGTCATGAAACGTGTTCATCTTGAATTGTTTACCAAGTTGGTGAACATTCTAAACAGCATTTATTCATGAAGAAAGAGAAGGATCTTTTGCATTAAACGCTCTCTCAATGTAAGAAAACAGAAGTAAGAACAGGAAAGCTGATCATGCCGAGCTTGCTCAACACCAAGGTATCTCTAACTACCTGTACAGTTTGTGTTTCTCCAGGGTTAACGTTATTCAGAAAAAAAAACATGAGAATTCGTAAAACACTAATGTTATTTCGGATTATTTTATGCATTTAAAAGTACAATATTTCACGGCAAAAAGCTATTATAAGACTATTCAAGAGTGTTTCAGAACATTTAGCACCGCCATCTTCAGTCTATTAAATGTCAAACGGATCAGTACAAACTTTGCTTGAACAAGGTTTATTTTCATATCAACTAGAGTGAAAAACCCGCTGTTTCTGTATATAAATACTGAGATCAGATCTCAAAGATAAAGATCTCAGCTGATGTTGTTTGGATCGAGATATCAAGCAGATAAACATATAAATATGTGCGATGGAGCCTTCAGTTAATGCTCCATGGTTTATTGAGAGATTAACCAACCGCTTTTTATTCATCACGAATAGCTTCTTCATATTACCCAAGAAGTCTATCAATCAAAATAACATAAACGTGATCACTTGGCATAGCTGATATTTTCATAATTAACAAGGACTTTAATGAGCCTCCTTAACTACCATGCCTGCTGCGGGCGAGACGGAAGAGATGGTAAAGATACTCCCCAAGAGCTTTGTAATTGGTCAGCTCGCGCTTTTATCCTTTTTTTTTCTGTAACCAACGGTTGGTTTCTGGGCTACCTAATTGGGTTGATTAACTTTGACAATGCTCATAAATCCTCATCGTGCTGTTATACAGACGTTGTTCATGTGACGATGATGAATTGCACATGGTTGTACTGTGATTAGCGTATTGTAATTGTATGCTGTTACTTGTCTTTTGTATCCAGGAAGACGGTTGGACGTTGTTACGTGGTATAACATTCTAGGAATGATGCACGTGGGTGCTTGATTGTAGCATACATTGACTAGTTCCGACGAAGGACCCACGTCACGGGGATTACTCCGGGCAATAAAGGTGATCATACTAAGAGCAGGGAGATTAGTTGTCATTTCATTTATTAGATAAAAAAGATTAATGTCTGTATAAAAAATGCCAATGAAGTGATAAAACAGCATAGCTAATTTCAGAAACAAATTCTAAACGGCCCATAAACATTTATGACGACAAAAATATCGGTTAGCAAGATATTGGTCTTTTGTTAATATATACGCAGTAGAATCCAGAAGTATGTAACATAAGCCTGCGTAATCTCATCTCATCTCAACGATGCTCGTCATTTTCTCCATTTTCCAATGTCTTCATACTGATTGTTAATTGAATAAGCACAGTGAATGATCTATTGCATAACGTCTTGCGATCTGAATACTACAGGTAAGAGTGTTTCTTTAGAAAAATGACGAATTGCATGCATTATAAGTATCTTCGTGTGACATTATATGCAAAATACGTATGATGTAAGCGCTAAGGATGCATGATATAATTCGCAGCCCAGCCCACCGAGGTAGGGCTAGGATCCAATATAAGGAGGATTAGAATACAGGCTTGGCCAACACATTTGGCTTACCTACCAGTCTATACTCTCAAACGCCACCGATTTTTCGCGGGGGAGATAGTTGGGTGGTTATTCATCGCCAGCATCCAGGTTTGTTTCGTTATCAGGTCAGTTTTTTCTGAAAATGCTTTTAATTCGATGGGAATATAAATTGGAAGGAAGTCGTGGATAAACCGGATGAAGCGGGTAGGCGGTGTAAATATACTTGTACCTCACACTCTACATGCTGGTATATACCGGCTTGTCTTTTGAACGGTCTTAAAGTATGCAAAGTGAAAAAGGTATAAAATTCTTTTATTTCATATTAATAAACAAAAGTAATTATTGGCTTTAACGTGAAATGTTTTGTCGTAAGAAAAAAAAAACGCATTAATACTTGCAAAAAACAGTTGAAGGCTTGAGTTTTAAAATAGCACACGCTTTTGAACACGCTGTAACCACAAATAACCTCGCTCGCTCTTCTTCTTCTTCTCTCTCTCTCTTTCTCTCTCTTACTCTCTCTCTCTCTCTGTCTCACACACACACACACACATCATTTCGTATATATCGCCATGAACGTACATCTAGGAATCGTTGAAAAATATCCCAATTAATTTGCCTCCAATTTCAATTACAATTGCCATGGTGGCTTCTACCTTAACAAATTACGGCAAAATTGCGGTCATTTATTTTGAGAAACAAAAATTAAATAATGATGTATTTCACAATCGCTCACGCTTTTGTAGAGATATTAGACAGGCCTGTGGGAACAAATGGGGTAAAGGCTTTACTGGAAGAAAGGCTAAATAGTTTGTGATATTTATTGTGCGTGTCCACAGGCAAATTATCACCGCTTCTTGGAATCAATATTGATATGCCCAGCTACTAAAGAGCAGTGCAAACGTATTTCACAGAGCGAGGCTTAAAATTTTTGATATCCACCTTGCTTCCACTTTACTTATACAATGTACCTTGCAAGCCCGGTATTGTTCATAATGACCATACATTACAATGGCTATCAAAGCAACATTTACGTCATTGATAGACCCGACAGATATGGAGTGTGCGTGTGTTGTTAGATATATAGGATACAGTGATGAATTGAAAATACTTTTTGAAAAACTCCTGAGGAGAGACGACGTTACTGTAAAAATACAAGTGAGCTTTGTGCCTTGCTGTCGTAGCGTAGATCTGTCTTCTACTTATTTAAATATTTATTTAATTTGCTAATGCTTTACATACAGATACAGCGATTGCCGGAAATAAAAAACACCATTGGCATCATATGGGTGTTTTTATCGAAATCATTTTGACTTCCTCGTTTGTACTTTCAGGTTGATGGAGACGTAGCCTTTAGCTATTAAGAAAAAAATTGGCCACTTTCCCCCACAGTTTCCGACAAACCCGCCATGATGGAAACCTACAGTGCAATGTTCCTCACGGAAAACACCACCTGGTCCGGGCCCTCATACGACGTGATCTCCACCGAAATGGTCTCTACGACAGTGGGGAACACGACTGATAACCATACCACCGAGTCCACTGCCAAGCGGGACATGGCCAACGCTAAAATGATCGTGCTGGGGATAATACTTTTTCTAGCCATTGTCGAAAATCTATTTGTCATCATTACGCTGTTTTTCCGGAGACAAAAACTAAGTCGAATGTTGGTGTACATTTTTCACCTGAGCATCGCAGATTTACTGAGCGCTCTCTTGGGGACTTTACCAGAACTTGTGGTTGGGATAACAGTAAGATTTTTGGGCGGGGACTTTCTGTGTAAAATATACAAGTATTGTCAGTTAGTATCCATGTACGCGTCTGGGTACGTGCTCGTAATGACGGCGGTGGACCGATACCTTGCCATCTGCTACCCGCTTCGAAGCCAGAAATGGAGCCCCCGAAAAGCACACATGATGGTGGCCATCGCATGGGGTATTATTTTAGTCTTGAGTGTCCCTCCCTTTTTCATATTTGGTCTGGCACCCAATAAATACGGTCTGATGGATTGTATGGAGTACTTCGTCCACCCAGAATGGAGCATCCAAGTCTACGTAACCTGGCTTGCTTTCTCCGTTTGGTTCTTGCCGATGGCCATTTTGATTTTCACCTACGGCCGAATCTCGTACGTGGTGTGGATCAACGTTAAGTCAAAAGAAACGCCATCAGTGAAGAGCGTCAGCGCCCGCACGAGCTACAAATCTCAACAACATGACGACGTTAAAGCCATGACCAATGGGACTTACCCGCCAAGGACCCCTCGGGCACACGTCCAGAGATTGTCCAGGGCGAAACTAAAGACCATCAAACTGACACTGACCGTGGTCATCGTATACGCTATGTGTTGGTCCCCGTTCTTCATTACCCACTTGTTGTACGCCTTCAATGCTAAGTTGGCTAGTGGAAGTAAGTATTTTGCTTTTTGCAGTCACGTCCAAATTTGTTTTGAAATATATGAGAATATCTATATTTTTATTTCAGTCTTATCATTCTTGGAATAGCACATTTACAAATAATCGTTTGCGCATTTGGTAGGATTTTTTTATTTCTTTTTGTAAGGACCTTTGCTTCCATAATTTGAATAGTAATAACTTATATTAACTCCATTATTATTTTAATCTAATAAGTATCTACACTAATCAGTAAAAGGGCTGTTTTATAGCAACATAATAATAATAACAATAATAATATTAAACATCATAATAAAATTTTAAAATTCGAATAATTTATCTAGTGACAGAGTGAGAGCGCTTGGTGGAAATGTTTATTATTTTTATTTTAGCTTCCAATTTGCTATTGATGAACCTCATGATGATGCTAGGGAACCTTAACAGCTGCACAAACCCTTGGATATATCTCTGTTTTATCGACGGTCTAAAGAACCGCATATGTCGACGGCGACAGCCTCCCCCAAGGAATAACTCGACCTTCTCCAGCACCATGAGGTCCACGCGAATGACATCGATAAAATCGTCGCCGATGTCAGCGCTAAAGCACGATCTGAGTACGGAGAGAAATGACATATTGCTTAAACAAATGTCAAAGTCAGACCTGGCACGAGAGGACAAACCGGTCATACGTGAAGAGTCGGATTCCTTGTTTACGAGTATGTAGCGATGGACCTTCGTCATAGCTGGATATTACTTAACATTAAGGGGACAAGCAAGGTATACACTTGAAAATGCGGAACGGTGTTCGTGGCTGGGTTTTCGTATGAACCTAGCAGATAACTAAGGACAAAGAATTTTAATGCTGCACTCTGTCTTATGTACAAGTTTTTCGATGCCACGTGAAAGCGAGAGTAATGTAATATCTAATCGGAACTGTTTTCCGCACAAAACCAATTGAACGTGAAAAGACATGCATAGAAAACGCACTCGGAGCAAGTGATAAGCGTAAAATACATAATGAATACTCAGAATGGCATTTTACTCTATAACAATTGCAAATACAAGTGAAGACGACCTGAATCATTACTGTAAAATCGATTCTTTAGATTATCAAAGATCCTTTAGTTTTTTCCCAAAAAAATGCTTTATACGCCATATCTTTCTGTAAAACATTTAAAAATGAGGGGACCTTTTATTGGTTTTGTTCCTTGGGTCAAAATAGAGGGGGACTCCGGGATGGTTGGTCGCTGTAAGTCTAAGTGCACAATATATGTATATTATTGACTGTTCGATCCCTGATGTTTAACGCTGTTGTTGTTAATCTGCATGTGTAGAAGCTGCCTTTTTCAGGTGAAAGAGAATGGTCAAAATGGCGTCGGCTTCTGCTTACCGATGGAGGTAGGCCTACTTGGGAGTCAATGTTTGATGTATAAGAGGGAGGGAAAGGGGGGTGGGTGATACATTAAGGTTAATTATTATAAAAAAATTGCGATGACTTGGAGTCTTGCAAATCAATCATTGTGAGTGATTTTTAGTGAAATATGAATGATTTCACACGCATTTCTTGGCAAAAGCATTTGTAATTTTATCTTGATATATTTTTGTAGAAAAAGTGTTATGAAATTTATTATACTTGTCGAAATGGAAATTGTAGTGTTGTATGTATCATATGTTGGGTTTTGTAAATACACGATACTCGGTATGTATCTCTGTAGAAAACCATGGCTTAATAACTCTTTGTGTTTCAGTGTGTTTGCGATAATACATATCACAATGCCAGTTGTAGCTTTATTAATTACGTGCTTTTTTTAACGGCCACCTCCTCATCTGACGTCTGGGACTGAAAAGCAAAGGGTAAAATATGTATGTAGTTTATCTGCAAAAAACAACAAATGAATAACATCGAGAGATATTTCTAAAGATGATAAAGAACAATTTACATATTTTTTCTATAGTTTTATGTACAATTGTATGTATAAACGTTACCGATTCCATGTAAGAAACACACGGCTTCATATAGGCAAGGGCACTGACATTTGACATTTTTCTGATTGGAAATCTTTTGTTCAACACGAAACATATGTATACCTTACGCACTTAGATGATTGGAGTGTCAGTCTCAATGTGGCGCTTGCTAAATTAGAGTTATAGTAATTATATATAAAAGAAAAACTATATTTTTCAATAATCCGTTGCTTATGAGATCACGCCATTCATCCATAATCCAAGCACAGTGTATTGAATAATAGTGTAAATATCATCAAAGCGTGCAACAGAGACTGGGATTCTATTACTTTCGGTCATTTGACTAGCCCAAAGGCAGACTCTGACCCGGTGCTTCGACAAAAGAGGAGAGGAGACACGCAGCCAACAGAATCATGCTCCACGAACGTCTAACTGCAAAAACGCCCCAAGTTAAACCAATTTTCCAACCATTTCCATCGCAAAGGGGGTGTGTGGGGTGAGAATGAAAAGAAAGCAAAGAAAAGGCAGCCCTTTTCACGCCCTAGACCAGCCCCTTCTTCATGTAGGTTCATCTATTATATTTGAGCTCGATATGTAGGATATATATGATATGTACGTTTAAAGCAGCTGATATTTTGGCGGCCAGTGCGAGCGGGCCTTGGATTCAAAACAATGCTTTATAGTGTGAGTATGTGTCTAATTTGTTATATTCACCGCAGCAAATTTTCTGTTGACACTTTTTTTGTATAAATATAGTATCTGTGACAATAAATACAAAAAAAGAACGATGTTGTTCTTTTAACTTTAATATCCACAAAGATGTGCGACATTATTATTTAGCACTTGACACTTTGGTTTAAGGGTTGAGGTTGAACCTATACCTCTATAATCTGAAATGATTTTGGGCTTAATTCAAGATACAAATTTCTTTATTTCATGACCAAAAATTGATAAAGGGAGAAGGAAAAATAGAATTCAAGATCCCAGGTAAATGATGATCCCTAGCCACAGGAGTAGTCATTCCTAGCAGTGCGCTTTAAACTATAGATTATAAGAATGTTGAGGACATGTTCAAATTTGGAAATCATTAAAAAAAAATAAATTGACGTAAATGAAATCTTTGAATTGGTGATTTCAATAATAAAAAGGGCAGCTCCAATACATGACATTGTACTCAGAGGCCGATTGATTGTTTGTAATTTTGACACATTTTTTATGGTGTAACAATAGTCATAAAAATCTTACGACTAAGATCTGCCCGACTACAACATACTACAAATCCCTCTGACAATGCCTCTGCTTTCTCTGCTCTCCTCCTTATCTCTGCCTCCCTTCCATCCTTGCACCTCTTTCCTTTTTTGCCACTCCTTTTTCTGCTTGTCTGCCGTCTGTCTGGTTTCCAGTCAGTTCATCCGTCTGTCACTCAGTCATCCTTCCCCTTTCCCCGTCAGTCCGTCCGTCCGTTCGACCGTCCGCCCGACCAACCGTCTGCCTGTCTTTGCCCCTTCCGTCAGTCTCTTTATTAGCGTTTTCTTGAGTTCTGTGGCACTGGATAACCTTTGCCGCCCATGTCGAGTGATTGCCTGGAGTGATTGATATGATCTTTTAATTGAGCTGTTATTACACGCGTTGTGTTACAAATGCCCACGGTAAATCTGTTCTTTAGAATATCAAATTGACCTTTTGCATGTCGGCGTGACTAGTATGAACGGCATTTGCACCTACAAATTAATTTGCCGAAGCTTAAATTACTTTTCTGTATTTTCAGGAAAACCAATGTTCTCATACTACAGAATTGCTTTGAACAATCAAATTGGGTTGAGCAAAAGTGATTATCAAACAATTTGATAAAAATAGATGTTATTTGTACATGAGGGCATTTTTGAAGAATTAATTGAAAGAACTTTATCCTATGAAATGTCATGTCATACTATACCCTGCAAGAACAACCCTTTATCTAATCTTATAGAAACTGACACAAGCAGTGTGTTGTTCGCAAAATGTTATCTTTAATAATATTAATACATTGTAAATAACACGTGAAAAAAATAATAAATTTAACCACCAAAACGGCGGTTATTGCAATTATTCTGAAATATGTGCTTGCCATCGGACCACGTGGACCTTTATAGATGGCTACCCTCTGTAATTTTATCTTAAAAGATTATTACACAAAACCATCGACTAACTTTGAATATCGGTTCGGATTCAATAACCATTGGAAAGGTTGGGAGAATTGTCGTTTACAACAGGAAACTCCGTTTTAAGACCCAAAATGAACTCTTGTTATCCCTTTAAAGATATTTATACAAAGTATTTGACGTGCGGATTAAAGTACAACGGTACCGTGCACACGAGCGAGCGTCTGTCTGTGTGTATGTGTGTGTTTGGTGTGTGTGTGTGTGTGTGTGTGTGTGTGTGTACGTGCGTGCGTCCGAGTGTGTTAGGTTGAACAAAAGCGATTATGTGTGTCCGTGCATGTGTTTATGTGCGTGATACTGTGTCCATTCATGTCTTTGTGTATTTCTGTTTGTTTTGTTAACGTGCATGCGCGTGCATGGCCTTATGTATGTGGTTTAATTTATGAAGACTAATGATGACAATCATATATTAAAAGTAGAATTGCACAGTCAGTATAACTTTACGTGCCTGGTGTCAAAAGCGAAGTGACCCATTTTTTTCTTTCAAAAGGAGCCACATGACGCCGTTTCAACGTGTTGGCCACAACATTAGTGGTTCTCATTTGCCAATGGAATTAAAATTAACCCTAAGCATAACATCTAATCTCCAAAACTGTCAACTCATTTTGCAAACTAAGTTATACCAGTACATATACTACTATATCTTATCGCTCTCCCTGGTATACAATGCCATGTTTATCACATGGGAGGTCCGATATCACTGATCAGAGGCAAATATAAGAGCTGACCAGATAATAAGCAGATCATTTTTGGATAAAAATCCCCACTGTTTACAATCAAGGAAGAACGAGGAAATGTTGAAAGGCGTTATTCTATTGCTGGTGGTAGGTTTGGTCCACCATATCAGGGCGACTGAAAGTGACGACCGTAAGTAATAACAGAGGCATAACTAACGCAAAAGCTGTTCAGTTCGCGTTTGTTTGTATTGTTTCGGTAAGGAAGGGTGTTGGGAACGAGTGATTTCAGATGACTTAAGCCAATTTTCTTAATTGCATAAACATGAATATATCTAATGGCAATATCGGGTATGATAGAGCTAAGTAATGATCACAAAGTAGAGTACATGAGACTTGTCTCCATCCTGTGTGCCTGATTCTGTTTTTTTCCAGTTGGCAGCACCAAAGGGTGCACAGCGAAGGCGGACAAGGCACATTGCTGGGCACAATTTCGATATAAACAATGGCCAATCGATTTCAATGCTACAAGTGAGACTTGCAAATATTCACCTTACAACAAATTACAAAAACAATAATAATAATAATAATACTTAAAACCGCGTAACTTGTGAGGATGATGAGCCTGACGTGCAAAGACATTAAATCTTATTAAATTGTATTAGAGAACTGTTTATTATCAGATGTGACGCGTAAAGTAAAACCTACACGCACTGCTTATGTACGCCTCTTCTTTGCATATTTGTGTGCAATTAAATCCAGATGGTCACAAATGGAGAATTACGTAAATAATTGTCTAACTTCTTGAGTAAGTCCGTATCTTAAGCAAATGCAAATCGTCTTATACACTAATATCATTCTACAAATTGTTTTCAGTCGAAGTAAACTTGACACTGGTGTCTCCTCAGGTAAGTTCTAAATGTGTGCAAACCATATGCAAAAGACACTTATAGGAGCAGGCCATAGGCAGCAACTACACTGAACTTTCCTGAGGTCATCAAGGCGTTTAAATGTTATATTTTTTTTACTTTTCACCACCGCCCTCAACTCGGTAATTTAAATGCACATATATTAGTAAGTTTTATTGTTCCCTTAACCGTTTTTTTCCCTCAAGTACTAAAATTCATTCTGAGGTGTTAATCTTATTTATTTATTTATTTATTTATTTATTTATTTATTTATTTTATTTTATTTTATTTTATTTATTTATTTTTATTTTTGTAACTAGACACTTCGGCTGATACTGATTGGTGATCATAAAGAATTAAAGGACGTCACTTTACCCAGTAAGATTTTCTTATTCATTAAGAGCTTTCACTTAACCAAACCTACACTGTAATAGATCTGAGTTATTTTAAAAGTGTATGTGTTAAAAGATTAGAAATAATCAACTGTGAAAAGATATTGAATAAAAATATATAGTTTTTATTCACAATGGACAGTATCTTATTTTAACAGGAATGTGATTCAACATATACTGGTACTAGTACAGGCCCGTAGCCAGGAGGGGTTCGGGGGGTTCGAAAGAACCACCCCTTTTGTCAGGAAAAGGTCCATTTTGGGTAAAATTTCATTTAAGTACACGTAAGTTTCATTGTAAAAGGTCCATTTTTTCAGAAAAAGAACCCCCCTTTTGAATTTGCTGGCTACGGGCCTGTAGTATGATATACACCTAGACAACACACATTTTGATAATATATCCTTGCCACAGTCTGTATTGTAAAAAATTGTCTTTTAAGCTTCAAAAGTTCCGGATGCAGTTTGTGACGAAGTGTCTGACACGTCCATATGGTGCGTCAGTTTCAAACAGTGGTCTTCACAGAACGGAGGTCTATCAGCAAACACAATATTCACCTTCAAGCTGAAGTACGCTCCGCTCACCTCTACCATCAATGCAGGTTCTTGGGCATTATCTAAGAAACTCAGCTCAAGGTACGTTTCCATTTCAATCTCCACATGCATTAGAACCTACACTAAATCCATGGTGTAAAAACAGAATGAATACTTCTTTTTTTACATTTTGACAACTTTAACCTGGCATTCTATAGTACAAGCAGTAGCAGCTTTTAGTGGCAGATTCTGAAATTGGCTTCGGCTACAGGTTTGAGGTGTACGAGACTACTGTCTGATAGTTGAATCTCAGAGAAGAGAATGCTTAAGGAACTTTGGTGGGAATAAAAAGTTAAGAGGCGACCATATATCGTGTTAACAACTTAAAATACGACATTAGTAAAATTCGATTAATTTATTCAATCATTTCAAGTATTTCACCTACTTTTGAAGTTGCTATTATTTCATAGACTAAACAAAATGTAACTATGTCTTTACTATTGCAAATTTTCAAACACAATACAAGAAGATTTAATGCAATCAAACCATATAACATTAGGCTTTTTAAGATAGCGCTGCTTGTGACACCTCATTGTTATCAAGCACAACCCTTCAGTGTCACAGCTACCACATTGTGCCACATTTTTTTACGTTAAAAAAATATTTTTTTAAAAACCCGGTACCGACGACGAAACGTATATTGGAAATAATATCGCATCATTCCAAGTTAATGCCTCTCGCAAAGCATCTGCAAAACATCACATTGTATACAATGGTATACTCGTATCTTTATTATCCTTCTGCTTTTCTGTTTTATTTTTCAAGGTTACATTTCAACAAATATGTGCGCATGCGTGCAGAACCCAGTGTCTAATGGAGCATAGAATATACCAGAAGGCAGCTATACATATCCCAAGCCTCACGCTGAAACGCTGACAAGTTGTACAACACTTTTGACTGTGCGTGTACGCCAATTTACCCAGAATAGATTGACAACTGACCTTTGGCTGATGTGAAGAACCGCACCACATTAAATTTTGCCTAATGCAACGTGGTCCTAGAAAACCAACTCCACAATTACGTTCGATGTTACTTTCTGTTTTTATGGACTTTTTAGCTTGAAAGTAAAACTAGAAAAAGGGACTGAACATATTGATTTCGAACTTGCAAATATAGTGAAACATCATTCATAGTAAGCAAATAAATGTGATTTAATTAATAAAGCTTTTCAATCAGTTTTGTCAGCTGTGAAGGCTTAAAACTGTGGCCTTTTGCGCCATACATTATTTTACAAATGTTGTTATAAAATAGGCCTTAACGGTTTTTTCCGAGATGTTGGTCAAATTTAATATCAAGCTTGCCTGAAAATCGTTATTCAAATACATCTATTTTATCGCTGCTGGAAACCCATAACACTCTAATAATCGGGTACAATATGCAATGCGATGCATGCACCGTTGTATGAACTTGTATCTCTTCCGCAACACAATGTTTTATGTAAGAATACGTAATTGAGAAAGTGAATGGGGGATATTTAAATTTTGATAACGTGCACCTTGCTCCAAGAGTGCATTAACTGAATCACCCGTCTGATAAACTGACGAAGCAGTTATTTGAATGATGACTCAGTTCTACAATACCCTCTACCAGGGACGCATATTATATATGTGGACTGTTTCTCTGACGGGTAAAGAATTACCGTCAATTTAAGCAGAGACATGTACTGGGCAATCTGTGGATATCTAGTGAAAAATCAATCTTTGGCCCCGGTAGAGGGTTCTACCACTACAAGTGTATGCGTAATTGTTAGAGGACAACCGCTGGAGCGTAATGCGTTAGGGGAGGGTGTTGATTTGTGCGTTGATTTTAGAGCCTGAGCGCCAGTGAAAGATAAATGCATTCGCTGAATCTTTATTAATCTACCGCCACTAACTCATTATGTCAAGGACATAGTTACACGTACCATACAAAGCTACCCGTTGTCTCAAACGCTGTGGGCATTTACTATGATCGTGTTTTAAAGCTAACAGGAGCGACATGTCGCCGACTTAATGCTCCACACTGCAGACGACTATCTGGGAACATGTATGGAGCTGCTGAAATCATACTGCCTGATCATATATCAGAGGGTTCTAAAAAAAGCAAGAACAAACCGTTCCCGGAACCTGGACTGGAGGTAGACATGTACATTACTGAACATTCAGCGCTCAGTTATTTAGAGGTCGCTGATTTTAATAACAAAAAAAAATGCGTTATCCAGTCGACCACATTATCGTTTATAACATAATGACTGCGTTCCTATAAAACCATCGTACAAACTGGACCGATCAAAATCTGCGGGGCTGCTTACTTCAGTGATTTCAGTGTAAACAGTTAAAAACATTTAAACTTGTAAAATGAATAATGTAGGAATACAAATCGCGCTAGAAGATACGTAATGCACAAGCGGACACAAAATTTGGCTAGGGGGAGGGAGGTGGGAAGTGTACATCATCATCATTTAGAGCCTATAGTGTTCCACTGTTGGACAAAGGCCTCAGCATGCTTTTTCCATTGTTTCCTATCCTGAGCCTCAGATTTCCAGTTTGGCCAAGGTTTCTTCTTCCAAGACTTCCAGTAGTCATCCCTCCATCGTTTGACCGGCCTTCCTCTTTTTCTTTGTCCATACCTTGGGGTCCATTCTGTAAGCCTGATTGTCCACCTATTGTCCTTCATTCTTTTGACATGTCCTGCCCACCTCCATTTCATTTCTTTAACTGTGAGCAGTACGTCCTTAACTTTGGTATGTTCACGTAACCATACATTCGTTTTCCGCTCTCTTGGATTGATGTTCAACATAATTCTTTCCATCTTTCTCTGAGCTACTTGTAGCTTGTGTTCCATGGAGGCATTCAGTGCCCAGGTCTCTGAACCATAGGTGATTGCCGGCAGCACACAGGCATTGAACACTTTCTTTTTCAGGCAGGTAGGAAGGTTGCTCTTGAAGATGTCATTGTGTTTCCCATATGCTGCCCATCCTGCTTTTATCCTTCGTTGGATTTCTTTCTCCAGTGTTCGATCACTAAGGCTGAACCGTTGCCCAAGGTATATATACTCTTCCACTGCTTCTATCTCTTTGGTGTTGACTTTCACTGTGCAAGGGGTGGTTAGTGGTCCAAACATCACCTTTGTCTTGCTGGTGTTCATCTTTAGCCCACTTTTTGCGCTTTCATCTGCTAACGCCTGTAGCATTTCTTCGAGGTCTTTTGCATCATCTGCTACTATTATGATGTCATCTGCAAACCTAAGGTGATAGAGCCTGGTACCGTCTATGTTTATGCCCTTGTCCTGCCAGTCTAGATCCCTGAATATACGTTCCAATGCTGCTGTGAACAGTTTAGGAGAGATTGTATCTCCTTGGCGTACACCTTTCTTGATCCTGATCTTATTGGTGGTCTTGTGTAGTTTGACTGTTACAGAGCTATCGGTGTATATGTCTCTGAGGACGTCTACGTATCCATCTTCGATCCCTAGATCTTGCAGGGATGCCAGTATATACTGGGTTTCTACTGAGTCGAAGGCTGGGAAGTGTACAAGGAAAAGAAAATGTTTTGCCTCGCTCCCCTCGGTAATTGTAAAAACGTCGCACGATCACAATTTACCATGCAGGGCAAAGGGATGAAATAATTTTTTAGATTTGTCTAGTTACTTATATATTTTCTTAGAGGTCGGGGACAGGTTAAGAGGGAAAATGGGATATCTCCAATGCAAAGGAAGGAGACACTTGCCTGCTCTGCTCCCCTGTTTCCCCACCCCCTACGGCAATGTGTTGTACTGCATTCAAGCGTACTCTCCTAATTAATGTGTTTAATTGAGCGGTCCCCACCAAAATATATCTCTAAGGCTGTATTCCCATAGATTTTAGATCGATCTATCACCGCGGGGAGTCTCACTAGATTACTTTCAGATAATCCGACTTAAAAGTCCGTCCCGCCTACTACAAGCTGTAAGGGGGTAATTAACTTTCGTGTCCGCCCGGCTGACAGCTATTTAGCGTGAACCCCCAGGGAGTTAGGTCGATCTAAAGTAGGTCGATATAATCTATGGAAATGGGGTGTAACATTTCAAGTTGGGTGCATTTTTAAATTAGTGGCGTAAAAGACACAAAAGCAACCTGCCCCGGAGGAGATAGCTTTAACGTGAGTGCGCACACATACAAACTTACATGTACAAACTGTATATGTCCTCAACATTGCCTCGTGTGAGTTCGTTTGTGCGTGTGTGCTGCTGCTACATTCCGAGGGCAATTTGAAGACAATTTAAAAAAGACCCAAACATAGGGAAGCCTGATTTAGGGTCAGTTTCAGACGTTATGTTTGGGTGATATTTTGGCCCTTAACTGATGCTGTCACATATTATTCTTGTACTAGTTTGCAAAAAAAAAAAAAAAAAAAAAAAAAAAAAAAAGGGGGGGGGATAAGGGAAATGACTGGAAAACTCAACTATAGTTGTTATTCGATACTTAACGTTTGACGCTTGGAATAATATGTTATTATCAATCTGCCTTCAACAATATTTTAAAAGTTATAACAATTACTTTATCGTTACTAGTATCATCACTGTTGTTATTATCGTAATATTTAATGTCATATAATATAATCTGCCTTCAACAATACTTTATTTTTCAATGCTTTTAGGTGCCTTCACAAGTCAGGAGGGTGCCTGATGTATTCACCAGAGGCCAGTGCCAGTATCATTCTGGCCTGTTGCAAGCTCCACAATTTTTGCATCAGGGAAGGGATGCCTGATGTTGAGGTGGAGTCTTGTGTTCACGAGTGTCAGGAGGTGCATCTGGGAGAGTACCCAGCCGATGGCGTCCAGTGTCGTGAGCGCCTCATTGCTGGGCGCTTTGTTTAGAGGCAGTCCTCCTCTAAGCCGTTTTCCAATTACGGTGGGAGTTAGAAAAAAATGTCCTTTTCAGGACTACCCACCAACAAACTTTCTCAGAAAAGCTATGCCAAATTTGTTGAAAACTAACGGTTTCTTACAATTAAACGTGTTGGTGATGAAAGCAAATAAGTATTTGACATCTGTTCCTTAAAGGGAAAACACTTTAAGCACAAATTTTAACTTATAAAAGTACAGAAACCTCTTCTCTAATCGCATGTCATTGGTCACAAATTAAAAAATTATCACCTCCATATGGCCCCACCTATATATGCCATCTTGTATCAGCTTACAACCCTTCCCCCTCAAATTTTATAAGCTACTGCACCTACATGTAGGGAATGGTATTTACTGCCACTTTTACTACATAAAATATTCTCTAGAGAACTCAAGATTTATCTATTAATAAGAAATTTTGTAAATAGAATTTTTATAAATGACTTTTAAAATTGAGTGAAGGAGTGACATTTCTAATTTTTACATTACTTGATTTAATAAGTTTATTTTATTTTCTTTTAGTAGCCTCATTTCTTTCTTGTTGTATTATAAAGTCTACTGAACAAATTTGGATTTAAGATTCAAATTGTTTATCATTATTATGATCTCTAAAAATCTATTTCTCTTTTACCTACTTATGTTATAAACGCCAATATTTCATATTTCCAAGTTTTTTTTAATCAGTAAAATGGTCACTGGGATATTTTGTTTAATTTCAAAATCCTTCATTTTGCAAGTTATTGCATAAAACAACTAGGAGCCATGCTCATGTAAATAAAACTTTATTAGCATTTATTAGCATTTAATCTAACATAGACTGCAAATTCATTTGGACAACTTTTGCCTCCCATTTTCTTTTCTTAAATTCAAACATTTCCTTCTTCAACTTCAATTTTTCTTCCTCTATCTTGACCAACCTCTTTAAATACGAAAGTTTCTCAGATTCTACATCTACGACTTTGTCCAGTCTGGAGTCCTCTGAAAAATTTAATACACATCATAATTTTTTTAAAAAAATCAGCTGTTATACCATTTGCTTATAGAACACATTTCAGTTTATGTGTACATCAATTTATGTGCTTCTCTGGTTGTTATTGAAGTTATGTTTAAAAATTCTTACTTGTTTTCCTTGATGCTTTTCTTGGTTGTACTGAATCTGGGATTTCTGAAAAAAATTAACAAAAACAAAACATTTATTTTGCTAACAAAAAATAACTAATGTTAAAATATTAGTAATAAGATTGTTCTATGCATATAAGAAATAAAGTCTTAAGATTACTGGTATTAATAGAGTACCTTCTGGCTCTTCTCTTGGATGACTGGCTTCATGTGTCCCTGGCACTACCATATCATACTTCCCTGAGTTGATGTCTGAAAAATGTAGTTTATCTCCAGATTTGACTTTTATTCAACTTCAGCATCTCACTTTGCATTTTAGAAAAACTGCCATCATGCAAAGTGATGGTATTAGTGTTAAAAGGTGCTTACGTATGTCTATAAAGGAGGAAAGCGTGGCAAAATATTATTTTCAAAGATTACAGAATGTATAATAATAAAGCTTACTTTCATTCAAAAATTCCATGCACCAATGTCGGTTTAGGGCATCATCCTCATCATCATTATTACAGATTGTTTGAGCTGTAAACATAAGATTGATAATTTTTTTCACATGTTTATAAAATATTATATGTGAATATTTCATAATAATGGTTGAATGCAATGTAATACTATAATAATAGAAATAAAAGATGAATTATAACTTTGGTATACTTGCCATTTTGACTTTGTTGCTGGAAAGTATCATTTCCACCCTGAAAACCAGCAATGGCTGTTTCCCCAACAATTGACACAACCTAAAACTAAAATACCAATACAAGTCATAAGTCATTTGATATGTAATAAATGAACACAGTTTATATATGTATGCATGTAAAAAAAATTATAAATAAATAAATATATAATGCTAACATTATTTTACCTTTTCTTGGAGTCAATATGATTTGAGACCCCCCACCACCAGTCTTGCGAATTTCCCTCCTCCTCTCTGCCTCCTACTTTTTCGTGCAACTCGAGAAATCAGACCATTTTTTTTTTTGTATATCTTTGACATCTTTTCTGCCCTACACTGTTGACTCTGAAAATCAATAAGATGTTACAAAATTTTTCTGCTATAACAAAACAAAGATTTAATGTTTCCAATTCTCTTCAATATGCTGCTGGTATGCATAATGATGTAATTCCCCGTGTGTATAAAAAATAATTAATCGAAGCATAGAATTTTAAAAAAATTATATATCAATATTCAAGTCACCTATTTTAGTGCTTTTGATTTTAAAAAAATGGGCACAAACCTTCTAGTGATTTCTTGCCAAGCCTTCATCTTAGCCTCATTGGTTATTGTTGTTGAAAATTTATTGAATAATATACTTTTTCTCCTTTCAACTCCATATAGGCTCTACCAAAACTTCAACTTCTTCTCTTGTAAATTTAACTCTCTTTCTAGACGGCTCCATCTTCACTTCTGGCGCCGGTGTCATGTACCAGAAGGTCCCCCATGACAGAAAGTCCGGGACCCGTTATTTCAGAAACCAGGGGTCCTACGGACCCCTGGTTTCTGAAATAACGAGTCCCGGACTCTGTATCATGATAATTGAATATAATATACATTGTCCCCCGGACCCTGCATTTAACCGGACCCTACGTTTCATGACAGCTATCACGAAACACAGAGTCCGCCCGTCATACAGAAGAACTTGGTCTAAAAGCTAGGGTCCTACTGTAGAATAGTAGATATTTAGTAAAAGCGTTTTATATTGACAATCTGGGTATAATAGAATTATAAAAAAGCAAACCCTTGATGCAAGTAAATGTAATATAACAAAACGGCGGTTGTTTGCACAACGACCTGTTGGTGTAGAGGACAGCGACACGGGTGATAAGCCTACTATGGTATCCAATGACAGGGAAGTATGCAGAAATTAAACAATGTGTTGGTTCGAGTCCCACACTAGAGTTGACA
This sequence comes from Lingula anatina, assembly GCF_051362555.1. Classification (NCBI taxonomy): domain Eukaryota; kingdom Metazoa; phylum Brachiopoda; class Lingulata; order Lingulida; family Lingulidae; genus Lingula; species Lingula anatina. The sequence goes on from NC_141768.1 coordinate 14,941,929, forward strand.
TTTTAACGCCTCTATTTTCACTGTTGTTTTTTTAAATCTATAGTTAAATATTTAACTTACTGTCCATTTATAGTGTGTCATTCCGCAATAATATGTGTTATACTCACTTTTGATTACATTCCATACCTTTTTTAATTGGACTTACTTAAAATATTTCACACATATCCCATTGCATTGTGATGCTTTGGACTATATACACGTGTTACTTATTTGATTACCACTCGCACATGTGTGCAAGCTAGTGATACACAATGAATCGATGCTAAACTGTGCAAAACGTTCCTTTTATTTAGACTATACGCGTGACTTAGGCTACAATGACATAAATGTGTGACATAAATGTGTGACAGCTAGCGTTATACAGTGCATCAATGCCAAATTGTGCAAAATATGTATTTTCTGGAAACTGACGAAATTAATTAGTTATTAAATATACATGCTTATGGAGTGTAATTGACAAATGTACTCATTTAATTTCGTTTACCAATTTATATAAAGTTTTAATTTAAGTTGCAAACCCTAAATTAAAATGGAATCAACCCAAAAGGAATGTATTTCATGTTTCTCAGGGTATAAAATGGCTAGCTCTTCGCGATGTCTTACTCTGTCAGCATGGATTTTCAAGCAGTGCGACTTTATTTACAACATGGCAGGTACAGAAGACGAACAACCAACCATCAGAAAAGAGCAATAAGGAGAAGCGCTGCAAACCATTATAAATTAATTATAAGTTTTATACATTTATACTCGTTTAACTTCAAGACTGTTTAATAAAAGCGCAACTTACATGTACATTTAAGGTACATATTTATATTTCTGTTTAGCTTGAAAGCGGCTGCTTATATTACAGAGCTGTAAGAAAGATAGTGGAAGTAGAGAGTGGGATGGAGGAGAGGGAGAAGGGGAGATGGAGGAAAGTAGTAGAAAGCGAAGATAAGAAAACTGGCTTGTTACAAGAAATGCACGACAAAGAGAAAATGACATTGAGGAGAAAAAACAATTACTATACTGATTAATAAAATTAACTTTTTTGTAAAATCAGGAAGTTCACCAAAGGCACTTATGTATTCTGAATAAATTTATATTTCTTAAGTGATGTTCTTTCTCAATTGCATACAAAAGATAATCCTGCAAATTAAAGTTTATGAAATGCGAACAATGCACATTTATACTACGTGTAACACTTTAACAGAGGTTAATAATGTTTATTTTACCTGTAATCCTTATAATTCTTCCCTCCGTATCAGTTAACATCATCTCCAATGTCATTTTTAAATTGCATGTTTTAAGTGTGAGATTTCATTATTGCTCTTCAATGCGGACTTTCAGTATTAAAACGTAGGGTCCTAGGACTTTCCGTACTGAAATAGAGTGTCTAGGGGGACTCTACATTTCAGAACATAGAGTCCGGGACCCGTTATTTCGAGACAGGGAGTCCGCCGGACTCTCAGTTTTAAAACACCGGGTCCGCCGGACCCTAGAATGGCAGGACTCTGTGTTGCTTGACACCGGGAAAAACTGCGTCAAGGCTTTTATACTTTCACCTCGGTATCTGATTGGGTTAGATTTACCTTCATTTTTTGACACACAGAGACGGTGTGTTTTTTGGAAGAAAAGACGAACAAACAAAATGACAACAACGAAAGTACATTTATTTTAATAGTTGAAGTGCATTCTGAAATATCTGTATGATTTCTTTTTAATGTCACCGTTTCAATGTCGGGAAAATTGGGGGGATTCCGCCCATGGGCGAAGCACTTTTCGCGGGTAATTCCCGTGGAGAAACTCGCGCCGGGAATTACTAGTTTGACCTAGGCCTACTTAAAAAAGCCGGTGTGGCAGGAGTGCACGTCCTAGTAACGCAAGTCCGCCCGGACACTAAGTCCTGGGAATGCAAGTCCTAGGGCATGCATTGCTAGGAATGGAAGTCCTAGGACATACCGTGTACGTTACTAGGATTCAATGTCCGTAGGACGAAGGCTCCCAAGTAATGCAAGTCCTACGTGTAGTAATGCACGTCCTAATGGGACGTGCGTTCCTAACATTTTAGTAACGCATGTCCTATATTGTTTACACCAAGAAATGGCATGAATAAATAGATATAGAGACATGCTAGTTTTAAAGATATAATAAACATTTGCTTTATTCTATTCATATGACATTTTATCTTTATATTTTACAATGTTTTCCGATAGGCAGTTTATATGCATATTAACGAAGAAATAAAAACAATTTATTTATTTTATGTGTATTTTTCATCTAGTAAACGCAAATTTTGACGTGTTAACGCATATTTTTGGCGTACTCCTCCCTCATTGCACAATCTGTATGAGCCTGGTTTGCCCGATATTTTTTAAACAAAATAAGGCACCATCCAAAGGTATCCCTTATATTCATCCTTTGAGGTATATGTACAGTGTATATTATTTCAAGTCCTTTTGTACTGAGGTGTACCTTTTGTGTTTTGCGTCGAAATTCCTATTATCTCTCCCTCTCTCTCTTTTTCAAAACCTTATTCCTAAGAGAAAAATCACTTTACACAAAACGCAGGATCTCCGTTCTTAGATTTATTTTTCGGTCAACACTCGCTGAAATTTTAAACAAACTCAAGCTCGATGGAAATTTGCTCTTGGAAAGTATGGGCTGAGATTTAAGACAAATCAAGACAGTTTAGAAATTGAAAATTGCAATATATGTATATATTGTTCTGTAATAACCCTTTGCTATTTTGGTGCTTTGACACTTAAAAGACAAAACAAAAAAGTTGTAAATGTAATGAGCACCGAATTTCGAACACATATTAGACATTAAAAACACCATTAAACATTTTGCTACAAGTAATAAATAGGGGGGAGATGGTCATGTCAAAGGTAGGTCTCGAACCCATAGATGCAACAGAACGATTCATGAATTCTTACCTTGTGGCCTTGCACGCTAACCACTACACAGAAGAGCTGAAGTTGCAATGAACTCATTTTTTGTCTGATATATATATGGCTCACCAGAAGGATTTCATATAGGCCTACATTTATAGTAGGCCTATTATCATTTAACAGTATTATTGGCTAAGGATAGGACTTTCAAATGGCCGGACTTTTCAGGAAGACTGTCAGTATATAGCTCTGGATCCGCCCCTGCTTTTATTACAGTCATACGTGTAACAGGAATAAAAGTCCGACAGTAATACCAGTCCTATCTACTCTAATTATGAGCCAGGCCCCGTATGCACAAAACATCTTAAGTGTATTTTTTTAAGGATTTCCCTAAGAATTTCCTTAAGTGATCATCCTTAACATAAGTGATATGCACAAAGCATCTTAAGATGATAATTTCCCCAAATATCTCTTTAACTTTAAGGTATCTCATTGGGTCTCTTAAATGGAAATTTTGTCCTTAGATTCAGTGACTGTACAACACAGTGGCATTCATTTGTGCTGGTCAAAGCTGTGCAGCAACAGTATTTCTCTATGGCTCTTATTATTGCTGTTTATCGTGAAGAAGTGGATGAACTGGAAAGGGCAGTCGCAAGACCAAGAATATTTCGGGACCGCGAAATTCCTTTGGATTTTTACCCAGATCATGAGATTTACCAGCGCTTTTGTTTTGATAGAGAGGGGATACTTTTCATTACGGATCTTCTGGCAGTTACATTTGTAATTTGTCGTTCTGTTAAGGGATATCTAAAGTGAAAAATTCTGAGTGGGCACTTTTTATGACATGTTGCTTATGAAATCCTCAAAAACCACCTATAACACGGAATCTCATACATCAATGCTTATACAATTAACATAAGTATTTAATATGTGCATACGTGGGGTCAATAGTGAAATTTATAATTAAAATTAATATTAATATTATGAATTACATGCCACAATTTTTCTTCACAGATAACACTAAAAATATGTAAGTCGATGACATGTAAATGGCCATAGTCATGAAATAAGTATATGCTGGGCTTATTTCTTTTTTAGGGCCCATGAAAAAATGTTACTTTATCATCCCCGGCCGCATTACTTTTTCTGCTCACATAAAAAAATTATAATGTAAATTTTCCCCATCGAATGTGCACTTCATGCACAAAAACAGACTCTCCCTGTACTAAGAGTGCCTCTCACTGCAATTTATGTTACTATTAGCTTTGCTCATGGCATGTTTTAGTGTATGTAATGACGGTCCGGAGGGCATCGTTGGTTAAATTCAATGTGTTTTTGTATGAGCAAAAACTACGCCCTACTGAATCACTTCTTGTAGGTGACAATGATGGTAAACTGATATTTTTTATGGGGCCTTTTTACAGAACTATCGCCGATAGGAGGGATGGGTGCACATGTATCAGCCAATAGAGATAAAACCTTTTGATTAAAATGTAATTATGTCACTGGATTATTATTATTAGTGTTGGGTCTGGGGATTGGATGACATGCCTCTTTTTCTGTCAGAGTATAAAGAATACTAGGCCTACACAAGAAGTAACAACTTCTTGGCCTACACGATTGATATCTCAACTCTTCTAATAATAATAACTGATAGGCCTATCATATCCAAGTAAAGGATTCCTTCAAACATGGATTCCCCAGGAATTCCCCAGTGTGAGCTATTGTAACAGGTAATTCTATTGGTCAATGCACAGGCTAAACATAGCTCAACACATAAGAGAAATCCTACAGAGTTGAGAAAATTCTTGGCTTAGGAAATTCTTAAGGTACTTTGTGCATACCACTTAAGGAGTTTCCTCAGCTAAGAATTTTCTTATGAAGTTAAGGAGAATGTTTCACTTAAGATAAGGATTGTTTGTGCATACGGGGCCAGGAACCTAAGTCCCTGTAGGACTACTATTCCCAAGTAAATGTTAGTCCTACAGACAACCATTACCAGGAACCGGCGCAAAACGCAGAAAGACGTAACTATATCGGATATTAAATAATAAATCTTTTGCTTGAACTATCTTTGAGAAACAATTAAATAAATTGTCAAAGCACACAAGACTTTATTCCCTGTCATGAATTGTGATAATGAAGAATTTTATGAGGAAACTGTTCGCTCCAATCTTTTATTTTGATGTATTTTCTCGCCTCAGGAGAGAGGAGAGTTCCGAGTGTGGAATTAGGTCACGATTTCGACAAGGATTCGATTTGTTTTCGAATCGTTTTCGAATACCACGAAACCACGAATCGTTCACGATTTTTTAACGAATACCACGAATCGTTCACGATTTTTTTAACGAATCGAAGACGAAAAAATTTCGACGTCGAAACCTTTCGAGAATACCGCCCCAGATCATTTTTGGATAAAAATCCCCACAGTTTCACCCTGAGCTTCAAAGATAACTTGACACTAACCTCTTCACTATAGCCTATCTTCATCGTGTCAAGTTACCTCTGACGAAAATAGTTTGACCTAGTTTATGTAAGCCAATCGAATCCAAGTTTCAAAATTTTTCACCAAAGTTTGGTGAAAACGCTGATTGGTTGACCGTCAATCGGTAATCCTCGGCTGATTCCGCAAGCTCCATACTAACAACAAAGTTATTGTCGAGTGCGGAGACATCCGAGTAGTTCCGAGTGCATAACCGTACACAAAGAAAGCATGGCGTCTCCTACGAGTGATTACGTAAAATTATGTGTTAAGTTATCTCTTGATTCTTTGCAAAATATGAGTATATCGGAATTGAAACCAGAGCAGTTTGAGGCCCTGCATCATTATCTACTGAGGGATGATGTATTTTGCGTGCTGCCCACAGGTTACGGCAAGTCCCTGATATTCAGCCTTATCTTTGATTGGTCCGGATTTGAACAAAGCGCGCTTTGACTCGTTCGCGTTCATTGGCTAGATCGTTCAATGAGTCATTGAGTGCGGGCTTTAAATTTGATTGGCGGGCGGCGGGGACAATCGAATGTGGTCAGAGGTAACTTGACACGATGAAGATAGGCTATAGTGAAGAGGTTAGTGTCAAGTTATCTCTGAAGCTCAGGGTGCACAGTTTACAATCAAGGAAGAACGAGGAAATGTTGAAAGCCGTTATTCTTTTGCTGGTGGTAGGTTTGGTCCACCATATCAGGGCGACTGAAAGTGACGACCGTAAGTAATAACAGAGGCATAACTAACGCAAAAGATCGCGTTTGTTTGTATTGTTTCGGTGAGGAAGGGTGTTGGGAACGAGTGATTTCAGATGACTAAGCCAATTTTCGTGAACCCACACAAACATGAATACATCTAATGGCAATATCGGGTATGATAGAGCTACACACACTGGACATAGAAGTGTCACCCCTACTGAACCAATACTATGGAGGAGATAAATGACTGTGGAATGATATGCTCCTGGTATCATTTTATTAACATCAAATTTCACAAAAAATCACAAAATGAGAACAAAAAGTACATTCTACCAAAATATGCAGCTCAAGTCCAAAATTAGTACTTAGTGGCATAGCCACGTGACCTAATAATAGGTGCCAGTCTACGAGGCAAGGATTCATATAATTGTCTGATGCGTTCAGGGCTTATGCTGGCCCAAGCATGAAACACTGAATATAACAGAGTTTCTCTGCTGGTTAGACGGGCATTTGTCAAAAGTTTTGACATATCATTCCACACATTTTCTAGTATGTTTGCATCCGGACTCTGGGCAGGCCACATCACCCTGCGAATGTCCTGTTGGTCAAACCAATCATCAACTGCTCTGGGCCTGTGACGAGCATTGTCATCCTAGTGAACAAATGGATAATTCCTGTCACCAAACATGTTAGTAATAGATGGTAGCAAGCCTGACTCCAAAACAGCGATATATTTCTAGTGATTCACGTTTCCATCAACCACTATCAATTCGCCCACGCCATGGATGCTAATGCAGCCTCACACCATGATAAATATGCTGCTCCGGGTTCGAAAATTCAATGCATGTGGTTAAAATGCTTTACCAGCAGTTCGCCAGCATCGTACCCGTCTGTCATCAGAGGTCAGACCAAAGCGACAATTATCAGAAAAAATATATAGGACCAAATGTCATGGACTGTCCAGTTCCAGATCCTATTGACCCTAGTTCACTCTACGTTGCCGGTTTTGTAACGATATAAGAGGTTTCAGTCTTGCTACCCTGCTGTACACTCTCTGAGCATGTAACCGACGCCTTGCAACTTCACAGACATTCTTATGTGTGAAATTGTTCCACTGTGTTGCCAACTGACAAGCAGTGTCAAACTTTGACAACTTGGGCATCAAAATCAGTCGTCGGTCTTCACGGCCAGTAGTTTTTCTTGGACGACCCATCAGAGGCAATTTGTCTCTTGATCCAGTGTTTCTATACCGAGACCAGACCCTCTGCACGGTTCTGACTGAACAATTCTATTGTATCGATATTCTGACATTGCTTATATTCCGCCTCTTCAGGTTAATAACTTGACGCCTATAACCGTTAGATAATTGCCTGTATCTTGCCATATTGGAGGAAGACAAGAATAACATTTGCTGTACATGTACAAGACCAACAATACAATTCCATGGTATAGCGGTTATATACTCATTAGTCACATTATAAGTAAACCAGGCATTATAACTACCCAAGATCTGCCTACTTTTATTACTCTGATTTAGGGGGTGACACTTCTATTGTCCAGTGTGTGTAGGTAACGATCACAAAGTAGAGTGCATGAGATTTGTCTCCATCCTGTGTGCCTGATTCTGTTTTTTTTCCAGTTGGCAGCACCAAAGGGTGCACAGCGAAGGCGGACAAGGCACATTGCTGGGCACAATTTCGATATAAACAATGGCCAATCGAATCCAATGCTACAAGTGAGACTTAAAAATATTCACATTACAGCAAATAACAAAAAAATAAAGTTTTAAAAAATACTTCAAATTGCGTAAATTGTCAGGATTATGATGGTGATGTGCAAAGATATTAAATTGTGAACATGTATAAGAGATCTCTTTAATATCAGATGTGCCACGTAAAGTAAAACTTACACGTACTACTTATGTACGCCTCTTTTTTGCATATTTGTGTGCAATTAAATCCAGATGGTCACAACTGGAGAATTACGTAAATATATGGCTAACTTCTTGAGTAAGTCCATATCTTAAGCACATGCAAATGGTCTTATACACTTAAATTATTCTACAAATTGTTTTCAGTCGAAGTCAACTTGACACTGGTGTCTCCTCAGGTAAGTTCTAAATGTGTGTAAACCATATGCAAAAGACACTTATAGGAGCAGACCATGGGCAGCAAATACACTGAATGTTCCTGAGGTCATCAAGGCGTTTAAATTTTATATTTTTTACTTTCCACCACCGCCCTCAACCCGAATTTAAATACACATGTATTAGTAAGTTTTGGCGTTTTCTTAAACGTTTTTTCCTCGAGTACTGAAATACTGAGGTGTTAATCTAATTAATTTTTCTCTTTTTTTTGTAACTAGACACTTCGGCTGATACTGATTGGTGATCATAAAGAATTAAAGGACGTCACTTTAACCAGTAAGATATTATTATTCATGCAGAGTTTCACTTAACCAAATATAAGAGATCTGAGTTATTTTAAAAGTGGATGTGTTAAAAGATCAGAAATAATCAGCAGTGGAAAGATATTGAATAAAAATATATGGTTTTTATTCACAATGGAGAATGTCTTGCTTTAAGGCCGGTGATAGGGTTAAATACGCTTAAAATCATGTTTTTGAGTTTTTTGTGTGTTTATATTAATCAAAAAAGTATCTAACGTTGCATGTAATAATTTTTATGAATTTGCATCGCAAAATGTGTCTTTTGATGAGTTTTTCAACCGGCACGCGCCCCAGTCAGGCTGACAACTAAGCCACGCCTCTGTTACTAAGGGCCGTTGCCATGAGGGGGTCGGAGCACAGTTAATGAGTTATAAGCCGATTACGTGTGCGGTAATAGGTCATAAGTCTTACATCAGCTTAGCAGCGAAGAAGTCTAGCTAGTACACTATGAATGTGTTTCATCATATACTGGTACTAGTATGATCTACACCAAGACAACACACATTTTGATAATATATCCTTGCCACAGTCTGTATTGTAAAAAATTGTCTTTTAAGCTTCAAAAGTTCCGGATGCAGTATGTGACGAAGTGTCTGACACGTCCATATGGTGCGTCAGTTTCAAACAGTGGTCTTCACAGAACGGAGGTCTATCAGCAAACACAATATTCACCTTCAAGCTGAAGTACGCTCCGCTCACCTCTACCATCAATGCAGGTTCTTGGGCATTATCTAAGAAACTCAGCTCAAGGTTACCCTGAGTGTCAGAGCACAGTAAAAGCTAGCTTGTTAAAAATCTTGTGATGCGATCGCTTTTACTAGCTCTGGCGAACAGCGGCCATGTTAGATTTCCGTCAATCAAATAGAACTGCTCCGCAGTGAATCTCATCAGAATCAGCAGTTGAATGTCATCAGACCAAAATGAAACGTAAAACAGATTTAATTCTGCTTTATTTAATTTTATTTACTGTAGTAAGATATGTAAAGTGAAAAATAAATAATATGTTTCTAAAAGAAAAAGGTATATCCAATGTTTTTTGTATTTTTGCTTATCAAAGAACATTTGCTCTTGAAGATATATATAAACACAGTACACGTGCTTGCCATGTGCCAAGTTTGACAGCTACACTGTATGCCCGATACCAATATAAGGGCTGCGCAATGGCCACACCAAAATCAGTTTTTAAAGCAGAATGTTGTTGTGTTGTGGTACTGACCTTCGACTGCAAGATATTCTTAGTTAAAACTTCCAACTCCGCGTCAGCCACTTTGCTTCTTGTCTCGTCTGCACGAGATAACATCAGCTCCAGGCGGGAAAGGCAGCTCCAGGCGGGCAAAGCTGTGACGTACGAGACATGACTTCCAAATATGGGAGCTCCAGGGGGACAAAGCTGTGACGTACTAGACTTGTGACTTCCAAATATGGAAGCGCCCCAGGCAAAATTTTGAAGAAGAATGCCCACGAATTGACGGTGTTCGCTAGAGCCTGGTATTGCTGATATGGGTTATATATGAAATCCAGAACGAGCTGCCAATACCGGAATCTACCGTATAGCTAAAAAAAAACACGACTATTGGTACGCGTATGATCGATAACTGATTTAATTCTCGTAAGATTACCATCCGCCCCCTTCCTTATGAATAGGTATTACTTTATCAATACAATGCAACCGTCGTGTAGCCGCATGTTAGAAGACAATGTTTGATTACGCACAGCAGTAGGAGGCCGCTACCCCTTCCCAGCAAGGAGTCAACACAGCAGCGCGTAACCCGGGGTTAATTAGGGGTTATTAGCTGTCCACTTATGATCGGTATTGTTCGTCTTGATTGCAGCACACTTCCTACTCACTATTGGTTCGACCGCCTCTTCTTTAAATGCTCTCTCAAACCTTTCCTCTGTCAGCCGAGAATGGAAACACGTTTATCTGCCGATAACTTACGTCGTTGATGTATTATTCGGCATCATTCAACAGTGGTTCATAAGGCTCTATCTATCATTTTTTTCGTCTCGCATTTTACCAGATTGAGCTGACGCTCGAAAACTAAATTTAATGAATAATTTTCTCACGTGCACCGTATCCAGCTAATTTTACGACAATAACTACCACGGCACCTCCGCCATTTGCAATTGTAGACGAACCACGTGTTTCCAACTGATAGGCCAATACAACTATACCAGACCCATTGTACGAGAAAAGACCGTTTATATTTAATTAATTAAAAAATATTTGAGGATTGCGACTTTCTATTGATATACTGTCGATGGTATCCCTGTATTAAATCATCCACTGCTACCCCCACTTTTGTTGTGTAGCATGACTCGTATCACAAGATGGCCTTAGAAATGAAGTAAAACAGGCCTACACTCTGATAGTTTTTAGTCTATTATTAACCCTAATGTCGTTGCTTGTCATTCATTCTAGAACTCTCTGAGCCATCGCAAAATTATTTGCCAGGACATTTAAAGGCTACTTCTTAACGGATTTTTTTTTATTTGCACTGAGTCCAAAATGTTCGAGGACGTCTCTGTCGTTATCGCCGTTTCTCGGACGCAGTCCCAGACAAAGGATCGGAAAGTTTCTAAATAAAAGAACTTATAAATGCTGCCACTAGCCATCCTTATTGTTCCTAAGTAAAGAGAGGCGATAATGATCTTTTCTTTCTTCTAGCTTAGTCTGTCGACTAAAATGAACAAGGTTAGGCCTACAATGCAACCACCTATTATTACGACCATTAATGAGGTTCTTTGCTACACTCCCTTTCTTCATGATCGCGAAACCAGTGGGGTGCTGTGTTTTAAATATATAAAAAAGGGTCTCGCGAGGTGAAGCTATAATAATGAAATAAAAAAAATCCAATGAATAGGCCTATCTAATAAACCATGAAGCACGTAGTCTAGGCCTCTTCTTTGACCGACATCACATTTTTACATTCTTTGTTTTAATAAGAGGACAAACGTGGTCTAATTTGTCTTTTGGTGGTGTGTGATTTTGCTTGAAGTAGCGGAGTCAAGTAAATCGGTGATTTACCGTTGGTAAGAGTAGCGATCATCGCTCCTGCGTCCTCATAGATTACTTTCTAATCACCCGTAATTAACGCAGTCAGGAATAAGCGCTCAAATAGGGGTTTTTGTATCAGGGAAAATTTTAGTATTAATCTTATGTTATTATGTATCTGTATTATGTAATCATGTAACTCATTTTCCCAAGGCAACCACCAATTATGACGACCATTAATGAAGTTCTCTGCTACACTCTCTCCTCATGATCACTTGCTCGATCGTGAAACCCTGGAGGTGTTGTATATATATTTGGGGTAGTTTACTATAGCATGCTACACTCTCCTCATGATCAGCTGCTCGATCGTGAAATCTGGAGTGAAACCCATGGTTTATCTAACAATGGTTTAAATAAATAAAAAGGGTGTCACGGAGGTGAAGCTGCTTAACTCATAAGAATAACGAACGAAAAAATACGATGAACATTTAATAAACCACGAAGCACGTATGTTTTGACCGTTATCGCCTTTTTTACATAAGATGTCTCAACAAGAAGGCAGATGTAGTCCAATTTGTCTTTTGTTGGTGATTCTGCTTCAGGTGGCTGAGATTAGTTGATCGGTGATGCACCGTTGGTAAGAGTAGCAATCATCACTCCTGTGTTCTAACGGATTACTTTCCAACCCCCCATAATTAACGCAGCCAGGAATAGGCGCTGAAATAGGGGGTATTAAATCAGGAATTAATTTTTGTAATTATGTATCCGTAAAATAAGAATCGTAACATTATCACGTATTTTTCCTGATGGAAAATATCATAATTTATGCACACTGATCGAATTATAAAGAAAATCTCCAGATGTAAATAAAGGTCAGTCAAGTATCACTCATCCCAGGCTGCAGGGCAGATATAGAGAATTGAATGAAGCGCCAGTGATCTGGCAACCCTACAAATTTGTCATAATGATTCATGGGCAAACAATAGAAGCATGATATTAACACCTTTTACAGTGTGAATGACGACACCTTATGAGGCTTTTGTTTCTTCCCCTGGGTTGGTATTACAAAGTAAGTATGTTGACGTAAGTGTGTTGACTTTTGCATGTTCAAAGGAACAATGGAAATGTCATTTCAAAACAAAGAGCCACATTTCCCTACTTAGGTGGCCAAAATATTGTCAATGAAACGCAAAAAAGACAAAATCACCAGCTGTTACTGACTGAGTCTAACTCAAATGCAAAAAGGTACGCACAGCGACAAAGCGCTATTGTAAACAATGACCTGACGATGAGATCAATAAGATGTATAAAATGACTATTTGTACTATAAAACTGTACCCCTGCCCCTATTTGTATATTATTACACACACAAGGCCACCCTATACCAGAGTTACAGATTGATTTTTCATTACACAGTCTCTTGCACTGAAGAAAAATACTCGTAATTAATTTGCGGCCCTAGTAGAGGGTCTTCTCTCGCTTTCTCTCAAATCAAAATAAACTAGCAAACATGAAAATTGGCAAAATGTATTAGAATGTAAAGTGTTGCGAACCCTTTAAACAAGGTGAATGGTAATATGCACGTTTAGACAAATTTTAATTTTAATTTCAATTAAATTTAATTTTAATTAAAATTGATATTACCAAAATTAGTAAATGTCGTTTGCGTCATGTATCAATATTTTTGCGCATAATAGTACCTACGTTATAAACATTCAGCAAAGATATTTGGAAGGCCGCTCTTTTGTTGTTTATATCAAAGGAAAACTATTTGATACCCATCGTATCAATCATTATACCATGATAAGAGATTAGCATACTAATTTATGTCCCCAGTAATAATAACTTTAACAATAACAACAAACCTTCCTACTGTGCTTTCCGTTGCAAAAACAATTAGCCACGACTGTTTTATATATTAATAGATATTCATAATAATGACAATTTCAAAATCTTCAAAAGTACCGACAGGGACACGAACTCCCGTCGGGTAGGTTGCAGACGACTCAACGACGTTAACCGTGGTTCCACCAATTCTATTATTCGCGCATACAGATATCGACAGCTCTGTATTGCCGCGCATGCCGAAGCTTTGCGGAAATTGCCGAAGGCTAGGAAAATTCTTCAAAATATACTTTTATTACATTTAATCAAATCCAGACTATCTCCCACTGCCCTGAGGTATGGCTAAAGGCTTTCAGTTGTCATCAGACTTTGTAATTTGGGAGAAAAAAGTGAAACAGTAACTTCTGGTGATGAATAATAGGTAATAGTGCTGCAAGGTGTTGTTTTTTATCCCTGATGTACGAGTAGCTTTTTCTACAGTTTCTATAATTCTCTTAACGTATGAAAATATGCAGGTTTTCTGATATAATAAGACTTTGATAAAATCAAAACCAATAATACTTTTAAAGTCGAGAGTCGGGATAAATATCGGCAAGGTGGAGATATGTCCCGCCGGCGCCTACGCAACAGCAAGACTGAAGGACGCAAGTTACAAAGCAAAACATGTTTAGTCAAGTTAAAGACTTAATTACCGGTTTAACTTCGGCGGCAGTGCCTACTGCTGTGAGCAACATGCGCTGTCCATCGTAATCCCCCTATCATTAACACTGTCGGGGACGTGCGCATTAGCGCGTCTGATGTAGACAGCGTGTGCTATTAAAGTGACCGGGGACTTATTAGCTATAGTGTAGAACCTAGGGTACTCAAGGTACGTTTCCGTTTCAATCTGTACACATGCATTAGAACCTACACTAAATCCATGGTGTAAAAAGAAATGAAAACTTCTTCTTTTTTTTACATTTTGACAACTTTAACCTGGCATTCTGTAGTATAAGCAGTAGCAGCTTTTAGTGGCAGATTCTGAAATTGGCTTCGGCTACAGGTTTGAGGTGTACGAGACTACTGTCTGATAGTTGAATCTCAGAGAAGAGAATGCTTAAGGAACTTTGGTGGGAATAAAAAGTTAAGAGGCGACCATATATCGTGTTAACAACTTAAAATACGACATTAGTAAAATTCGATTAATTTATTCAATCATTTCAAGTATTTCACCTACTTTTGAAGTTGCTATTATTTCATAGACTAAACAAAATATGTCTTTACTATTGCAAATTTTCAAACACAATACAAGAAGATTTAATGCAATCAAACCACATAACATTAGGCTTTTTAAGATAGCGCTGCTTGTGACACCTCATTGTTATCAAGCACAACCCTTCAGTGTCACAGCTACCACATTGTGCCACATTTTTTTACGTTAAAATTAAAAAAAAACCAGTAGAACGCATGCGACGACGAAACGTATATTGGCAATCATATCGCATCTTTCCAAGTTAATGCCTTTCGCAAAGTATCTGCATAACACCATAGTGTATATAATGCTATACTCGTAGCTTATCCTTCTGTTTTTCTGTCTTATTTTCAAGGTTACATTTCAACAAATATGTGCGCATGCGTACAGAACCCAGTGTCTAATTGTAGGGGTCCATGTTCCTCCCTACCCAGGTTCTTCTAATATTTCACTTGTCACTGAAGCATGGGAGAGGGAATATAACCACAATCTCACATCTTCAGTTCCAACTTGAAAGACCTTTATTAAGTCCAAGCATTCAGCTGAATGCATTTGCTGAATCTTTCTTAATCTACCGCCACTGACTCATTATGTCAAGGACAGTTACACGTACCATACAAAGCTACCCGTTGTCTCAACCGCTGTGGGAATTTATTATGATCGTATTTTAAAGCTAACAGGAGCGACATGTCGCCGACTTAATGCTTCACACTGCAGACGACTATCTGGGAACATGTATGGAGCTGCTGAAATCATACTGCCTGATCATATATCAGAGGGTACTAAAAAGCAAGAACAAACCGTTCCCGGAGCCTGGACTGCAGGTAGACATGTACATTACTGAACATTCAGCGCTCAGTTATTTAGAGGTTGCTGATTTTAATAACAATAAAATGCGTTATCCAATCGACCACATTATCGTTTATAACGTAATGACTGCGTTCCTATAAAACCATCGTACAAGCTGGACCGATCAAAATCTGCGGGGCTGCTTACTTCAATGATTTCAGTGTAAACAGTTTAATTGTCGGGCATGTCCCCTTGAGTTAACTATAGGGGGTAATGAGTAGGGGTGCCAGACATTTAAGCAACTTACACTGAATGCAATTAAGAGAGAATCCCCGCAGAGTTAAATTGATCCAACTAGTACAATGGGTTTATGGGAACGCTCCCTATGTCTTAACTTATCAAACAATTTCTGTGAATGGAATGGAATGGACCTTGGGAAGTATTAGGTAACTCGCTGCAAAAGATGCGTACTCTCGACCTTTCAAGTAACAGTTGTTCAAAAATCAGTGAGTCGTTCTTATATAATTTTTCTACAACTCAGATTTTACACCTGCATAATAAAAAACTAAAATATTTTGACACTATATAGCGAGTGGTTCAATGTTATTGGAAAAGTCTTGATGCAGAATGGCTGTCTTTAGTCCTTTTTGCGCTTGGTAATTTTTATTTATTTTTTTATTCCCCAATAATCTTTGTGTATAATTCGTGTTTATACTTTTAAAAATACAACTTTTTCGTATCTTGCGTTATACAAATTGTTTAAAAGACAGTGGATTAGTACTTTTGCCCTAAACTGATGAATACCCGGTAAAGGAGTTCTGTGAAGTCAGTCTAAATGGTGGAAAATCACAACTTTGTCAATAAATCAGTAAGTTTCGATTTTATAAATATCTCATTGGTAATCTTACTGGTTTCCTTATTTATCTCAAAGGAAGCAGAAGTGAAAGCGACAGTGGTGAGTCAACTTTTCTGGAATCAATCTGCTTTCAATTCCACAGCAATGTTTAACGGCAACGGGGTGGGTCGTGACTATGCACTTTTAAACATATAAACTTTTTCGACTTGTAAAATTAATAATATTGGAATTCAACATGTATCTCCAAAGGAGGAAGCAATAGTATAGTGAGTCAACTTATCTGTTATCAGTCTGCTTTCAATTCCACAGCAATGTTTGCAGACATAGGGGGTGGGCTTTGAATATCCATTTTTAAACATTTAAGCTTGTAAAATGAATAATGTTGGAATTCAAATCGCGCTAGAAGATACGTAATGCACAAGCGAAAACAAAATTGGCTGAGGTGGCGGAGGGGAGAGGGGGGGGGGGGAGTGTACAAGCAAAAGAAAATTTCTTGCCTCCCTCCGCTCGGTAATTGTAAAAACGTCGCACGATCACAATTTACCAATTTACAAAGGGATGGAAAATTTCTTTAGATCTGTCTAGTTACTTATATATTTTCTTAGAGGTTGGGGACAGGTTTTAACCTTAAAAGAGGGAGAAGGGGATATCTTCAATGCAAAGGAAGGAGACACTTGCCTGCTCTGCTCCCCTGTTTCCCCACCCCCTACGGCAATGTGTTGTACTGCATTCAAGCGTACTCTCCTACTTAATTTGTTTAAATGAGCGGTCCCCACCTAAATATATCTCTAACATTTCAAGTTGGGTGCATTTTTAGATTGGTGGCGTAAAAGTAAAAGACACAAAAGCAACCTGCCTCGGAGGAGATAGTTTTAACTTGAATGGGCACACATGTGAAAATCTACATGTATATGTCCTCAACATTGCTTCGTGTGAGTTTGTTTGTGCTGCTACATTTCGAGGGCAATTTGAAGACAATTTAAAAAAGACCCAAATATAGGGAAGCCTGATTTAGGGCTAGGGTCAGACGTTATGTTTGCGTGTATAATATCTTGGCCCTAAACTTATGCTGTCACATATTATTCTTGTACTAGTACTACCAAAAAAAAAGCAATGAGGGAAATGACTGGAAGACTCCACTATAGTTGTTATTCGATACTTCACGTTTGATGATTGGCAGTTTCTATCCAAGAAACGAGGAAGTAGTAGCGGTACCGAAAAACCCCCCATTGAATCGTTATTGATTTATTTTCGGCGTTAAAGCCTTCCCCCAGATGAAAAATATTTTGAATAGGTTTATACGAGTTCATCTTTCCTAATAGCTTTCTTTTTCCTGGTCTCTTCACGTCAGATACTCTCTATTTATGCTACGTCCATCGCATTTCAGTGGCAAATTAAAGTTGCTACAGGTATTAAGGCCTCAATAAACGGTGTTCTTCTGGTTTTTTATGTCATAACTAACGCGATACAATGAAACTCGATTTTAGACAACTTACATAATTGTAAATTATTCTTTATTGGGCTTTCCTTTTAGCGCTAGGCTATTTTTAAAAATCGTGATCAATCTTTGTCTATAATTTTCGTTTAAACTTTTAAAAAATATAACTTCGTTATACGTATTGTTCATCTAGATTAAATGATATCCTTTGCTGGATTTTCTTTAAAAAACGTTTGTCGCAATCCTCTCTTTGCGAAACAGCAAACTTCAGAAATTGGAAGGTAGGTCATTTCTACATAAACATGTATATGTGATATACTGTGGAAAGAATTCACAATGAGTTTCGATACAATACGTATCTCTTTGGTTAGCTAACTAGTTTCTTTATTTATCTAAAAGTGAAGCAGAAGAGGAAGCAAAAGCGAAAGCAATAATAATGAGACAACTTATCTGTTATCAGTATGTTTTCGATTCCACAGCAATGTTTGCAGACATAAGGGGTGGGCTTTGAATATCCATCTTTAAACATTTAAACTTTGTCGACTTATAAAATTAATAAATTAATTGAAATTCAAATCACGCTGGGAGATATCTAATGCACATGTCGGGTCGGGGGAGGGGGATACAAGTAAAGAAAATGTTTTGCCTCGTTCTGCTCGTTGGTTGTAAAACAGTGTACAATCACGATTCACCATGCAGGGTATATGAATGAAAACCTTCTTTTGATTAGTCTAATTATTTTTTTCATTTTCTTATTTAAGGGAGGGGAAGGCAAGGAAAAGGGGAAAGGGGTTATCTCCAGTGCAAAGGGGGTAAGGCACGTGTCTGGTGTGCTCCCCTGCGCCCATGCCCCCAACAGTAATGTGCATTCATACGGTTGGTCCTGGTCATTTTTTATTGAGTACCTAATTATATATTTATCATTTGACATATCTAGTAGGGTACATTTTTAGATTGGTGATGTAGAAAAGACCTAAATGATTTCCATTCAAAGCTATTGATCGCCTTAATCGGCAGGCACTGAATTGAAAACATAGTCAAGCTCGAATATCCTGTTGTCAGGCGAGGAATGAAAAAAAAGAACTGCGCAATTCCATTATAATATTCTTTTATAATTACCAGGAAGTATGGGGTTTTGGAAAGAGAGAAGTCGCTGGTATAAAAGAGAATTGCTTTCCAAAAGTAAAGTAGTTTCTGTCCAACTCGACAGCACTGAGCATGTTGTGTAAAGATTTGATTCTGCTGGTTTTCATCACTGCGCCACTCGGTTGGCGAGTATCTCACAGTCATCGTCATTGTACGATCTATGACGACTTACTGCGCCGTGAAGTCCTCTACGACTGCTCGGGTAGGAAGCTTCACGGCGTTCCAGTGGACATCCCGGCCAATGTCACGGCGATCGATTTATCCTACAATCGAATCACAAGGATAACGCCGGGTAATTTTGGTCGTCTTCGTAATCTCAGTCGTTTAGACCTGTCGGACAATCGCATAGGAAAACTTGAGTTGGGTGCGTTTACAGACGTACCCAAACTACGCATGTTGAATCTTCGATCTAACTACTTAAGAATGGATTACGAGTCATTTCCACGAGGCGTTTTTAAAAACCTATCACAATTACAATGGTTAGACTTAAAAAACAACACCAACCGTTACCCAAAACCGAAAGAAAACTACCCTGACGAGACCCTCAAAGACCTGACGGGTTTAACAGAATTATATGTGGACGGACTAAATATGGAGAATTCTGTTCTTGGCCCAGGATTCGCTTCTCTAAAAACATTGAGTTTGTTGGATTTTTCTGGAGATAATGGACGCTGCAACCTAAAGAAATTAAGCAAAAATGTATTTTACAATTTACGTAATTCACAGTTGGAGTATCTCGACCTGGCGTATTGTGAACTGTATAAGATTGATAATTTTACTTTCACTTTTCTTCAAACAATCAAGACTCTTGATATTTCAGGTAACAAATATCTTGGATTAAATAGACTGGGGGGAGTTTTTTATGGATTACAAAATTCATCTTTGGAGCGTCTAATATTAAATGCAACAACGTCCCGGGAAAGTAGGACGTACATGTTGTACAGTAGTCGCGTATCCCATTATCTCCAGAACATTACAACATTAAAACATTTAACTCTGGACAGTAACTCCATATCGGATCTTGAATCAAACACGCATGTGTACTTGGGACATTTAGAAACTTTATCTCTTTCTGACAACATTTTTCTGAACGCAATCATGCCAGCGTTTGACTTGAGCCATTTGCAACATCTAAAGTACCTCAACTGGAGCTGGACATTTAGATCTAAACCTGAGGTACAGCTTAAACAATTAGAACGTGGAGAGTTCACGTTTACTATTATTTCCGCCCCCAATTTAGAGGTAGCTGACTTAAATAACAACGACTTGCAATATCCGCTCAACCACATCATTGTTCATAACGCTACGTCTCTCAGGTTTCTTAACTTATCAAACAATAATTTCTATGAATGGAATGGACCATGGGAAGTATTAGATAACTCGTTTCGAAAGATGCATACTCTAGACCTCTCAGGTAATAACTGTAGAAAAATCAGTGAGACGTTCTTATATAATTTTTCTACAACCCATGTTTTACATCTACAGAATAATAGGCTGGGGTATTCTGACACTATAGCAAATGGTTCACACACAAGTCCTTTTGGGTGGCTTGTCAATTTGACGTATGTGGATATATCTTCCAACGAAATGGAAAAGTTATCCCCAAATTTGTTCAACAATAATACCAAGCTACAGACAATGATGTTGAGAAACAATTATCTTACTTCGGATGGATTAAACCTTGACTTGAAAAACATATCTTTCTTGGATCTCGCCTACAATAAACTGGGTTCTCTGAATGCCAAAATGAGGTCTGTATTAGACGACGTCCAAACACGAGAAAAGTTGGTCAATGTGGTCGTAAATTTGGCGGGAAATCCGTTGCAGTGCACATGTGAAACTGAACAATTTTTCGTCTGGATGCAAAAAACAAAAGTACAATTTGTCGGTCAAGATGACTATCAATGCACCCTAAAAAATGGAAGCATCGTTAGTATAAAACAACTTTCTGCAATCGTTGGACACCTCAAAGTCACGTGCGCTTCTAAATTTACTTTGACACTCGTGTCTGTTGTTGTTTCACTTGTTATCATTACTGTTGTCGCGTCTGCGGTGTATTACAGATTCAGATGGGAAATTAAGTATTTCTTTTATAAATTACGAATAAGACGCAAAGAATACGAAGAAGTTCATGGAGATGATAACTATCAATATGACGCTTTCGTGGCATTTAGCAAGGAAGACTACAAGTGGGTGTACAGACAACTGCGACCCAATCTAGAAGACGCAGAAGCCGAGCAAGACCGACTCCGTTTATGTCTTCATCATCGTGACTTCCTACCTGGTGAAGACATCGAGGAAAACATTATCCAATCTATTTCACAAAGCAGAAAAACAGTTTTGGTGATAAGCCGAAATTTCGTGCGCAGCAACTGGTGCTACTTCGAAATGAAAATGGCGCGCATGCGATTGTTTGAAGAGGGAAAAGACGTCCTTGTTCTGATTTTGTTGGAGGACATTCCATTCCGTGAAATGAATGACACCCTGTTTCATTTGTTTAAATCAAAAAGTTATTTGGAGTGGCCTGACAACCAAAGAGATCAAGACGTTTTTTGGAAAAAGATAAGAATGGTACTGAAAAGAAATAATGACGGGGTTTAAATCAGAACGATTGTTTCTAAAATATTGCGCTTATTCAACCTTTTAATGATGCATGCGTTGTTTATTGGAAAGATCTTCCTGCCTTCAAACACGACTTCTTATTTACTTTTTAATAATGAAACAGGTGGTATTTGCACTGATTCCAATTTTGTAATTCAGATCAGTAATGATTACAATGTACTATCAGAGGTATGTTGGGTAAGGACGTCTTTTTTTTTCAAAAATTTTCGCTCGTCAAAAATCTGCACTCAATTAGTTAGAAGAATATTTATGCATAAATTTGGAAACATCTCACTGTGATCCTGAGAGGGGATACTGCAATGCACTCTAGAAATAAGTAATATAATCTTTTTTAGTATAGTGAAGTGTAGTTGAGTTGAGTTTAGTATTATATTGTATAGTTATACTTATTCCAGCACAACTTGATTGAAGACAACTACGCACTTTAAATATATAATTGCAAAATACTTTATCTATGAACTATTCTCTTTACGCTAGGATATTTTTTGAAATTCCTGGTTAAACTTTGTGTATAATTTTCGTTTGTTTATATATATTTTAAATATAACTTAGATATAACTTTTTGCGTTATACATATTGTTTAAGCAGCAGTGAAGGTGGTCTGCCCTTTATGCCTAAACTCAACTGATTAATTAATTATTATTGTGAAGTAAGTCTAAGACTGGGTTCCCATGCCTAGATCGATCCATCTGGATCGGTCTAACTCCCTGGGGAATCTCACTAAATTGCTATCAACTTGAAGGCTTAAAGGGATAATAACTCTTCGTTTCGGCCAAAAAATGAGCACATACGTTGTATAAATTACACAGCTCACTCTTTTCATTGAGGTTGTCTACTAATGGAATTATCGTGGGATAATTATTGATGCGTTTGTCATCTAACACTAGGACTCAATACTGAGTCACAGACTGGCTTGATATTTCTGATAATACAGTGTTACTTTTGGGGGTTATGTTAAAGGGATAATAACTCTTCGTTTCGGCCAAAAAATGAATTTTCCTGGAGTAAACAACAATTTTCCCATACTTACCAATGGTTAATGAATCCATTTTTACATTCAAAGTTAGTCCCTGTTTTTTTTCTAAAAAGTTTGGTCTTTTGTTAAAATCTCCTAAGAGATTATAACAGAGTATAGCCATCAATGGAGGTTACGTGGTCTAAAGACAAGCTCAGATATTAGAATAATAGCTTTAACTGCCGTTTTTGTGGTAAAAGAGAATATATTATATTTCTATGAGTTATTCACAATGTTTTTATTGTGAAATATAGATCTCATACGAAGAGTTATTATCCCTTTAAATGTCTGTCACCCCTACTGAATCATCTAGGGTGTAAAGATAATTACCCCCTAACAGCTTTACTAGGCTTGACCGATATTTAAGCGGGATAAGCTGATAGCAATTTAGTAAGACTCCCCAGGGAGATAGATCGATCCAAATATCTGTGGGAATGGTCCTTAAAAGGCGAAAAGTTTCCACTGTTATCTTTTTAATCAGAAAGAGTTTCGATTATACATGTATACATAAATAGCAGTAATCACGCTGTAAAAGGAGAATCAACAACCCCAGGGACGGCCACACCCAATGCCAAAAAAGCCCAGAAGGACCCATACACATCCCCAAGACAGGTTTTTCATTCGCCATAGCCTTACGTTCCAAACATTAATACAGGTAGATAGCAGAATTTACAATGTCAGATTACATTCATTCACCCCCAGGACCACACCCAAAGTCAAAAAAAAATCCGAAGTACCCTTCCACATCCCAAGTGATACTGTAGACACGTCTCATGTTCTTAACTCAAATGGCTGATACAATGAGTAGATAGCAGAAACTACGATGTAAAAATTGGAATCGATCACCCCCAAGGAGAAGAATGGGACAATATCCCACATAACAGAATTGTTACCCATGTTGAAGGCTTGTCGCGCCGTCTACAGCTAGGAGATAATTGCAGTACGCGGTAGACGCACACGCTGTTAGGCACGTGATCTTTAACGAGCACACCCTAATGCTAATTGTGTGTGAATTTGGTGACATTTGATGGCGTCTTTTCAATTTTATAGACATCTGTTTACATCTGTAGAAGTCACAGTGAAACAGTCGATTTGAGGGGGTACTAAATGGTATAAAATATATACATTTTCACCTATTTGGTATTTTTTAAACCATTAATCATGTTAGACACGGTATCCGTAATAAAAAGCACTATATCTAACAATTTACAGCTGTAAGGTGATCATTTGTAAATATACAATATATTCGTCATAAAGTATACTAAAGGGACAAATGTTGAAATGATCACCATGCAAATATCAAATAAAAAGCTTTTTCATAGGGGAGTCATTGGGTGGTAAAATATAAATTTTTTATTTTCTTAATTTCTCATTAAAATTTTCACCTGCAAACTAGTAACAAAAAGTGCAAATGTATCCTCCATTATGCATACTACTATATAAAAGTCATATACTCCAATAAAATAAGATTTATAAAGTTTTGTGGGGGGGGGGGAGTCAAAATTTCATGGGGGGAGTCACATTTTCTTTATGAAAATTAGACTGGGGAGTCACATTTTCATAATGAAAATCTGACTGGGGAGTCACATTTTGGGGGAGTCAGATTTTCATGGTACACCTGTTCAAAACTAGTGCAAACAACGATATGTCTGAGCAAACTTCACTGAAACTTACTGCTGCAGACACTTTCAAACGGCGCAAGAACAAAATTTATTAAAAGAACAGGCTGAGATACATGTAGTTACACCTTATCTAAAAAATACATAGACATTCCATTTTTTGCAATTATGGGGAAAAGCTAACACAGTAAAAATATTAAAACAAAGCGTTATGCGACCTGTTTTCGATATGTTAGAGGACAAAGCCTGCAGTAAAATCGCCTTCGTGCACGATATATTCTTGTGTATAATATCTGTTAGCCTTATTATGGGCTTTGTCGTTTGCATTCGGCTAACTGTATGGGTTTGGCAAGGGACAATTCATGCAAATCACCGTCATATAGGCCTATCGAAAGACTCTAGCTGATACAGTTTGGTGACTCTAAAAAAAAAATTACTCGATCAGGGGCCCACAGTGTGATTTTGTATAGTATTTTAGGAGCCTCTGATATCGGAGAGTAGGGTGTTGCCCGCGTGTGTGTAGTGGGAGGGCGGGGTAAGTTATTACCTTTTTCCATGATAGTGCGTATTATATTTTATCCTTTTCTGGTTATTATAAGCTCTTATTTTCATATAATCTCGTGTATACCCGTGAGTTTAACCGCTGTAAATAATGTCCTCTGTTTTCAGAACTCCCTATAAAAAAAGCCCAGTTCATTGTTTTACCCATTTTGTCTTGAGACCGCAGCTGGAATAATTTAATTAATGCTCTCAGCTTTCACATCCAAGTAGGGGAGACACCCCGGGGTAAGTCGCCCCCCCCCCCCCCCCCCCCCCGTCAATTTATAAAAAAAAGTAACTACGAGGTAAAAAAAAATTGGACACATACTCTTGTTAAGTGACCGTAGCTTACAATGCTAAGGAAATGTCGGACGTTAAAAAGTTTTACTTAATCGGTGAGTCGAAATAAACAATTTTTGCTCCTAAAAGTAATTTTGTTTAAGAGATTTAGAAATCTATTTTCATAGGATTTTGATCGAATATAATATATGTATAGGGCATCAAACTGAAGCTCATTGTTTCAAGTTTCACAGAGATGTATCATCGTTGCTCATTCTAGTACCATAAATGGCTGCCATCCTTTAAAATAAAAAATGTGGTAGTTGGCTCCCTTGACTCGGGACAAGTTGGACCCTCATATTACCCACATCCTTTGCGCGCAACAGAGCTAGAGACCATTGTTGAAACAAACTCAATGGTTTGTTAAATAATTACCAGTTTAAAACTGAATTTGTTACTTTCTTTTAAAACGAAATTGTATTATATGTTTTCATTCATTAAATACCTGCATTATACCATTATTAATTCATTTTAAATTAAAACAAAACAACATTTATTGATTAATATTTTGGTTCTTGCAACACATACAACGTGACGTACGGAAACCTCAATAAATCTGCCTCATTTGAACTATTTATTCATCAAAGACTCTCAAAAACTCTCATTCTAGCACCATAAAAGGCTGCCATCCTTTAAAATAAATAATGTGCACACGGGGTTAGTTGGCCCCATTGACTCGGGGCAAGTTGGACCCTCATATTACCCACAAACCTTTGCGTGCAACGTTGTTTGAAATAAACAAGTTGGTGAAATTGACAAAGCTTGCTGGTGTTTACCGTCTGATTGATTTTATTTAATTTGCTCTCTGGTGTCTTTTCAAAAATTTATATTAGAAATGTTCTGTTGCTTGTATGTATTAAAAAGTAAATCCATTGGAATTTCCTTAGAAAAACATTTATTTTGCCTTAATTCATTGTAAGGGGATTCCCTTTGTATTTATAGTGTTATATGTGGCCCCAAGGGGATTTTCCACCCCTCCCTAGCTAGAGACCATTGTTGAAACAAACTCAATGGTTTAAAACTGAATTTGTTACTTTCTTTTAAAACGAACATTTATTATTCGTTTCATTCATTAAAACCCTGCTTTATACCA
The DNA here is from genome assembly GCF_051362555.1 of Lingula anatina. NCBI lineage: Eukaryota > Metazoa > Brachiopoda > Lingulata > Lingulida > Lingulidae > Lingula > Lingula anatina. The sequence continues at coordinate 14,967,961 of NC_141768.1, forward strand.
TTATTAATTTATTCTTAATTAAAACAAAACAAATTTTATTGATAAATATTTTGGTTCTTGCAACACATACCCCCCCCCCCCCCCCACAACGTGACGTAAGGAAACCTGACTAAAACTGCCTCATTTGAACTATTTATTCATCAAAGACTCTCAGAAACCAATTTAATAAGTTAAAAATGAATAAAAATGTATTTCAAGGCGTTTACATTGGATATATACTTCATTTTCGTATAGGTGGGCCAACTTGCCCCGACCCTGGGGCCAACTTGCCCCGTGGCGGGGCAAGTTGGCCCCCCTGACGTCAACTGCGTTTTTTGTCAAATTGTGAGCCATCTGGCATTATATTTGAAAAATAATGACGTTGCATACGTAGCCTAGTTCATGGGGCTTACTTTGAAACCGGTTTTGTTACTCTAACTCATTCCAAATTGGCTCTACAAGGCCAAAAGTGTCGAACTGGGCCAACTAGCCCCGGTCTCCCCTATGTGTCCGAGCCCCACTTTCACCCCCACCCTAGGGGAACGGCAATGTTGTCCTGATTATTTTTGAAATTTTACAGGTCCACCCCCAATATATTTACAGTATACCTTTTGACATTTCAATGACCAAGCCCGCTTTTGATACAAAATCTCGTCCCTACACATGTAATGAATGTTGATAATTAGTATCGTTTTGTTTGTGTTTGTGCACATATTGATATTTGTAAGGCACATGGCATTGATATTGGTCATGGGTTCTAGTCTTACTTCCACCTTTATATTTCCATATTTACTTAAAACCATACTTCCTTTGCTGATAAGAGAATGCACCACAATATAAGAAAAAGGGTTGCTCGTTGAAAACGTAATTTCTGTCAAACTCTACAGCATTCAGCATGTTGTGCAAACTTGTAACTCTGTTAGTTTTCACCACGCTGTCATTGGCCTGGCGGCCGCATCATGATTCCAGCAATTGTTCAATTGAAAATGCCCCACTGCGCCAAGATGTCATTTACAACTGCTCGGGTAGGAAGCTTCACGGCGTTCCAGTCGACTTTCCAGACAATGTCACGGTGATCGATTTATCCTACAATCGAATCACCAGCATAACGCCGGGTAATTTCGCTCATCTGCGTAATCTCAGTCGCCTGTACCTGTCGGACAATCGCATAGGAAAACTTGAGTTGGGTGCATTTGTAGATGTCCCTAATTTACGAGTGTTGAATCTACGATCTAATTACTTACGAATGGATTACGAGTCATTTCCACGAGGCGTTTTTAAAAATCTGTCCCAATTACAATGGTTAGATGTAAAAAACAACACCAACCGTTACCCACAACCGAACGAAAACTATCCTGACGAGACCTTCAAAGACTTGGCGGGTTTAACAGAACTATATCTGGACGGACTTAATATGGAGAATTCTGTTCTTGGCCCAGGATTTGCTTCTCTTAAAAGATTGCGTTTATTGGATTTTTCTGGAGATAACGGACGCTGCAGTCTAAAGAAATTAAGTAAAAATGTATTTTACAATTTACGCAATCTTCAATTGGAGCATCTCGATCTAGCGTTTTGTGAACTGTATAAAATTGATAACTTAACTTTCAGCTTTCTACAAACAATCAAGACTCTTGATATTTCAGGTAACAAATATCTTGGATTAAATAGACTGGGAGGAGTTTTTTATGGATTACAAAATTCATCTTTAGAGCGGCTAATACTGAATGCAACAACGTCTCCAGATGATAGAACGTACAAGCTGTACAGTAGTCGTGTTTTTCATTACCTCCGGAACATTACAACACTAAAACATTTAACTCTCGACACTAATTACATATCAGATCTTGAATCAGACACGCACATGTACGTGGAACATTTAGAAACCCTCTCCCTTTCCGATAACACGTTCCTTAACGCAGTCAAGCCAGCGTTTGACTTGTGCCATTTGCAACATCTTAAGTACCTCAACTGGAGCTGGACATTTAGATCTAAACCTGGGATACTGTTCAAACAGCAATTAAGACGTGGAGAGTTAACGATTAATGTTGCTGCCCCCCCAAAAGTGGAGGTAGCTGATTTTAATAACAACAAATTGCAATGTCCGCTGAACCACATCATTTTGCACAACTCTACATCCATCAGGTTTCTAAACTTATCAAACAATAATTTCTATGAATGGAATGGACCATGGGAAGTATTTGATAGCTCGCTTCGAAAGATGCATACTCTAGACCTCTCGGGTAACGGCTGTAGAAAAATCAGTGAGTGGTTCTTTTATAATTTTTCTACAACTCACATTTTACATTTACAGAATAATAAACTCGGACAATCTGACACTATAGCAAATGGCTCATATTCAAGTCCGTTTCGGTGGCTCGCCAATTTAACGTACTTGGATTTGTCTTCCAACGAAATGGAAAAAGTTTCCCCAACTTTGTTCAACAATAATACCAAGCTACAGACAGTTATATTGAGAAACAATTATCTTACATCGGAAGGATTAAATCTTGACTTGAAAAACATATCCTTCTTGGATCTAGCCTACAATAATCTGGATTCTCTGAATGACAAAATGATGTTTGTATTAGACGACGTCCAATCACGAGAAAATTTGGTAAATGTGGTCGTAAATTTGGCGAGAAATCCGTTGCAGTGCATATGTGAAACTGAACAATTTTTCGTCTGGATGCAAAAAACAAAAGTACAATTTGTCGATCAAGATGACTATCAATGCACCCTAAAAAATGGAAGCATCGTTAGTATAAAACAACTTTCTGCGATCATTGGACACCTCAAAGTCACGTGCGCTTCTAAACTTACTTTGACACTTGTGTCTGTTGCTGTTTCACTCGTAATCGTTACTGTTGTCGCGTCTGCGGTGTATTACAGATTCAGATGGGAAATTAAGTATTTCTTTTATAAATTACGAATAAGACGCAAAGAATACGAAGAAGTTCACGGAGATGATAACTATCAATATGACGCTTTCGTGGCCTTTAGCAAGGAAGACTACAAGTGGGTGTACAGACAACTGCGACCCAATCTAGAAGACGCAGAAGCCGAGCAAGAGCGACTCCGTTTATGCCTTCATCATCGTGACTTCCTACCTGGTGAAGACATCGAGGAAAACATTATCCAATCTATCTCACAAAGCAGAAAAACAGTTTTGGTGATAAGCCAAAATTTCGTGCGCAGCAACTGGTGCTACTTCGAAATGAAAATGGCGCGCATGCGATTGTTTGAAGAGGGAAAAGACGTCCTTGTTCTGATTATGTTGGAGGACATTCCATTCCGTGAAATGAATGACACCCTGTTTCATTTGTTTAAATCAAAAAGTTATTTGGAGTGGCCTGACAATCAAAGAGACCAAGAGCTTTTTTGGAAAAAGATAAGAATGGTACTAAAAAGAAATAATGATGGGGTTTAAATCAGAACGATTATTTTTGATATGTTGCGCATATTCAACCATATACGGTTGCGTCGTTTAACGGAAAGATCTTTCTCTGTACAAAATCCGACTCCAGATTTGTTTTAAAGATGAAACAGATGGCGAACTACTGATTGCATTTTCGTAATTTCAACCAATTATTATTATTTTTGTTTGTTTGTTTGTTTGTTTGTTTGTTTTGGAGAAATTTCTTGCCGGACAGATATGTACGTAGAAGTAGCTAACAGAATATCTTCTAATATTAATTGACAAAATCTGTCTGATAGAATTAGCTAAAATGCACTCTAGAAATATATGATATCACCTTTTGTACCATTGTTGATTGTATGGTAAAATGCCGCGGATAATCAGTGTTTGCTCTGTTTGCTCTTTTATTGTTGTTTATAGTAATGACTCTTCTGTGTACAAAATATTTTAAACATGTTCATATTACAAATAACCCATTTATATAAAGCTCAATCAATAACATTTACTCTAGAATACTAGATTCTGCCGCTGAAGCTTTAATGAATAACTTTACAAAACAGTAAAAAAACTACAATGCTCATGTGTTAAAATGCTTTCTTATTGATTTCAATACTAAATCATAGTATTCAATAACATATTTCAATTTTAGATGAAAAGTCTTGATGAAGAATGGCTCTCATAAGTAATGTAGTATTGTATACTGTAGCTATACTAGCTCCAGCACAAGTAGATTTAGACATCTTAAACTATATAATAGCAAATTACTTTATTTTAGGGGTAGAGTATTTCTACATGTATATGCTTAGGTATACGTAAATGTTAATACACGTATATTACTGGGGAGAAATATCATAATTAAATGAAAGACCGACATGTTTTTAATTAATTAATTAATTAATTTATTTATTTTTGTTTCTTTTTCCTTGTTTATGTCCTTTTAATTTGTCTGTTGGTTTATTTATCATCTGAAGGTGGGTGTTGTTTTAAAGTTGCGCTATTAAATCATTTTGCTGTGAATATATTCTGCGTTTTATACTTAACTAAAGCAATGGGTTAATTATTCCTGATAATAAAAAAGTTAAATGCCGAAAAATATCTACTGCTTCCTTTTTAATCAAACTGAGATAGATTATATACGTATCTTATTGGTTACCCTACTGGATTCTCTTTTATCTAAGAGGAAGCAAAGATGACAGAGATAGTAGTGAGTCAACTTATCTGTTATCAACCTGCTTTCAATTCCACAGCAATGTTAAAGATATACGGGGTGGAATATGAATATCCACTTTTAAACATTTAAAATTTGTCAATTTGAACAATAAGTTATATTGGAATTCAACATCAGGCCAAGAGGTACATAATACTCTTGCGGATCCTGAATTCTGTTAGTGTATGCGTGTGTGTGTGTGTGTGTGTGTGTGTGTGTGTGTGTGTGGGAGGGGGGGGGGAGGGTACAAGTGCGGGAACATCCCCTCTTCGACTGGGAATTGTAAATGAGCACACAAGGATCTAACACTGTGTACATGCACGGCACAGGGAAGTAAAACTTGTTTGGCTGTGTCTCGTAGCTGTCTTGAATTTTCCTCTTTGAAATGGGGGGGGGGGGGGGGGGGGCAGAAAAGGAAAACAGGGTATCTCAGGTGCAAAAGGAAGGAGTTTTAACCATGCTGTCACCGCCTGGTGACATCATGCCTGGTCACCGTACTGTAATGTTAGTAATTGTCAGCCACGAGTGAACAAGGAGCAGGGAGTGTTTAGTAGTGTAATTTGACTTGATTGATATGACCTAGTTGTACTTATGAGCAGAGCGTAATGTAAACAAGAGAGAACGATGTAAGAGGTTGAACGGAGAGGAATAAATTGTAGATAGTGTAGTTAGGAAGTGATAATAAAGGATATGAAGGAACATGATGTTGTTCAGTTTTACCTCGCGTAACAAGTAAGACAAAGTCAGTAACGTCGTCACAGTATCATAGACCGCTCCCACCCCCAGGGAAACGGCAATGTGTTTTAATGCATTTAAAGTGTTGTCTTGGTCATTCTTGAAATTATATTTCACAGGTCAGCACCTTAACATATTTTCATCTCTCGACATTTCTATCATCTATGTGTCGTTTTGAATTTTAATGTTAGTTATACAAGCGACAAAATATGTACATTTTAATCACAGTGCATTTATTTTATGCTTATCACTGGCTTACTAATTACCAATTTCGCTTTTGATACAAAGCGTCATCCCCTTTCACATGGAATGTGTGTTGATAGTAAGTATCGTTTTGTTTGTGCACAAATCGATTCGATTTTATTTTTGGCTGGAAACTAAAATTATTTTTTCTAAAGCTATTCACAGTTCAAACTTTATTTGTTTAGTAATTTCATTTTTGCTATCAGCAGCGCACGTGATATTGATATTGGTCATGGGATCGTGAGTTTTACTTCCACCTTTTTTCCTCCATATTTTCATATAACAATACTTCGTACTTCCTTTTCCAATAATAGAATCCAACACAATATAAGAAAAAGGGTCTCTCGTTGAAATCGCAGTATCCGTCAAACTCTACAGCATTCAGCATGTTGTGCAAACTTGTAACTCTGTTAGTTTTCATCACGCTGTCATTGGCCTGGCGGCCGCATCATGATTCCAGCAATTGTTCAATTGAAAATGCCCCACTGCGCCAAGATGTCATTTACAACTGCTCGGGTAGGAAGCTTCACGGCGTTCCAGTCGACTTTCCAGACAATGTCACGGTGATCGATTTATCCTACAATCGAATCACCAGCATAACGCCGGGTAATTTCGCTCATCTGCGTAATCTCAGTCGCCTGTACCTGTCGGACAATCGCATAGGAAAACTTGAGTTGGGTGCATTTGTAGACGTCCCTAATTTACGAGTGTTGAATCTACGATCTAATTACTTACGAATGGATTACGAGTCATTTCCACGAGGCGTTTTTAAAAATCTGTCCCAATTACAATGGTTAGATGTAAAAAACAACACCAACCGTTACCCAAAACCGAACGAAAACTACCCTGACGAGACCCTCAAAGACCTGACGGGTTTAACAGAACTATATCTGGACGGACTTAATATGGAGAATTCTATTCTTGGCCCAGGATTTGCTTCTCTTAAAAGATTGCGTTTATTGGATTTTTCTGGAGATAACGGACGCTGCAGTCTAAAGAAATTAAGTAAAAATGTATTTTACAATTTACGCAATCTTCAATTGGAGCATCTCGATCTAGCGTTTTGTGAACTGTATAAGATTGATAACTTAACTTTCAGTTTTCTACAAACAATCAAGACTCTTGATATTTCAGGTAACAAATATCTTGGCTTAAATAGACTGGGAGGAGTTTTTTATGGATTACAAAATTCATCTTTAGAGCGGTTAATACTGAATGCAACAACGTCTCCAGAAGATAGAACGTACAAGCTGTACAGTAGTCGTGTTTTTCATTATCTCCAGAACATTACTACATTAAAACATTTAACTCTCGACACTAATTTCATATCGGATCTAGAAAATAACACCCACGTGTACTTGGAACATTTAGAACTTCTCTCCCTTTCCGATAACACGTTCCTTAACGCAATCAAGCCAGCGTTTGACTTAAGCCATTTGCAACACATTAGGTACCTCAACTGGAGCTGGACATTTAGATCTAAACCTGTGGTGCAGTTCGAACAGCAATTAATACATGGACAGTTCAAGTTCAACTGTTTTTCACCTCCAAATTTAGAGGTGGCTGACTTTAATGACAACAATGTGCGTTATCCACTCAACCACATCATTGTTCATAACGCTACGTCTCTCAGGTTTCTAAACTTATCAAACAATAATTTCTATGAATGGAATGGACCATGGGAAGTATTAGATAACTCGTTTCAGAAGATGAGTACTCTAGACCTCTCAGGTAACGGCTGTAGAAAAATCAGTGAGACATTCTTCTGTAATTTTTCGACAACTCAATGTTTACATCTGCACAATAATAAACTCAGATATTCTGAAACTATATCAAATGGCTCATATCCAAGTCCGTTTCGGTGGCTCGTCAATTTAACATACTTGGATTTGTCTTCCAACGAAATGGAAAAAGTTTCCCCAACTTTGTTCAACAATAATACCAAGCTACAGACAGTGATGTTGAGAAACAATTATCTTACTTCGGATGGATTAAATCTTGACTTGAAAAACATATCCTTCTTGGATCTCGCCTACAATAATCTGGACTCTCTGAATGACAAAATGATGTCTGTATTAGACGACGTCCAATCACGAGAAAATTTGGCAAATGTGGTCGTAAATTTGGCGGGAAATCCGTTGCAGTGCATATGTGAAACTGAACAATTTTACGTCTGGATGCAAAAAACAAAAATACAATTTGTCGGTCAAGATGACTATCAATGCACCCTAAAAAATGGAAGCAGCGTTAGTATAAAACAACTTTCTGCAATCATTGGACACCTAAAAGTCACGTGCGCTTCTCAATTTACTTTGACACTCGTGTCTGTTGTTGTTTCACTCGTTATCGTTACTGTTGTCATGTTTGCGGTGTATTACAGATTCAGATGGGAAATTAAGTATTTCTTTTATAAATTACGAATAAGACGCAAAGAATACGAAGAAGTTCACGGAGATGATAACTATCAATATGACGCTTTCGTGGCATTTAGCAAGGAAGACTACAAGTGGGTGTACAGACAACTGCGACCTAAGCTAGAAGACGCAGAAGCCGAAGAAGACCGACTCCGTTTATGTCTTCATCATCGTGACTTCCTGCCAGGTGAAGACATCGAGGAAAACATTATCCAATCTATCTCACAAAGCAGAAAAACAGTTTTAGTTATAAGTCAGAATTTCGTGCGCAGCAACTGGTGCTATTTCGAAATGAAAATGGCGCGCATGCGATTGTTTGAAGAGGGAAAAGACGTCCTTGTTCTGATTTTGTTAGAGGACATTCCATTCCGTGAAATGAATGACACTTTGTTTCATTTGTTTAAGTCAAAAAGTTATTTAGAGTGGTCTGAACACGAAGGTGCTCATGACTTATTTTGGAGAAAGCTAAAAATGGTCCTGAAAAGAAAGAACATTTAGTTGTTTATGATGAAACAGAACTTGTGAGTCATTTATTTAGCGGATTACCCATGTAAAACCTGCTTCAGTCTGTTTTGTTTTGAAATTTAAAGAAATTGCGTGCTGGCATTCGCTGCACTGTTGTTGAATGTGCTGGATTCCATTAATTGTTAGGCATTTCTCAACTAACGCATTATAAATTGGACACCCACTTTCAACGCTTGTTTCAGATTTTCAAAACAACAGAAAGGGGGAAGGGGTTAAATCAAACATGAAAGATAAATCAACAACTAGAAAAATAAGTAAAGATGAAAATATTTAAAAGAATAATATGGATTTGATTGAATTAGTGTATATTAAAGCCCTATATAAGTAAAAAAAATTGGTTTTCTTCATAATCTTGATATGGCAGGGGGGAAAAGTTTCATCTTACTAGGAAACCTGGTGTAACAACAGAACTGTTGAGGGTTTTTTTTAATCCGAGTTTTAAGATCTTTTATTTGACTAAGTTTCGTCAATACTGTCTGTGTGTGTACTGTGTGTGTGTGTGTGTGTGTGTGTGTGTGAGTAAAAGAGCAACTTCAGTGTTTCCCAATAGAAGGTACAAGATACATAACATTCATCAGTTGATCGCTGTCGAGGCAGTCACAATGAATGCGTTGCGTTCAGCTATCACTTAAAGACGCTTTGTAAAGCAACCTCCTGGAAATAACATACACTAAGCAGGCTAGCAATGCCATGAATAACAAGTAAGAGATATCAAAATCACCGATTGAAAAGGGTTGCTGAAATATTCGAAAGCACCAGAAAATATGAAAGCGAGGTTGATTTGATTCTAATACTTTCACCTGTTGGCTGCGTGTTATATTTTTTGTGAGGGGACCGCTGGCCTCGTGTCTGCCTCTTAGGAACATTAATTAACGAGCCGACTGACGGAACAAGTTTTTTTAAGACACATGTATGGAGCTGTTGAAATCACACAGCAAGAGCAAACCGTCTCCGGAACTCGGACTTGAGGTAGAGATTTACATGTATCTGAATATTTAACGCTCAGTTAAACTTATCTACAGCGTATTGGAATCAACTTGGCCCACCAGTACATGTGCATGTGTTTTATCCGTTTTATTAACGTGGTGGTCTCAGGCAAGTTTATACTACCATTATGTAATAGACACTAGATGTAGGTCAATACTTTACAAACAGGGGGAAGTCAGAATGTGTGTACATGTATGTATGTATGTACAAACTATTTATATACTCGCGTATATGCATAGAAAGAAAAAAACATGCCCCCCCCCCCTCACACCAAACAAGTTACGAAAGGTGAGAAACTTTAAATGTCTACCTCTGTACGAGCTAGGACACGCAGTCCCGGTACTTATACATGTAGTGCCCTTATTTAACCAACAGCATCTTACGGAAATACATGTAAGCATTATACACGTCACCCAAGGGCTTAGTTCGAATAGTCTTTTTTGATGAAAAGAGGGTTTAGTAAAAATACTGAAAGGGATAACAAGTGTGCGTATGAGATTTGTATTTCACATATGAGATTCATAAATTGTAAACAACTCATAAAAATATAATAAATTCAATTTTACCACCTAAACGGCGGTTATCGCAATTATTTTGGAATCTGTGCTTGTCATCAGACCACGTGGACCTTATCTATACGTACATACACATAAAGATATATACACCTCCGTAAAAATCTCCAAAGAGTTTATTATAAAATCAATTTTTTAGAAAAAGACCATGGACTAACTTTGAATGCTTGCAGATTCATTAACCTGGTAAGTATGGGAAAATCGTCGTTTACCCCTGGAAAATTAGTTTTTTGGCCAAAACTAACGGCTGCTATCCCTTGAATAATCCATTTTTTACGTGTTATATTTTTTGTGAGGCGACCGCTGGCCTCGTGTCTGCCTCTTGGGAACATTAAGGAGCCGACTGACGGAACAAGTTAGTTTTTTTTAAGAAGCAGCGGCGATTATGGTCGTTGCGCTGGGAGTGAGAAGTCCGAACAGGATGACGTCTCGTTTCTACGAACAGTAAGGTTGAACTAGTTGAATATGGCACAACTCCCCCTACCCAGGTCGCCAAAGTAGTAGCTTTCAGAATGAAGACTACTGAGTATACCGCAGAAAATAGTTTCAGGCCAAGAGAGAGCCAGCCTAGGGCATATTTCTAGCTAAAATGTAATCAGTGGAACAGCGCCCCCGTTGAGTTAATATCATATATAAAAGTTATATCTGTCATCAATAAACTTCCTACAGTGTACATCACATATCGGTGACATCTCTGTATAGAGTAGTAGGCCACTGATTGTTATCATCCACATCCAGCTGGAAAAAAATTCTCAGCGCAATTACCCACCTCAAAGAAACACTTTTCAAAATAATCCACCTTTCTGGGCTTTGCCATGTGCCTGGGTCTCTCATGGGCCTATAACATTACTGTCACACCTGCTCCCTGGACCACCACAAACATCCACATTCCAGGCTCTGTCAGCAAGCAAACATTATCATATGATTGTATTAGGCTGTGTAGTAGTAGTAGTAGTTTATTATCATCACTGTATGCGTATGATTACATAATAAATATCTAGCGAGCAGAACATTACATACAGGGATAAATGATCAATAAAGGCATTACAAGTATAATATGTAGCGCAATACAATACCATGACAAAAACTTATAGTTCGGTACACCGTTTTTAAAAGCTACGTTTCTGATATTTTCAAGACCTTGTATACATATGAAACGACTAAGTGCAAATTGTTCTTTGAAAATAGATCCCCTAAGGACGTATATACCAGCTCAGGGTAGGCAGAACGCGTCACTGATGTGAGCTCGCATTTGCTTATAACATGTACAGGGGGGTAGCTCTGTTTGCATTTCACCACACTTGCAGACACGTTCGTTCCTCTCTTTACGACACCAACGACCCGTTTCGATTGCCAATCTACGAGAACTTAGCCTAAACCTAGTAGTAGCTATGCGTAGATATTCCGGGATATCGAAGCGGTTTGCGTACATATCCCACACTTCCAGATTGGGGTTCATTTCTAAATAAGTTGTTGCTTTTGTTTGATTCGAATTTTTAAGTTGATCTTTTAGGTTTTCAATGTCCAAGTAAATATGATTGGATGTACATGTAACCACCTTCCCTATAGCTGGTGGAAGCCACTGCATTTCACCACAGACAATACCATCTCATGAGACTTATTTCTTATCGCTCCTGGAAACCTCTCTAATTATCGCTCATTACGTACGGAGTACAGTATGCATTGCAATACAGGTGAATGTACCGTTGTATCTCTTCCGCAGCATAATAACTTATCGAAAAAGAGAATGGGGGAAATTTAAATATTTATAACGCGCACCTTGGCACCAGCGTGCACTAAATGATTCAGCCGCCTGATAAAGACAAGACGAAGCAGTAATTTGAATAATGACTCTCTACCACTGCTACAACTACTACTGTATACCGGATGTGTAATTGTTAGAGGATAACCGCTGGGGCGTAATGGGTTAGGGGAGGGTGTTGATTTGTGCGCTGATTTTAGAGCGTGAGCACCAGTGAAAGGTGAATGTATTTGCCGAACCTTTCTTAATCTTACGTCATTGACGGACTTTGTCAAGGACACAGTTACATGAACCATGCATAGCTACCCGTTGTCTCAAGCACTGTGGGCATCCACCATTGTTTTCTTAAGCTATCAGGCCCGCCATGTCGCCGACCCGAGGCTCCGCACCGCAGACGACTATCTGGACACATGTATGGAGTTGCTGAAATCACACAGCAAGAGCAAACCGTCTCCGGAACCCGAACTTGAGGTAGAGATTTACATGTATCTGAATATTTAACGCTCAGTAAAACTTAGCTACAGCGTATTGGAATCAACTTGGCCCACCAGTACATGTGCATGTGTTTTATCCGTTTTATCAACGTGGTGGTCTCAGGCAAGTTTGTACTACCATTATGTAATATATTAGACACTAGATGTAGGTCAATACTTTACAAACAGGGGGAAGTCAGAATGTGTGTACATGTATGTATGAATGTACAAACTATTTATATACTCGCGTATATGCATAGAAAGAAAAAAACATGCCCCCCCCCCTCACACCAAACAAGTTACGAAAGGTGAGAAACTTTAAATGTCTACCTCTGTACGAGCTAGGACACGCAGCCCCGGTACTTATACATGTAGTGCCCTTATTTAACCAACAGCATCTTACGGAAATACATGTAAGCATTATACACGTCACCCAAGGGCTTAGTTCGAATAGTCTTTTTTGATGAAAAGAGGGTTTAGTAAAAATACTGAAAGGGATAACAAGTGTGTGTATGAGATTTGTATTTCACATATGAGATTCATAAATTGTAAACAACTCATAAAAATATGATAAATTCAATTTTACCACCTAAACGGCGGTTATCGCAATTATTTTGGAATCTGTGCTTGTCATCAGACCACGTGGACCTTATCTATACGTACATACACATAAAGATAAATACACCTCCGTAAAAATCTCCAAAGAGTTTATTATATAATCAATTTTTTAGAAAAAGACCATGGACTAACTTTGAATGCTTGCAGATTCATTAACCTAGTAAGTATGGGAAAATCGTCGTTTACCCCTGGAAAATTAGTTTTTTGGCCAAAACTAACGGCTGCTATCCCCTGAATAATCCATTTTTTACGTGTTATATTTTTTGTGAGGCGACCGCTGGCCTCGTGTCTGCCTCTTGGGAACATTAAGGAGCCGACTGACGGAACACGTTAGTTTTTTTTTAAGAAGCAGCGGCGATTATGGTCGTTGCGCTGGGAGTGAGAAGTCCGAACAGGATGACGTCTCGTTTCTACGAACAGTAAGGTTGAACTAGTTGAATATGGCACAACTCCCCCTACCCAGGTCGCCAAAGTAGTAGCTTTCAGAATGAAGACTACTGAGTATACCGCAGAAAATAGTTTCAGGCCAAGAGAGAGCCAGCCTAGGGCATATTTCTAGCTAAAATGTAATCAGTGGAACAGCGCCCCCGTTGAGTTAATATCATATATAAAAGTTATATCTGTCATCAATAAACTTCCTACAGTGTACATCACATATCGGTGACATCTCTGTATAGAGTAGTAGGCCACTGATTGTTATCATCCACATCCAGCTGGAGAAAAAATTCTCAGCGCAATTACCCACCTCAAAGAGACACTTTTCAAAATAATCCACCTTTCTGGGCTTTGCCATGTGCCTGGGTCTCTCATGGGCCTATAACATTACTGTCACACCTGCTCCCTGGACCACCACAAACATCCACATTCCAGGCTCTGTCAGCAAGCAAACATTATCATATGATTGTATTAGGCTGTGTAGTAGTAGTAGTAGTTTATTATCATCACTGTATGCGTATGATTACATAATAAATATCTAGCGAGCAGAACATTACATACAGGGATAAATGATCAATAAAGGCATTACAAGTATAATATGTAGCGCAATACAATACCATGACAAAAACTTATAGTTCGGTACACCGTTTTTAAAAGCTACGTTTCTGATATTTTCAAGACCTTGTATACATATGAAACGACTAAGTGCAAATTGTTCTTTGAAAATAGATCCCCTAAGGACGTATATACCAGCTCAGGGTAGGCAGAACGCGTCACTGATGTGAGCTCGCATTTGCTTATAACATGTAGCTCTGTTTGCATTTCACCACACTTGCAGACACGTTCGTTCCTCTCTTTACGACACCAACGACCCGTTTCGATTGCCAATCTATGAGAACTTAGCCTAAACCTAGTAGTAGCTATGCGTAGATATTCCGGGATATCGAAGCGGTTTGCGTACATATCCCACACTTCCAGATTGGGGTTCATTTCTAAATAAGTCGTTGCTTTTGTTTGATTCGAATTTTTAAGTTGATCTTTTAGGTTTTCAATGTCCAAGTAAATATGATCGGATGTAGATGAAACCACCTTCCCTATAGCTGGTGGAAGCCACTGCATTTCACCACAGACAATACCATCTCATGAGACTTATTTCTTATCGCTCCTGGAAACCTCTCTAATTATCGCTCATTACGTACGGAGTACAGTATGCATTGCAATACAGGTGAATGTACCGTTGTATCTCTTCCGCAGCATAATAACTTATCGAAAAAGAGAATGGGGGAAATTTAAATATTTATAACGCGCACCTTGGCACCAGCGTGCACTAAATGATTCAGCCGTCTGATAAAGACAAGACGAAGCAGTAATTTGAATAATGACTCTCTACCACTGCTACAACTACTACTGTATACCGGATGTGTAATTGTTAGAGGATGACCGCTGGGGCGTAATGACCGTAATGCGTTAGGGGAGGGTGTTGATTTGTGCGCTGATTTTAGAGCGTGAGCGTCAGTGAAAGGTGAATGTATTTGCCGAACCTTTCTTAATCTTACGTCATTGACCGACCTTGTCAAGGACACAGTTACATGCACTATGCGTAGCTACCCGTTGTCTCAAGCACTGTGGGCATTCACCATTGTTTTCTTATGCTATCAGGCCCGCCATGTCGCCGACTCGAGGCTCCGCACCGCAGACGACTATCTGGACACATGTATGGAGTTGTTGAAATCACACAGCAAGAGCAAACCGTCTCCGGAACCCGGACTTGAGGTAGAGATTTACATGTATCTGAACATTTAACGCTCAGTAAAACTTAGCTACAGCGTACTGGAATCAACTTGGCCCACCAGTACATGTGCATGTGATTTATCCGTGTTATCAACGTGGTAGTCTCAGGCAAGTTTGTAATACTTTACAAACATAGGGAAGTCAGAATGTGTGTATGTATGTATTTATATACTCGCGTATATGCATAGAAAGAAAAAAACATGCCCCCCACACAAACCAAGTTACGAAAGGTGAGAAACTTTAAATGTGTACCTCTGTACGAGCTAGGACACGCAGTCCCTGTACTTTACATGTAGTGCCCTTATTTAACCAACAGCATCTTACGGAAATACATGTAGGCATTATACACGTTTCCCAAGGGCTTAGTTCGAATAGTCTTTTTTGATGAAAAGAGGGTTTAGTAAAGTATACGTACTGAAAGGGATACCAAGTGTGCGTATGAGATTTGTATTTCACATATGAGATTCATAAATTGTAAACAACTCATAAAATTATAGTAAATTCAATTTTACCACCAAAACGGCGGTTATCGCAATTATTTTGGAATCTGTGCTTGTCATCAGACCACGTGGACTTTATCTATACGTATATATACATATAGCTATCTATACCTCCGTAAAAATCTCCAAAGAGATTATTATAAAAATATTTTTTTAGAAAAAGACCATGGACTAACTTTGAATGCTTGCAGATACATTAACCTGGTAAGTATGTGAAAATCGTCGTTTACTCCTGGAAAATTAGTTTTTTGGCCAAAACTAACGGCTGCTATCCCTTGAATTATCCATATTTTACGTGATCGCGTTAGCACGACGTGTCAATTGCACCTCCTCACAACTTGTTAGCCCTGAGATTTTTTTTTAATCGGAACCGGCTACGGGCCATTTCGGGCTACGGCTACGGTTTTGTTTTTCGGACAACCACACCGTGCCTTCTCACGTACAGTTGTGTACGACGCACGAAAAAGAAATTAAAATACGGACAAGATGAGACTCCATGGGGGTATCGCAAGCCAAATGTAACGGTAACTTTGGAATGAGCCTCTCCTCTCACACTCACAACCGCGCGATGGGTGAACAATGTAAGATCTGTGTGTTAAACTTATCAGCGTTAAATCCTTGTCACCTCTCCCTTCTCTAAGTGGCGAACATCCGTCGTTTAACACCCCATTTCCAGAGATTAGATCGACCTATTTTAGATCGACCTAACTCCCTGGGGGTTCACGCTAAATAGCTGTCAGCCGGGCGGACACGAAAGTTAATTACCACCTGACAGCTTGTAGTAAGCGGGACGGACATTTAAGTCGGATTATCTGAAAGTAATCTAGTGAGACTCCCCGCGGGGATAGATCGATCTAAAATCTATGGGAATAGAGCTACCAGGTGCAATTAAATGTACCCTATATGCATCTTGTCGGTGGTTGCTTGTTTCCTGGACATTGCTTGAGCGTTTGAAACAATCTAGCAGATTGCATTAATATGTCGTTTAACGGTTAGCTTAATAATTCATGTTTTTATGACTTTTAGTGTCCCCAGTATACGAAGAAGTCGTGCTGTAAAGCGGGTGTGACAGAGGATTTTGAGACAAAGGAAAACTGGCAGAACATCACCAGCTATGTCCACTGTCCACAGAAGAGCAGTCTGTCACCGATGTGTCACAAGATGTTCTTTGATGAACTCTGCTTTTTCCTGTGCTCACCTTATATTGGGCCGTGGATTGCCCCCGCGGTGAGAGCGAGCACGATGGCTTTATTTTGAGTCAAGACATTTTGTTTGCTTATAAACAACACTTCTGAATAGGAAAAATAATGCTTGACAATCGCTGTTGATCATATAGTACTGATTTCACTGAGGCGCGTACTATAATTCATGTGGGGGGGGGGGGCGCTTACCCCTCTTTGATTCATATGTAATTTCTTTTTTTTTTCTTTCAAACACACACGCATGCACTTCACCATTTTACAGATGTTAGGGCTAAATTTGTTGAACATGCAGCATGAAACAGCAATCAATCATTTCACACATGAATATAGCACTATACTTTTAAATACAAATAAAACTGTATTGGACGCTTGTACTTCGTTTCAGACACATGACGAACCTGTAACCGACCGCTTCACAGACGTTCCATTGTGCGCCAGTGAGTGTAACTCGTGGTGGGAGGCATGCAAAGGAGAATATACTTGTCACGAAAATTGGTACACTGATTTTGATAGAGATGAAAATGGTAAATTCTTTACTTTTTATTTAACTGATGACTTGTGTATCAAAAATCGGATTATATGTGTGCCGCCGAAGCGTCGCAATCTTCGTTATTTGATCAAAATAAATGGTCGAAGAATATACCAGCACAAACATATACTCAAAGTCGTTTATTTCAATCTAATCTCGTGGCACCAGTAGGTTTGTCTAGTGGGGTCGTGGTTTTCAAAAACAATGTCTTTTGCGTGATTGACTAGTTAAAACTATTATCACTAAGTAAGTATAAATATT
Organism: Lingula anatina; assembly: GCF_051362555.1. Classification (NCBI taxonomy): domain Eukaryota; kingdom Metazoa; phylum Brachiopoda; class Lingulata; order Lingulida; family Lingulidae; genus Lingula; species Lingula anatina. The sequence goes on from NC_141768.1 coordinate 14,985,609, forward strand.
AAAATATATTTAACTTTCCTTTTAGGATTAAACATATGCAAAGAGGGCGCTGAGTGCAGGACGTATGAAGACGTGTACGGGACAGCTTTCCACTTTTGTGAAATAATTTGGGATCATTCTTTTAAGGTAGTCCCAGATGAAGTGCCTTGCATGAAATTTACGTTCGATCCTTCTGGCCCGGATCCTAATGAAGCGACGGCGAGAATGGTCGCAGAGACAAGTGCAAAAATGCACGAGGAACTGTGAGGACAGAGTCATCGTCAGCTGAAGTGCTCCAAAAATCTAGAATTGTGAATAAAATGTTGGAGTTAATGCCTGAGAAATATCCATTTTTCCAAGATAATAAAGATAATTGTACTGTTGAATTGTATTGGATAGGCAAAGTATGTGCTGTGTTATGATTTGAAAAATATAGATAGAACAACTCTTTGCGACACTTTGTACATGTACATGATAAATTATTTTTTTATACAAAACTAGAATTGTTGTTTGGTTTTTCTTTTTACCTCTTTATCACCTTGCTAGTTATAGAAAAAAAAAGATAATTAAGAAGCCTTGGTAGGGAAAAAGGACGGACGGACTTAAAGAAGACTTTCCAAAAAATACAATACAACGACCTTTAAGGTTTTAAGGCATATCCAGGCACTGTAAAACACCAAAGATAATTTGAAATATGCAAGTACATGTATTCCGAACACTGTGCAATACCCCCTTGTTCATTATTAAATATAGTGTATTCATATGGTAGATTCTTTCAATATTTTATTTCAATTTTAGGATGTAACAAGAATTTGTGAATATTTAATTGCACGTGTTATAGGTGTGAAGTATGAGAATTATTGTGCCACAAACGCACAAAAACTGGCGGACGTTTTTTTGCTCTAAGAGAATAGCATTCGATTTGGAGATTGTCATTTATCAAAGTAAAGACGTTTAAAATGAGAAAGTAAAAGAAACAAGAAACAAGACAGCTGGTGATAATAATCACATCGCCAACCAGGAAATTTATATGCGTCATTAACTAGAAAGTACTACACAAAATTATAGAAAGTAAAGTAACGTGACGTACGATACTAAAGATCAAAAAGATTGCATTCAATGAAAAATGAGTCGCAAGATTTGAACGAAATACACATCCTTACCTTCCTCTATTTGCAACAATCGCATGATTAAAATTTATGGGATTCTGGCGGCAGGATTCTGGTCGTCCACATATTTCTATTGGACATTGACCATCTTTGTCAAATTCTAAATCCAAAATACCCTTAGATATACGTTAAATTCCTGCTGTTTTCCTTTTGCTTGAGCCGTTGCTTGCATCCCTTGCTTCGTTGTACTCTGTATGGTGAATGCTTCGCAATATGCGCCCTGACTCGCACATATTTGTATCACTGCCCTGGTCACAGGTCATTTACATGTGATAAATAAGGATCATTTTTAGAACAAACGTTTGATAATAGGTCTGAACTGAATTATACATCGGGTAAAAACCTCAAGTCAGGAATTTAAATGATGGATTTTGTAGCTTTCTCAAGGCTGACTCCTGCGTCGTGTTTACATGACCTAAATGAATATTTTTAAATATTTTTAAAAATATTTATGACCTAAATACAGCATATGATGCTATCTGATTTTAAACGTTTTTTCAGCAATTCGAGATGCATGGATTTTAGTTTATTGAGTGAATTAAACACTAAACCAACCACTATTTGTCACTCAAGGACATTATGAACGGGCAGTGTCCGACTTTAAAAAATAAGAAACAGAAGAAGATGACCAAGGTCACGACCCCTGCATTCGTCTTTTCAAATGTTGACCCTGGCAATACTACACACTACATAAAGAATGTGAGATATATGCAGCAGGGGTTGCTAGGGGAGTGCTACTTGTATGGTCTGTTAATCATCCGTACAAAGAGGGGCCCTAGATTGTGTGTAGTAGATTTTAGACACTACTGTATTTGTCGGAAGAGACATCCCTGGTTTTAATGGCTGGTGACCAATTTTCTCAAGCGATGTGGACTTTCTTTGTCGTTATTCTGATATGGCAGGCACTACATGTCGCCGACTCAAGGCTCCGCACTGCAGACGACTATCTGGACACATGCATGGAGCTGTTGAAATCACACAGCAAGAGCAAACCGTCCCCGGAACCCGGACTCGAGGTAGATGAAACTTCTAATTACTGCAAGACACGAAAAAGTACGTTTCACCCTAACCACACCTTACCGTGTCATTTATTACTTCTCAGCGCGGCCAGTGTGTAATTACTGGGGGGAAAAAGAGGGAAACAAAAATGCAGGCTTTCTGTTTACCAGTACATTATTTGCTATGAAAAGCGAGATAAAAATTTTTATTATAGGTTTCACAATATAAATTTTAGTAGTAAGTGAATGGTTAGAGTGATATTTTAAGGTAGTAGAGGGAGTTTCCTTAGAATAATAACCAAGTTAATATGTCCAAGGAATAAGGTCTCATTCTTGGTAGGCCTGTAAGTAAGGGAGTCTACACCAAAAGTCTTAAACCTAGGGCGAAGCATACATGTATATGTACAAATTAATGGGGAACGGTCACTCTATCAAGGGGACTCTCGATCACGTTACACCGGCAATAGAGACCTTGCACTGAGGTTATTAATTGTTCCACAAGACAAAGATGTATGCTTTTTACTGACGACTTAGCACATTTAGTGTGGTGAGTGGTCTTCAATATTTATTATGTAAGGTTTTAACCAAAATCTATACACATAAATTACACTCGCAATTGTGGAAATGGTATGAACAATATTGAGGGACACCTTAAAGACGGTTGGAGCGGGCTTTTTCGGTTAAAAAAAAAACAGTCCATGAAATGAAGTCAACTACGATGCAGAGAGGGGCGTAGAGTCTCATTTTGTAACTGCAGCCTGCAACCAAGAGAAAGTTCTTGAGGTCACTAAACTGTTCAAAGACCTATATACATATTACAAACTATAGGTGGGAGCTGCTTAACTAAATTACCAATTGTCGTGTTAACGTCTCATCAATACGAAAAATCCCGCCGAATACGAGGAGTATTACGCACTAATCGAGATCCACCGGAGCGCCAAAGACTATCCAACACTTTCGTCTATCCAACTTTTTAAAATACATCGTTGGATCTGCTTTTTAGTATGCAAATTTGATTATCATATGCATATGTAGTGTCAAATAAATTCATATTTGACTTTTCAAAACAAATTCAGTGTCCCCAGTATACGAAGAAGTCGTGCTGTAAAGCGGGTGTGACAGAGGACTTTGAGACAAAGGAAAACTGGCAGAACATCACCAACTATGTCCACTGTCCACAGAAGAGTCGTCTGTCACCGATGTGTCACAAGATGTTCTTTGATGAACTCTGCTTTTTCCTGTGCTCACCTTATATTGGGCCGTGGATTGCCCCCGCGGTGAGTGCGACAATGGTGACTCTATTTTGAGTCAAGACAATATTGTTAAATGAAAATTTGGAACTTTAAATTTCATTGTTATGATACACACTTTTGAAAATGACCCCTCCAAAGAATTACGATATCTGTGGCAGTCATCATTTCTAGTAGTTAAAATTTTAATATCACTGTTCTACATGTACCAGTATCTGCATTCTGACACCCACATTCCCTACTATTCTCCTTTCCAAAATTCTCTTCATATTTTTTCTCTGTTACACCTACACTACTAAATATAAACAAACAAATACCGACAATTACACATCATATATAACATAGAACAGGCTACAAAATAGCGTGGCTTTAGGATGTCATACACATATACTAATTTTTTCAGACACATGACGAACCTGTAACCGACCGCTTCACAGACGTTCCATTGTGCGCCAGTGAGTGTAACTCGTGGTGGGAGGCATGCAAAGGAGAATATACTTGTCATGAGAACTGGTACACTGATTTTGATAGAGATGAAAATGGTATATGTCATTCATCTCCATGTCAGTAAATATTTGTAGAAAAAAACGTGTCTAATGTGTTATAGTAGGCCCACTTAACTTTCCTTTGACAATGCGACGCTGCTCCAGTTGACTGCTACAATATAAAAGAAAATATTGGAATACATCAGCGCAAATACAAACAAACAAACAAACAAATAAATAAATAAATGAATGAATAAATAAATAAACAATTTAAAACCTATGTTAATATGAGGCTAATATCACTAAGATTAATACGTAAGGCGTTTTTTTTAGGAATAAACGTATGCAAAGCTGGTGCGGAATGCAGGACGTATGAAGCCATGTACAGGACAGCTTCCAACTTTTGTGAAATTATATGGGATCGTTCATTCAAAGTGGTCCCAGATGAGGAACCCTGCATGAAATTCACGTTTGATCCAGCTGGCCTGGATCCGAATGAAGAGACGGCGAGGAAGGCTGCAGCGTCGAGCGCTATAAGGAACCTAGGAATGTCATTTTTTCAGTGGATTTGTTCTTTTTTTCTGATACATTGTATGACCCTTTACCAAAACTTGCCTGCATGGGTGAATACATGACTCTTTCTTTATCAAAGATGGCCCTTTGTTTCTTTATAAAGATACTTTGAAAATATACAAACTTATCTGGAGAAAATGGCCTTTATGCACCAGCAAAGAGAGAAAAGTCAAAATGATGCACGATTTCATGGGTTAAAAAAGTACATGTAGGCCACATAAAAGGAGCCTCAACCGATTTCTTTTTGTATTATTTTTTCAACCAACCTGGTACTTTTTTTATACATTAGCATGAATACAGTTTGAATTTGTCATTATGTTCCAAAATGAATGAGAAAATCAAAAGATTCATTGATCAGAAATTGGTGCAAAATATCGACTTACGTGTACTAAGCACTGTGTCAAATGTTCCTGTCGAACTACAAGTGCAGTAGAGGCATATGTACACTACTGGTGAAATTGTCAATATGGTGTACAGTACATGTAGGTGGTAGCTTCTAGAAATAGTATTTTTAAGTAAGATATTGAAAGAATAACAAAAACCCACAGCCTTACATGAATTATTACACCTTCAGTGTTGCAGCCAATTTTTGTCTAGTGTAACCTAGGCTGTATTCCCAGAGTTTTTAGATCGATCTATCCCCGCGGGGAGTCTCACTAGATTACTGTCAGATAATCCGACTTTAATGTCCGTCCCGCCTACTACAAGCTGTAAGGGGGTAATTAACTTTCGTGTCCGCCCGGCTGACAGCTATTTAGCGTGAACCCCCAGGGAGTTAGGTCGATCTAAAGTAGATCGATCTAATCTCTGGAAATGGGGTCCTAGAATTATCCTATAATTAAATATCAGCTGGACATGATCTTCGTCAGTCATTTTCTCAGAATGCTGTACTCTGTTATCTTTGTATGACTTGCAGTATGTGGAGGAATAATAAGTCTTTGAACCAGAAATAATCAATAACCTTATTACTCTTGGCTTAAGTTTGGCATTTTTAAAGGCAAGTTTTGGTAAAGTGCCTTATAGGCTTACATGTACGCAATGTATGTACTGTATCTCCACTTGTAATAACGCATCTCCTTAATGAGTAAATTATACTTGTCATATGGAGAGTATTGTGCTGATATCCACTATAAATGCTCCTGTGTGTGTATGTAAGCATGGTTGATAACCATGGAAATGAATATCAACCTTAGTGCAGTATATAACTTGGTAATTATCATGCATCCTACCTCAGTTATGCATACGCGTAGGCCCTATACGAGTACATGTACATGTGCTCACGTTTTCTTTTTGTATCGACAAACCATTATGTGATGTTGGACAAATAAGTACTCATATGTGTCTGATACATGTGGAATTTATATGAACTACGGGCGCATCAGTATAGGTAAATTCGTTACGGTAACAGCACACAGGTCTGAGGTACAGTGTAACCCATAGTTGAGATATGAATACAATAAGTAAAATGTATACATATGTACGTATGTTTGTTTGTATGTATGCATACTTATGTGATAATAAATATGTTAAAAAAGAAAACATATTAATGTTTAACAAGAGGCTATGCGTGCTATGGATAGGTCGTTGAGGAATAAACTGGTTTCATATTTCTCTACATTTCCAATTGCTGTAGTACGACGTTTAGTATTGATTACTCTTCTGCATAACGAAGAACCTATCTCCAGGAATTCCACAAAGTCGGGCATATTTATACAATGATGCAAACGTTTTAACGTTTATAATCAAAATATATGGTACGTATAATGTAGTGTGACAATCTTCATCTCTTGTACCTGAATTATATATAATCGTCTGCAAAATGTAGTAACGTCCATGTACATGTGCATGAGACCATGAGACATACTTTAAATACTATCTACTAGAATTCTAGATTTTTAAACCTTACATTATATGCCGGGAATATATTTTTATATCTCCTCATTAACCCAAGCGAAAATATAAGTAAAGGACAAACACAAATATGTTGCTCGAAATTTGGCCGGTAGCGGCCGCTTTTATTGAAAGGTCCCTCTAGTAAAAGAATAATGTTAGTTATTACATAGCATTAGATAATGTTAATTTCATAAAAATTACGTAATGTTATAGCATAAAAAATAAATATCCAAACAAATAGTGCCCATATTTTCATTTGTGGGGTTGCAACATAAGAATTGTTGAATCAAATCTATTGCAAGAAAGTGGCTGCTACAATATGTCTAGTATGTGATTTACATGTACATCAAAATTTTGCCCAAGTATTGTTGCATTTTGAATATTCACTCTTGTATATTACTTGACTAGTGCTGTAGGGCTTTGCATACTATCGCCAGATGAAACCATGAGATCAGTTTACTGAGATGACATCAAACACATTCACTTCTCACCTGAGGTCGATTTCTACCGGTTGGGCGATTTTCCAAGCGTGTTTCCAAAGTAACCAGAACACTATTGGACGCGTCAAAATTTATTATGTCAAGGGTTTCATTTATTCAAAGGCATTAGTAGGATTGGTTTGCTTCCAGCTGTAGCGTGGAAAAAAGAGATGGTCATCGGAAACCCTCGGTACATTTTCAGGTGAGCCTTTCAGCGACACAAAGTGCTTTACACGTATTGACAGTGACTGTGGAGGATTGCGTATTATTGATTAACGTGGAAAGATGATTTAATCAGTAAAAAGCTTTCCTTTGAGAGGCTAACAAGTGATCTGGATTGATACATAATTTCCTCTCTGTTCATTCCCCTCCGTACGCGTGGCATGAGAACAAATTTAGAAATAGATCTCAACAGATAGTTCCAAAACAGAACAGTGTGAGATCTACAAAATGAATATGAACAGCGGGTCGAGCCAGGGCTCTCTTACTACTGCCGTGGTGAATTCTACATTTGTCCACTCTCATGGAGATGTCTTATACTTCGAAACCGATTGGTATAAAGCCTTTGTTGTGTCTACTTTGTCGGTTTTAATGTTTCTGATTTGTTTCGGAAACGGCTACGTGATATTCGTCTACTTTTACGTGCGAAAATTACAAACGAAGGGTAACCTGATGATCATCCACCTCGCAGTGACGGACTTCGTCGCCGGTCTGGCCGTACCATATCATATAACGACATTTGTGGACACGTCATTGTCAGAAAACATTTACTCGTGTATACTAAGGTACTCCTTGAATGTGTTTCCAGGAATGGCCTCACTGTTGTCATTGCTGATGATAACAGTGCATCGATACAAGGCTATCGTTCACCCGTTACAACACCAAGTCAGTAACTCTCGACGGTTTGCATGGATAACTGGAATTATGGTGTGGGTGCCATCGTTTTTATTTGGGTTCGTCTTACCTTTTATATGGCACAAAAACTGGTCCTTCGAAAGTGACAGGGATTGCGAATTTTCACTTGTGCTTACAGAGGAGTATATTTCATATACGTTGGTTCTGCCCTTCTTTCTCATAGCTATGAGTATATTTTCTCTTTACATGGGAATATTGGTCATGGTGAAAATTCGAAACAGGCGCCAAGTTGGTCCAGATAACATTGGGCCGTCGGCAACAGAATTGGCACAACAGCGTGAGATTAAACTGACAAAGACCATTGCCCTCATACTGATTGGATTTTTTCTATGCTGGGCGCCTTTCATTGTCATTCTTGCTGTGCATTCATTTTCATATGCGCCTTATTCGACTAATGCCATTGTCATGAGAAATGCCTTCAACTTTTTGGCTGGTGGCAATTGCGGATTGAACCCTATATTGTATGCCATCCGTTTGCCAGAATTCCGTGAACCACTGCGAAGAATTGTTTCAAAAGGCCCACAGTCACGTACTTTGACCAACTAACTGTAAGCAGACTCATTCAACTAACTGATTCAACAGAACTTTCCATCCTTTATACCTGCTTCATTTGCATTTATTCCCAACTATACTACCAGTAGGTCAGTTCAAAAGAACTGAAATAAGCTGTAACATCGTAGTGTTTTAGTTACTTTACACATTATTATTATTATTATTATTATTATTATTATTATTATTATTATTACTGAGTAATATATTGATAAAAAAGATTATCTCGAAACAAAGGACGTTCACACTTTAATAGAGTACCTTAATTGCATCGTTTGTCTGGTACTGTAAGCCTTTGTGGGTATACATGTATATCTTCAGACAGTTCAGAGTTAACTCATCGATTGGGTCATGTGTTACATGACAGTGCAGACAGATGGTACATGTATATACATGTATGATAGATGAACTCTGTAACTACTTTAAATGTTTCATCCTTAATCCGATTAATGGATATCGTGTGCCATACTTCGAGTTGATGCCAAGGTCTGTTTAGTACTGGGTTTCAAATAAATCAGCTGAGGCGCGTGGCTTTCAATAACAATACTTGGTACTTATTTTCCCTGTTCTGCCAACTCCGGTCCCTCGCCCTTTTTTCGCTCGTCTGCTTCATGCAACACGTATGAAACTGAGAACGCACCGTAGACTGGTGCATATTATAGTCAAATGATGTCTAAGACAATAAAAGCACTACACTATTTAAGGGGAGCGTCGTCGCTTTTTAATTTCAGCAATCCAAGGATAAAATAATAACATAATTTACCTTCATCCATGTTTGAAATGCACAGTGTTGATATCCTTTGTGTAAATAGGAGTTATTGACCGCCATTTTGAATTGGGATAAACGTAAGTTTATTATTAGTGAAGCGACCAGTGAGTTGACATTTAGATCACAAAAGACACATCTGTTGTACAGAAACATTCAAAACACATTGTCCAACATCAGTCACTCACCTACTAGCACATGTGTCCTGCCCTTGTATTTTATTGTAATTTTGTATAGTAGGCCCCTAATATAATGATTTGCCCTCTTTTACATCCGCCTGCCGTTATAGTGTTGGCTATAAAAAACAATCTGTGTAGCTGCATACTTTAAATACGGATATGCACGGTAATTGATGTAAACTATTCATGTATTTATGCATATATCATATAGCCTGGTGTCCAACTAATCTGTCAACTACATGTACATACCCCTGATATGTACATGTACAATATATATATATATATATACAGAAACGCTATGGACCCAAATGTCGCGGTGGAATTCCCAAAGTTTACTTTAATATTTGAGTTCAAAACATACTTCCAGCCAGTGCTTCACTGCTCGCCCCGACTTGGCGCCAAATTACACACCGACTCCTACAAAAAAGTGGCACGGGAGCAATGCACAAGGTTTAAAATGACGCGCGCGTCGACCAGAAACATAACCATTTAAAAAAAAGGGGGGGGGGGTAACTAACTAGGTTAGACAGAAGCCCAACCAGCAGCACATACATTGTATTTACACAGCTCACTCTATTCATTGAGGTGGTCTACTAATGGAATTATCATAGGATAATTATTGATGCGCTTGTCATCGAACACTAGGACTCAATATTGAGTCTCAGCCTGACTTGATATTTCTGTTAATACAGTGTTACTCGCGCGCTGTTTATAATGCTTATATTTCCCTTTATCCACATTGAACACAGAAGTAGCTCACAATCCACATAAGCCGGTCTAAGTGGTCGCGTACGGATGTTTATTACCAATGATTCACATTTACATGTGCATTTACGGGTGTTGTATTTAGAAACATATAGATCACACCGCGGTAAATGTAGGCAATTATAATCCTGTCCTCATCAAGGTATTATGCTCTCAAGAAAATCGCGGTAACCAGGACAAAATTAACTCATTTCCATAAATGTCCGAAGAAAATTGATGGAAAGCATTGACTAAAGCAATCAACAAGTTACAATAACCATAACCTTCTCGTTTCACATGTTATTACTCATATCGTACTTGATTTAGGAACATGAAAATCCATTTAACTCTACCATAAATGATTTAACATACCGTACAATTAAAATGCTATTTACACCTAGTTTGGAAGGAGTCCCATCCATAGCTTGTCGTGAGTTAAGCATGCGTACAGGTACGTGTAATATATCCATGTGCGTGCTTGTCTGTCTGTCTGTCTGTCTGTCTGTCTGCCATGGTTTCCTGTCTGCTTGTCTGTGTGTCTACCCGATATTTTTCTGGTGAAAGTGCTCCAGTCCATGGTCATGGTCACGAACACGTCTTGCGAAGACGTCTGGGATGGAGGATGTTCATGCAACCTCGCTAAGATGTTTTATAAAATGCTCCGTCTTTAAGGTAGATCGGTCGTTACATGTTCCAACGTTCGAATTTTAAAAAAAATTTTTTTGTTTGAAGAGACACCCAAGTACATTAAAAATTTGCAAAAAAAATTGGGGGTCACCGATCAAATAAGAGAACTAGCCCCAAATATGATACACCCTGCATATCGCACTAGTCCCCATTCAAATCAATGGGAAAATGGGTGTTTTCTCACTAAAGCATTATTTTTTATGACTTTCTGACGTTTGAATTTTTAAAAAAATTTTTTTGTGTAAAGAGGCCTCCAAGTACATTTAAATTTTACCAAAAAAATTGGGGGTCACCGACCAAATAAGAGAACTACGCCAAGTTGAAGTGCGCTACACCCTGCGTGACGCACTAGTCCCCATTCAAATCAATGGGGAAATGGGTGTTTTTCACCAAAACGTTATTTTTTATGATTTTTCTAACGTTTGAATTAAAAAAAAACTTTTTTTGTGTAAAGAGGCATCCAAGTAGATTTTAATTTTGCCAAAAAAGTTGGGGGTCACCGACCAAATAAGAGAACTACGCCAAGTTGAAGTGCGTTACACCCTGCGTGACGCACTAGTCGGAAGTCCCCATTCAAATCAATGGGAAAATGGGTGTTTTTCACTAAATCGTTATTTTTTATGATTTTTTTGTGTGTGTGTGTGTGAAGAGACATCTAAGTACATTTAAAACTTTCATTATGTTTAACAGTTGAAGTGAGTATACTCAGCTATTTTCAGATTTGTCAAACTGATGAGAAGGTGTAAGCCATTAACTTTACAATAAAATTATTGAAGAGAATAATAAGGGAAATATTCATCCATATGAAAATAGTTTATTGCTGTTGTTATTTATTAACGAATATAACATGAACGTGACATCGTAAACACTGTGTTGTCAAGTAAAATGAAGCGTCTGATACAAAGTATCAAATGCGGCATTCACGTGCTTGCTTGCGGTGCGTTCAGTACACTCTGTTTACACTGACAAGTCAAGGTCAGAAGTGCACAATTTTTCTGTATAATATAACGCAGTTTCAATTTTGATTAGTGAATTTTCTTCAAGCTGTAGACCCTATGGCCATTTTCTGAACATTTGTATAAGCTACGAAATATTTCTCAGTCTAAATTTCTCTAAGTCCAAATGAGTGGGGTTACGACGCACTTCCGGTTTTCGTCGAAATCTAAACTACAGCAGCACATTCAGGGCGTTCTACCTCAAAATATACGCAGCCGCTTTGATTGGAATTTACAACACTTATTCTTTACATGACATAGCACCTACGTGCATAATTTGTGAGCTTTAGCTGTCATACATTTTCTAGTGCCAATTCAAATTGGAAAAGGAGCTATTCCAACGATTTCTTGAAGGGCAAGTCTATGAACGTGCTACAGTTGTCGTATGGAATCATAGTCGACAAACGTTGTCGAAAATCTGTATCGATCATACAGAGTTACAGACAAGTTGATAATGTGTGTTTATCTTACAGATAATTGTTTTATTTCCTTAAATTAATAAAACCGACTGAAATGTCGTTAGAGACGATTGACGATGCGCTGAAATTGCGCAAATCGTCAAATTACCGGTACGTAACGACCGATCTACCTTAAGATGCTGGAGAACGTACGTCCTAATGTAAAGACCACGCATGACCGTTATCAAAACGTTTCACAAATCAGTCTGTCCGCAGATCTTGCATATCAATGCGTAAGCGGTAATCATTACAAAAACACCTACGCGCTTGCACAAAATAGTCCACGACGTGTGTTTCGCGCCATGTTTTCAAAAATCCGTAGTTGTTATATAAATCCATGAAGCTCTGTGAATAACTCATCATTCCGCTTGAAACTTTCAAAAAATAAAATTTAGAACTTGATGTAAACGCACAATGTAAAATAAACATTTCAATTTCGACGAAAGCCTTGTATCAGTTGTCTAAAAATAGCACACGCATTTTTCTCAAGCAGATCGTGTAATTTTGTACCCTAAAATGAAATGATTGTAGAAAAAATGGACAAACTTACTTTCATGATATTATAACGATTTATGCAACTATATATGCTGGAGTTGGGCCAAGAAGAATAAAAAATTTGTACAACCGTCCTTTTTTGTGAAATCCTTATTTTAGCGCGAACTATGTAGGTCAGTCGAAACTGGGACTGTCACGTTGCACTGAGCAAGTGACTTGAGAGCGTTTTTCTCGGTAAATCTTGCATTTCGGTTGAAAAAAATTTAATTTTCAGCTTTTCAAGTGTATATTTATAGTATACAATGTGTCACTGTCATAGTGAGAGTTGTTATGGAAAATTATACGTGAAAAAACGACATCGGTGCTGGAGATCAACCAATGCTATGGTTTTAGATTTTAGAATGGAAAAATCTGCCTTTCAAGTTACATAGCTTTGGGTTTGCCGACTAAAAGGTGAGTCTTTTTTTTCATTCACTATGTTTCATATAAGCGCCGAAATGTATAGAAATGATTTTGGAGTAACCTCCCTTCGCATAGTTCAGATGCACTTGTTGACGTTCAGTACTAGTGAATGTTACATTTTGTTGCAAAGTTACAGTTGTACTTTGTTTACATAAAATGTGTACTGGCGTACCTTCATCCGTTGTATTTCCTTATCTAGACCTTTTCCAAAATAGGGTGTGTGTCTATACACACCTGTTAACTAGCACATTTGGCAATCAGCATTACAGGTGTACTAAAGGTCTTTCTTGGGCAGGTTCCAAAGTTGTTTTACATTATAAGTTTAAATATTGTGATTTTTTAACAATTTTTCTCAATTTATCTGAAATTGTTGGTATTAAAATAAAAGTCTTCAAATTAAACAAGTTTTTAAAAAATAGTTTGTCAAGGCACAGCCACACTTTATGACCTATGCATTGTGCTTTTTCAATTTTAGTGAAATGTTGACAGCATGCCTATCCCTGCCTAAGCTATAGCATGAGAATGGACTAAATGGCATGAAATGATGAAAAGATACCAGTCAGACAAAGCAGAAGGTAATTAAGTGTTTATATATACATATAAAAAAGCCAATACTTCTGTATTTTTATAACTGGTCTATTACTAGTAGTAGGACCAAGGAATTATTATTAGTATATAGCATGGTAAGAAATTACTTTGATAAACAACTGGTGTGAGACTGACAATGAAGTGAGTTTTTTTTTTTAATCTATGGATTTTTCATTAAATTTCATTTTTTATCTGCTTTGTATAAATTTCTTGTTTCTACATGTATGATTTTATCATTTTATTATATTTATTTTTAACAGATTCCCGAATTTCATATCAGCTGACAATAAGGGAAGAGGTGTTCTAGTCAAGACCAGGGAAAATTTATTTCCATACGATTGTGTGTGATGGTGCTGTTGATGCAGGTGTGAATGAACAAGAGATGGTGTTTTGTAGAGTCTTGGATACTGTTTACCCTAGAAACCTTTCTCATAGCAGACAAATTCTGGAACAATACTTTCTTCAAGTAGTAAACAGGATGGGCTTTGACCCACAAGACTTCCACTGAGAGTGGCCTGCATTTAAAGAGCACATAGATAGGTGGCATGTTTATAGTGAATAAAAGTAAAGATATGTGTATGGATTTGTTTCAAGGCTAGGAGACCAGACAAAGATTAGAATACATACAATAATGCTAATTGAAATTGCCTTGTTCACCCTGTCCACTTCACAGGTGGAGAGAGGATACAGTGCTCTCTAAAGAATCAAATCTGACTGGAGGTCAAGTTTGGGGATTATTATGCTTAAGTTAACCAAATTTTGACAGCAGTTTTATAGGGGCCAAGTTTTGATGATCATTTAGTCAAGGAATCTATCAACCACTGGGTGGCAGGGTGACACTCTGGGAAAAACGGCCCAATTTTGAACTTGAAAATTGATTTAGTTTTCTGATTGTCATATCCAGCAGGTAAATGACCTGGCCATTGAAGGTTCTAAGGAAATAAAAAAAATTGAAACATACTCTATACTGAAGTTTTCTTTTTTTTAAATTATTAATGCATTTTACTTTGTTATGTATTTAATTACAAATTATATTCATGAATTTTCAGCCGGGGATGATCTTAATTGTATGTCAGTTTTGGCAAAGGTAATATTCATAACTTGCTGGGGCAGGTGCTTCTCCTGCCTTCAGAATAGACAGATCAAGTTGGCCAACGAGTTTATTGGAACCTTGTTATCTGCTTTAATTTTAAAGGCAAGTTTCCAAAAAACTTTTAACAAGGTCAGTGCATATTCATGAGGCTGAATGAACATTTCCCAGGAACAGTGCTTTAAGGACATGAATTTTAAATGTTTACTTAGTTTTGTTTATCACACAGATTTCAATATTTTGCATTTTTAAAAACAGAAATGTACATTTTAAATAGATTAGGGATATTTTTTAAAATTATAATTGGAAGGGTCTAATTTTAAATAGTTTAATATGTAAGAGACAAAAATAGTACTAGTAAATAGAAATCTTGAGCAGTAAAATAAGAGAACAAGGCAGAAGTGCAGATCTTAATATAATGATTAAACCGGTGTTGAATGATTTTTTATCAAAACCCTTTCAGGCTTTAAAAAGTACAACCTGGTCATAGGCCAGTACTTCTTTGTAAATATTTATTCAATTAAAAAATCTTGTTTTATTTATAACTAGATCTAGCAATATCTTTCTATATTGGTCAAAATTCACACTGGATTTCTTGTGGGTTGGATCATAACTATTATACCATTTTTGATGTTTTAAGAATGAAGTATATAACTCTTGGAATATTCTGGCGGTATATATATTTTATATATTTTTATATATATCATATATATATTTTTTATATAAATAGAATATTTAAGAAAACTTGTAGTCTTGCTAAGTCGGGACAGTGCTTCAGGTTGGTCACGTGACGCTATAAATTATGATGAAAATTGGGTTCCATTTTTGTCGTCGTTTTGGAGATGCTATATTTCCCCACACAAAATGGGTAAAAATTGTAGGAGACATACCTTATGATATATCATTTAAAAGTTTATGATTTCGTCTTTCTGGAGAATATTAATGTTTGATAATATTTCGCGTTTCCTGCGATACATAGTCACAGTAACCCACTGCACTTGAAAAAATCGGTTTTGCCAACTTTTACACCGACTTCACGGGATTATCAACACTTTGCCAACCAGATGGGAGCCGAACGCAACATATATTTTATATCAACACGAAGCCCACTTGTTTAGCTTTTAGAATTTATATAAAACGCTGGTGATATGAACATTATAGCAATTTTGTTATAATTTAAACGCCCCAATGTTATACGCTTCAAAAATGCGAGTGTTTGGCGTCGCGTTCACCTCGCGCTTAAAAAAATGGACAAAGCTGAATTCACAAAATATATATACCGCCAGAAAGCGAGTTTAACCGGCTTTCATGATTTAGTTTTTAAAAATTTGTACAATTTAAACTTCTTATAGAAATCTTTACATAGAAAATTTCGGACACCTGAAACGGGACACCATTTGCAATCACCCGCGTGGATAAATCTTCCATTTTACCGTTCTGAATCTATGTTTTATGACAACTAACCTTAAAATAGCGAATCCCTAGATATTCCCGCTTCTTTTTATATATCTATCGTTTAATCACATCAACTGTTGACAAAAATACACATGAAAATACGAAGAGCTCAAAAGTCGTCCATTTTCACTCGATTTTGCTGAAAGTAGTGCGAAAATGGCCGTCGCTTCAGACAGTGTGCACGCGCAGCTCGAAATCTGCGGACAGACTGAATGTTTGTAAAACTTCATTATGACGAAGGGAGGACGCCTTCTTTTGATTCAAATGTGCCTCAACAATATTTTAGGAAGACGTCTCAAAGACGCCAAATTGCCATGACGTCATCATGATATAGTGATGGTATAAAGGCCCTGCAAGACCAATGCCAAGACCCAAAATATTTTAAAAACATCAGCACTTGTAAGACGTACGGAATACAACACCACAGTACTCTTAAAAGTTGCAAGTTAGCAGACATAACTTTTTTGTGGTCTATAAAACAACATATTTATTTCAACCATTTGCAGCCAATAATTATAAAATGCTATATCCGATCTCAAAATAAAATATAAGTTGTAGTTTTTGGGTACGTAACCAAGACGCGCCGATCCTCCACTCATGTAACACTCAGCGTGGTGGCAGAATTCATATCAGGTGAAGATGTAAATGAGAAGTGTTATACTGGGACTTTATCAGGATGTCCTCCTATTCAGAGGAAAAAATTGAGGACGCTTATGTTTGATGTATATATTGTAAATTATGAGTCTTTCAAAGACAATTAAAAATAATAATTAGAAAAAAATAACCATTGTCGTCTAAAAGATTACAGTTTGTTGAACCCACCCCCTCACAATCAAATTATTAAGGACGCAAAATATGAATTGCGACAGGTGAGGCTGTGGCATCAATACAGCATTGCAACTGCTGGATGCGACGTTACAATACGCTTATGTGTAATGATGGCAGGATACTAATTAGGTTAGCTTTGGCGTTTGTTTGTGTGTTGAAAGTCCGAATACAAACCTAAATTGTTTATTATGACGTCGAGTTGGTTTATAAAAAAAAACGTCAGAGGAACGAAACAGTACATCTTTAAAGGGATGGATGTTTAGTATCAAAATAAACAAGTTTTTTAAATCGAAAACCAAATGATGAAGAAAATGTCAGCTTTTAAAAATGTATTTATTATGCTTTTATGTTACATTTAAAATTGTTTAGTTCATGGAGAAGTTCGAGATCATGCCTTAAATAGCTAGTTATTGTTATATTTTGGAAGTTACGCTTTAACAAAGCGTTAAAAATATTTAGAAAGTTAGATTGATATAAGGCATCATAAGTATTGAAATACACGTACTATCAAAAGTGGCTTTATATACAGTTCAAAGTTATCGCCCCTATGTCTTGTAGTGTAAAAAAAAGTGAAAGTTTTCATCCAGTGCCCAACTGCCACAGACATAATGGTCCACCGCTTAGGTCAAATTCACTGGCAATGTATCCCTAGAGGATTGCACTGCATAAGGTTAATAATGTCATTTGAGAAGTTGTCGGAGATGTGAGAACTAAGCTTTCGTCCCAGGGTATGCATTGAGTAATTGTTATACAGCTGTCGTCTCTATCAATTTCAAATTGGCCTTTAAAGGTTGGTTCAAGCGATAACGTGTCGTCACTTAACTGTGAGATTTTTGCAGCTTTATTGACATTGTGTCGGATAGATTACAATGCAATCATTAAGAACACACTGACTAGCTGTTTTATTGACTTTTACACATATAAATGGGCACACACCTGTCTTCCGAAAAAAAAAGAAAAAACACTTAACAGTTATTGTTTGTTGTTGATAAGAAGCATACTACATATATTTTGGAAGGTGTTACATTGTCTTTGACATAATTATTTTGTACTGCTGCCCGCGGTGTTAGACTCTTTTTCAATGTTAATCAAAACATCCGTATAATTATGTTCAGAAATTGCACTTCAGCATTACAAACCACATCTTTTTAGCAAGAATCTAACTTGGAATTTTTTCATTTTACACGATAGTCATCTGGCGGATAAAAGCACGGTCATTTTCTGCGCACACGAGTGTGCATTCAATGATTCACAGCATGCAAATGCCTACATTAGCGTGGCACCGGTGTCATCGCACGCCAGGGACACCTTTACTGCGGGGTTTTAAGCTCTGCCTCCGAAGCATTCATCTCGCCCAGTCAAAAAGACAATATGAACAACTGATGCCACATGTCTGTTTTTCATGAATACATCTATCATCAAGGTTGATACTGATTCATGAACACTGCTGGAGGGCCAAACTCATCCCTCAGGCATTATTACTTTTTCTTGATTTTTTAAATGCTTTTTAAGGTTATATATTGTGCTATAACATACAGAGTCTGTGACATACAGTGCATTAGCAACATGCATATCAACATAAGTTTTTACCAAAATGACTACACGCACCATAGCACAGAAGTGAAGTATTAAGTTAAAATGAAAAATGTATGTAAAGTTCAGCTTCACGGGGGGTCCATTATCAATAATTTAATGAATTAGTGGTTTTACGTCTGTACAGCTGTGTCTGAAGTTGAAAACAAACACATCTACTGCTCCTACCGATTTCTGGTAACCAGAAAGAAAACTATTTTTGAGACTTCAAGAATTGTAAAAAATGACGCTGAACTATGATTTGCATTACCGAAATAAGACTAAGGCTTCCAGCTCGTAGAGAGGATTAAAGAAAGCGGGTTCAGGTGTCTTAATTTCAATCTCAGATACATTGAGAGGTCTATCAGCAGTTGATTTTTTGGATGTCTGGAATCAAAAGCTTTCCGCCTATAAGAGCCTTTTAGATTTAATCTCAGCTTAATCTAAACCTTGCTGTTTGCAACCTTTTTTAATCATATTCCGCACGATGTTTATTTAGGTTACGTGTATGTAACATTGCTATTGACTTGTCGCATTAAATTTCAAAGTTTTTTATATATATATAAACTAGATACTCGTAGTATTCAGTATGCTATCCACAGTACTTTGTAATGACAATGGGTTATCATCTCTGATAGTCTGTCAAATATTCCACTGTGTTGGATTACAGTGGGGGGGGGGGGGGGGGGGGGGGGGGGGGGGGGAGGGCTTTCATGTGAAAGGGGATGGGTTTGTCTTATTCTAACAAACAATTTTGTGTTTCTAAATATTACTTTATATTTTAAACTTTTTAATTCTTCGCTAAAAATGACACTCAAACAGTGCGAAAATCTGGGAAACAGATTGTTTTTAACAGTCTGTTTTGCTGCTGTAAGTTGTGGAAAAGGGATCATTTAACACACTAGAGAAATACAAAAATAGTTCTTCGTCATAAATTTTGATGGGTGAAGAAAACGGGTTATTGTGCATCACTACCGTAGCAATACAAAGTATTATCTCCCATAGATGTAAACTATACAAATCGTTTAATTCTGGAATTTTTAAAAATACCCGAGATCCATTCTGCTTTTCACAAAACAACAAGGTATGAGAAAATCCTGTCATCTGAGCGTGTAATCACAGATGTTATGACCCAACCCAGTTTCGATTCCTTCAGAAATGCACGACATCGATACCACAGCGTGTAGTTTCGTTTCCTCACTCAAATTTGGTCCTAGGACGTAGTGCTAGTATGGAAATTTCTGATGACGTAATGACCCAGTCACATTAGTATTAAATGACAATAATCAAATCAGCTATGCCGGTTCCCGCTTTTCGTCGTGAATCGCACGCGAGACGATTTCGTGCCATCGCTGTTTTATCGCCAATTCAGGATCGCAGCGTGCTTTCCCAACTCTGTGAAGGTAATCGACTCTTAACTAATAATATTTATATGTGTTTAATGTTACATTTTCCAAAATTTACGAATTTAAAGCAAAATACGATGCATATTCTAAGCTGAAAGCGGTCTCCCAAGATCTAGTCAATCAGTGCCATGTTGAAATTTTGATGCCCATGTCCCATTGTTGTTACCCAGTACCGTGTTCGTACACATACATGTATATATTAGCAAAATGAAAAGTTCGCAGCAATGTTTCTGCAAACTTAAAGTTTGAGGCAACGAGTATGCAGGAGTTTGCAAGAAAAAAATTATTGCTGCTAATTTGATCCAATTTTGCAAGAAGGAATTACAGTTTGCAGAAATTTGCCACAATTTTTCCACAAACTTTCGACAGGCCTGATATTTTGCTAAGAGATATATAATGAACCAATAACCGAGCTTTCGGATACAACTGCAATTTATATAGTTAAAAGTTTAAGACAGTTCAGTAAAATGTCGAGTTTATTTTGGACAGAAATTGATGGAAATATACATGATGGTTTTGCCCCTGGTACACGTAGCTTAAATAAAAGACATGACGCAAAAGCTTTGGTAACTTCCCGGTGGCGCTCAGTAATAAAGTCATAATCCAAAAAGTAATTCAATAAAATTCTAATTAAAACTCCCAAATGGCATTGTTTTATAGTCTACATGAAAGTTTTGACGCAACAGCGTACGGAAGTCCCTTCGGGGAATTCAGAATAAACACTCCAAATTCACAATTTGTGTATAATTTGATGAAATTTCACTTGAAGACAGGATATTTCTGCCGAAAACTCATTTTTAACGAATTTTCTCGGGCTAAACGGTATTTAAATTGTCCTCAGTTAAGTTCAACATGAAGTACGTCATACTCTTAGAATGTGTTCAAAATCTGGCTTTAATCACTTTTTAAATATTATTACATGGTGCTGCCTCTGGTTGCCTACTTTGAAGTATTGACTGAATAACTTTTGGAACGTCCCTCTGGCGCTCAATGCAAAATTCATACCCCAAACAATGTCGAATCATATCAAAATGTCACCTGTTATATGCCGAAAACATCGATTGATTTAGTTTCCTCGCGATCGCATAATGCATTCAATTCATAAAAGCCACAAATAATAGGATTTTTAAAAAACGCATGAGGGCATGGATTGCATCTTGTTGAACTTATCTGAGGAACATTTTAATGTCCCCGGCTCGTTTTAAAAAAAGTAAAATGACAGATAAATGGGCTAAATCAATATCGCTAAAAAAAATCATATTCACCGTCCATTTTCTAATCCCGCCATCTTGACACAGTTTGAAATAACGCGGGTTCTAGAGTCAGCACCGAGATGTAATCAAACAGAATAATGATTGATACTCGAGCAGTGGAGAACGTGAGCGTGAAGTGAAAGAGGAAATGTTTACGTATCCTTTGCGGGTAATCGAGTTATATTCACTATAAGTAGTTTACAAACGGGAAGGTTTGTTATCTTTCTTCGCGTCTTGAAGGACCATCTTGAGCCTTTTCTTCCATGATGTCTTTTCCCGCTAGCATGAACTGGTTTTAGGTCGCAGCACGAAAATCTCGCAATATTTAGAAGTCAAGAGAGTTCAAGCATGAAAATGGCCTCCCTATCTCAAAAAACATCGCTTCAGCTTTGGTTTTGATTAATTACTTTTTCCAAAAATTGTTACAGAGTTATGACAAGTGTTAGGAAAGGAAGCTTAAAGGTTAGATAATTCATTAAATATGAATCTTGGCGCCAAAATCCTGTTGTGTGTACCTTTAAAGTACACGGTGCTCCTGCTCTTAGCGTTCACTGACATTCCGACCAGTTTTGCAGGCCCTGGCACGGTGATCTGCTGTATTGAAACCGGCGCACTGGGGATTGTGAATCTGAATGTTCTTCTTTGTTAACTCAGACACATGCTAACTAATATAATAAATGCGTTGTTGACCTGAATAACATGGACCTTAAATGCATACAATGCGCGTTTTTCCTTCATATAGCATAATTTTAATTTCTCTTATGATTTTAATACCTTTCCCTAAATAACCAAGATCAATACCAAATCCAAAAACGTTCACAGAATTAAGACCTGCATTTTGTGTCCACAACGAAAGTATCGTAGGGATATTAGATAGTTCGAACTAACTCCGTAGGGACTCTCGTAGAATGCAATCAGATGAACACGCCTCTTCTTGTCCCCAACGTGCTCGTATAATTACACGTTTTACTTTACATGGGCGTGGCTTAAATTAATCAAAGCTACCCTGGTATGAGAGGGAAGGAAGATTCAGTATGTGCATGTCCCCCATAGAGCATAATAAGAAATAAAAATGATAAACTGTGATGCCAACGTGAAGCAGACATATTGGGAATAAGCTTACTAGTCGCCTAGTTTTGTTGTAAAATATCTGAGTGTGGTGCCTGAAAGCCACGCTCCAACTGCATGGCTGACGTGGCAGTGAGTATTAATAGCAGCAGATTTGTTTTTTCTCATAATTTAACGTAGTTGCCAAGCAGTAGCCTTTGGATTGTCAGGAAAACCCGTTACGCTAAAGGTGATGCAGATGACGTTGATGCAATGCAAAGGCCACACAGATAGACGCAGCCATTGATATTCGCACCATTTGAATGTGCTCTACATTCCAATTCATATGCCTCAAACTTTATGGTGACTATTAAGACACGACCAGACCGGCAAATTGACTGAGGATACTTTGATATAAAGATGTTATGTCCAGAGAAAAATATTAAGGGTAGGTTAAAATATTTATGGCCTCACTTCATTAAAGTATTTCTTAACTTTATATTGTACCAAATGTGATAAAATTATTGCCGTAATTCAGTGCATTGGTAAATATTTTAAATTAAATGTAAATTTGCCATTTATCGAATGCCAGGCAAGCAGATAATGTATTGTCAGAATCCTTTGACAATTTTATCCAAAAGTGTGTTATCGATGCCTCTTTAATCGAGCAGGTTATTTGGCAAATCACAGGTGACAACGCTGTGTTAACCACTATACAGGTAACATTTGCAATACGATATTAATTCACAGCAACAATTTCCAGCTTTTCCCAAAATCCACCGTTCAGTGTATTATATTAAACATACATGGATACATATTATGAGCCTCGATAACTCAAATAAAGAATTTATGACAGTGGAAATCATACGTGTCGAACCAGCATATATCGGCGCGACTTCACATTTCTGTTGTAACGTTCCAACATGCAGGCAAATAATTGATACTGCGAATATTGTCTATATAAAAGTACATTACCGAGTAAAGAAAAACTTACACAGAGACAATTACCTGTAGATGATAAGGATAACGTACTAGTACATCCGCGCATGGGAACAAAATTTAGGTAGAGAGGGGGTAACCACTAAAAAATGGCGACGAGGGGGGAGGGGAGGCCCCCTTAGCTGACCACTGATACCTGCGCTTAGGGTTTAAAAAGTGGGAGTGGCTTAGCCCTCCTGACCCTCCCCCAGCTCTTGCGTCTTACATTGTATCATCCCTTGGTGTCTGCCTGATATGTAATGCGTGCTACCGTGACTACGTAAGTAGAAGACATGTCTTAACCAGTCACTTATATAGACATAGAGGCAAAAGTTAAGCCTATCAATATTTTATGCTCATAATATGTGTTTGGGCTGTTATACCTGAAAACCATAAGGTGTAAGCCCGGTAAAAACGGTAAAAACGGTCAAATCATTATAAAATGCAATAGCAGGTCATTGACTTCAGAAAAATAGCTCATTAAGATGGTCCCAAAATTGTTTAATGACATAGAGTCAGTGTTAAGGGCACATTTTGCGCTTTATTGGACATTCTTGTACACAACCTTGACGCATAACTGTAATCCACTGTAATCCAGTGACTGAAACATGTAAATATTGAGTATTTATTGTTTACTATTTACTTCATGATGGGAAGATATTTGAAACAAGACGTACAAAACTATGCTGAATGTTCTTCTAAACATGTATTTTATGCAATGATGATTTCTACTTTAGCTTCCCATGCATAAGTGTATAGAACATCGTTAGTTAAGGCTCTGTCACGCCTAGCGTAAGGACGTACGTTTCAGTACCGTATGTGACATGGATTATCACCCAAAACCCAATTAAGAGGTGCAAATGAGGTCATAGGCATGTATAAACATGGTAAAAATTAAACGTATATATAAAATTGAATTAAATTGTTTTTATAACTGAATACAACTTCGAATCCAGTCAATTTTTTTAAAAATATATCAGCATGTAAAATGCACCTCTATCTTGGGTTTGGGTGTCCAACTTTTAGCGTGTGAAATCAAAATGAAGATACACGCAGGGAATGAAATTGTCTTTGAACATGCTCAAAACATTTTCCGGGTATGCGAACGTACACCAACGTTTGCCTGCGTGTACGACGAACCCTTTGCGTTTGACTGCGCATGGGTAATTCTTCTCACACGTTTGTGCTTTACGCTAGGTGCGATAGTACCCTAACAAGTATCTATCTAACTATCTATCTATCGACATTGAAGTATGACTGGGATAAGCATGTGGTCATATTTTCATCTTTCATTAGTCTTTAGCAATTTTGTTAAGTACCACTGAGCGGAAAGCATTGCCGTTTTTGGTCGCACTCATTTTTGTTTGGAAGTAGTAAATTGATGCCAGCGTCGTTAAAACTGAGTTATCATTTATGAATGTTTTATTGGTTATCCATGATTTTGCCCTATTGGTTATATGATATAATATATAATATCATATAATATCATATGATATTATATATAATAGTGCCTTAATAATTTATGCAAAAAACAGACAAATAAACGTTAATAAGTGTAGATTAAATGCATAAAAGCCTGCATCCAGCTGGAGTTCGCTGTTGAGAGTTGATAAACGTGCATCGATCCCTTCATTTCTTCATATTGAAATTTAGAAAATTAATCAACAGATTGAGATGAATTTTATGTAAAGGTGAAATATTATACAGAATTATCTGGCTCGTTTCTCATCCCCTACTCCCGTTTAAAAAAAGGGTGAGGTTAACTAACATCAAAAGAATATCTCTGGGATAAAAACCTTGCTGAGAATAAAAACGATATAAATGCCTATGGTGAAATTATACTGCACATTCAGGTTGAGGCCTGCAGGCTTGGAAATCTTCCAAGATTAAACGCACGATGAAACTGGCTTCATTGTAAATGGAGAGCCTGCATGACTGTGCGAGTGGAATTGATGTTATAGCAAGGACGTGACTGCAAGTATTGCTACATGTTACATGTACCTGGCAGTGTTAACGTTATTACACCAGAAAGAGAAAAAGAGGTGGTTGTTACCATAAGAAACAAGTAACAAGGCCACTCTTGACCATGCTGCCATGTTTTGGTGAGCTACTCGTAAATTCAATGTTTCGAATAGTCCGAGTCATCAAAGTAGGCCAAATGTTTACATTTGCCTTACTTTTGATGTGCAAAGAAGGTATATCAATCACCTATACAAATTACTTGAAATTACTAGGGTTCCTTGTAGACAGCTTGAAATTACGGAATCCAAATCACGCAAGTGCGATCATCAATTGGAACGGACCCTAGCGTGGAACTAGATTTTCTATGGCTTTCTGCGTGAAGCGTCAAGCAGTATGTAGTGATTTCTTTTTTGTTTTCTTTTCTTGGTGTTTTGGTCTGTTTTGTTTCTATCCAGCAAGTCCGATTTGTTATTTTATGCCCTTTTTCTTCTTTTACAGTTGCCATTAAAAGAAAATAGTTACATTAAAAGAAAATAGCTAAAAATGTACCCAAGATTTGTTTGGGTGAGTTGACCAATTGACTTCATCTTTCACTCCTCTATACAGCAAAAAAATAATAAAAAAATAATGATAATAAATAAAATAAAATAAACAAATAAATAAATAAAAAATTGAATAAAATATTTTTTATAAAATCCTGCATATCTCAGCCGTGTCAAAAACAGTTGGCAAATTTAATGTCTACAGTATATACATGTATATACCTGTTTCTTAGTTCTAAGCTTCTAAAGTTTTGAGTCACATGAAAATGGGCCGATAGATGGTAAAATACCTCAACAGTTTTGGATAATCTGACCACGCCTTGGTGGTTTAGGGCAAATGGTTAAATTTTCCATGATATTTATTGCTTTATAAATGGCTGTGGCACATTGTGTGCTTTAGGCTCGGTCAAATTTTAAACCAAATAATCCCTGTGATAATACTTTGGCATTTGTATTTATTGACCATTTGCGTGTTTTGGTACAAAACATTAGCACAAAGCACTTCAGCAACTGTAAGTAAGAGGTAATTAATAAAGCAACAGTATATCGATGCTGGGGAATGGCGCACTCAAAAACAGCTCAATCCAGTTGATGTCATGTGGATTTCACTTAAACTGTCATCTGCTATGTCAAATATGCTCTTATTTCCAGATTGCAAGTACAGTCTATTAACAAGTACATGCATATTGCCGTGAGAGTGATTTATATAATAATGTTTTTTTGATTCGGCAAATCCTATGTCATCGTATCAAACCATTTTCATCTCCTGTCTGCTTCCTGTTAACACATCCCACTACTGAAAGAGGGACATTTGACATTTGATTTTAAAAATAGCTAGTGTATTCTACATGTACCAGGCACAATGTATAACGCAGCTTGTCTTTCTTAGGCCGTATTTACAACAGATTATCTTCGGACGAACTAGTACGCGGGTTATCATATCCGACACCACTGGAAAGCAATGTCAAATAATCTCTCCGCCTACCACAACCGCCATCCCTGCAGGAGCCTAGCAAAAAATGCTAAATTAAAATGGATCTAAGATTAAATTGCTAGACCTCCACAGGGAGTTAATCAGGGGATAAGGCGGCTTGCTTTTAAGTGGGTCGGCCATATTTGATCCCCGGATCGACTTGTTCTGAAGCGACTAATGCCATGTTTCTTAGGATGAAACTATGTACATTGCCCTGTATATTTCTTTTTCGCTTCACACTTCGCACTTCGCACATACAAAAACACACGTAAGTCGGATGAGAAATTAAATGTCGGTACTTAATAAGTGTTGGAACACGTACATATACACTGATGCTCATAAGTTAAGCAACACTTTCTTATTTCTCGAATTTCTCAGCAACCAAAATTTTTATTGAGGCAAAATTTGTACAATAGCTAGATATTTCTCTTATTTTTACTTTGACTTACTAATCCGTGACATTAGAGTACTATTTACTGTTGGACACGATAGAATATGCAATGGGGGTCCCACTTGCGAAAAACACAGTTTGGCCATGCCATGAGGAGCTTCCAGTTTGGCTAGTTTCATGGGTACAATTTGTTATTTTGGACCAACCAATGGTTAGAAGAGGACTCAACGAGGTAATCAGATGGCAAATAATGGGAAGCCATCGTGCTGGGGTGCCAAAGAGGCAGATTGCAAGGCAACAAAAAAGTAGCACCAAGTCAAGTGTCCAAGCTGGTAGCAAAATGGTGCCAAACTCATCATGTATTAGACAAGCCTCTTTCTGGTAGAATAATATTAACCGACGCAAGAGATGAAGATATCTGGTTCGATTATGCAACCAGGACCAGTTCATATCAGCCAAACAATGAAAAATTGCCACCGTACGTCATTCAAGAGAGGTGCCCTGGTCAACAATACAGAGACGAAATACCATTGGGGTGCATTAAATCACACATTCAAGCAAATCCAGAAAGAAAAATCATTTTGGTGCAGGACAATGCGCCCATCCAGAAAGCATGGTCCGTGCAAGACGCGCTGCAACAGCGTGGTATCCCACATTTGGATTGGCCTGCATATTTACCAATTCTCAATGTAATAGAACATGCTTAGGATATGATTGACAGGGCAGTAAATGAGAGACAACCTCCAGTTAGAAACATTAGAGAGGTCCAGCAGGCAGTAAATGAAGAATGGAACCGGCTCTCAAAGCAAGATTGGCAGAATTTGGTGGCAAGTTGCAGGAGACAATGTGAAGCTGTTGTTCAAAACCAGGGAAGGCACACCCGATATTTATTGCATAATAGACGATTAATCATCTGTTATCTACAGTCTTCTTTTATTAAAACTAATTCTTAGGTGATCGAACTTTATTTTTTCATAATAAGCTGTTTTAATCAGCACGTACTTTTTTGAGCATACTTTTTTGACACATAGTTTGGCATATTTTAGTAACGTTTGGTTAATAAAGTTATTTTGATTATTACAATAAGCTATGTTGTGTATATATTTAACAGAAATATTCAACTTGAATAAGTTATTTATAAAATATGAAAGAAATATGCATAACCCCACCAACAAATGAAATAATGATCATGATAGAAGAAACTTTTGAAAAAATCGGGGTGTTGCTTAACTTATGAGCATCAGTGTATGTTCTTCATCGATCACTATTTTGAATTTTTTGAATTTGCATTTAACCATGTTATCGATTTTTTTTACTTGTTTTAGGAATTTTGCAAATGGAACTATTTTTCTGAAATACTGAAGCATGAATACATATTGTTTAGGGTAACCGTGCACGCGAACATAACCGCAATTTCTTCACTTTATTAGGTCATCGCTGTCACTGAGCATATAGAATTACCTGCAGGATGAAATGATGAGAGATCGATGTCCTGGGATTAATTCGTATGGTCAGCGTGTACTTTTAGGTAAAAATATCATTTGGAAAAGTTAACGCAGGCAATTTCCTTGGTACTGTAGCTCGATCAATAATGATATATCGCCTTAGTTGCCACTCATCACTGAATATTTCGCCTTATGAATTTTGCAAGAAAAGCCATGATAGCTTATTTACCTCCCAAGATTTACAATTCAATCTTAAAAATCTTTCAACGAGTAAATTAAAGATGAACATGTGTCTCACCCAGGCAAACCGCTAGTTCAATTTAGGTCCCTTTCGGTCTTCCATGACATGTATACAGCTGATAGCTACAGTTAGTAGTTTAGGCGCATGTAGGAATCTGGAAGTGTCTCCCCAAAAACAAAATGGCTGTTTCTGTTGCTCTATCATTTAAAAAAGAGAGAAAGAGCTGAACCTCTCCAAAAAAATTTTTTTTCGTTTCAGCAAGTGTAATATTTGGTATCTACGGAAATAATATGCAATGGTCTTAGTTTGCAAAATGCCAGAAAAAGAAGACAAAGAGCATGATGAGTAAGATTCAATATAGACATGCTTGGCTGCAACGCAGGTAAAATGCCTTGAGTAAAAATTAGACTCTGTTGGACACGACAGCTGAGATTTATTATTTCGGTCTTTTGAGACGCAATAACATACATTTAGTATGCAGTTAAGTCGATCAACTGGCTTAATGGGTGTTTTTGCAAAAAATAAGATGTAATCCATACAAAGAGGCTAATGCGATTAATCAAGCAATAAATGACCCAATCAAGCAGTCCAATGCTTGAAATAAATGATGGTAAAATTCAGTTAAGGACTGAAATAAAGGATGAAACTAATTACTTGAAATAAAGGATGGTAAAATTCAGTTAAGGACCTCGTGAGGTCAATTGTGAAAAAGTAATCCAACAAATCAAGAAGTATTCTTTCGCTTTCATTCTACATGGAGAGAAATAAAACATAGAAATGATCTAACTGGCGGTTTTTTCTTGTATTTAGGCCTCACACCCTCTTTTCACCCTTTATGATAAGGAATAGGGATGGATCGGTCAATTTGTCCCGGTGTGACAGGAATGGAAGTCCTAGGAATGGAAATCTGGGTTCCCCTATGATAAGTACAGGTTAGGGTTAGGTGGAGTTTTGGAGTTAGTTTATTGGACCAATGTCACCTGTACAAAGTAATGGGAAGCGGACTACGGTTCCTAGCGGGATACCATTCCTGTTACACCGGAAAAGGGGATAAGCCCCTGCTTCCTTCTGTCAAGTAAACAAATGGACTATATATATATATATATATATATATATATATATATATATAGCTCATTCAGTAAATTTACACCACTTTGACACAGTGATTGATAAAAGACATCTAAAGACTCATTATTTGTACAACAAATTGATTGTTGGTTTAAAAAAACTAGACATTTTTGCTAATATTGTTCTTCTTTTTATCATCAAAACCGTTATTACAAGTAGGAGTGGTAGTATTTCTAGTAGTTGTGGTTAAGGTTGCAGCTCTAAAAGCAATAATGCCAATAATAGAAGTACCGGTAGTAGTCATTTGAGGAAAATAGGATTTGGTCATTGTGGATAATTTTATCGTCGGTGTTTTTTTAGCTGTCATGTACAACCGTATGCATTTACCTGTACCTTAAGGGTTTGAAGATGCATCAAGGTAGTCAACTATACCGTAAACGGCAGAGGACTGATTTCAAGTTGATGGTTACGTGAGCTATCAGATAACAGGTGTCTGTCTGTACTTGTACATGTAGTGCCTTTGTTACAAACGGTAGCAGTCAGTAAGTGACAACATCCACTCAATCAGTCTGATGAAGGCCTCCGACCAGGCTGGCTGCAAGCTAACAATAGTTGGAATTCTAGCTAGCTTAAGAGATTATTACAATATAAAGGATTTATTTTGAATGACAGAACGGATTCATCAACCATAGGTAAGTATGGGGAAATTTACCCCAGAAAAATCCATTTTGGCCCAAAACTGTTGTTATCGCTTAAAGTAACTCAGTCGTGTAGTATTTTTCTAGCTGAGTTTGAAAAATAATACTGGATGGTGTTGTACATTGCACTGTTTATTCCTTAACAGGATATAAAAAAGAGCTAATCAAAGTCCATTGATTAATGCAGAAACTTGTAGGTACAATGTGGTAATGATTGCCTGAAAAAAACATCGGAAGACACGCTATTACAAGCCGCATATCACATGCACGTTCCTTATATGGTTTCGTGAGTCACACTTTATGCTTTCCCTAACAATTTGTGATTGGAAACAAACAGCTGATGTCTTCTGATTTCGTGAGAAAAGTCACGTCTGGGACATACGGTTTTCTAGGTGCCACGCAACACTATGTTATGGCAAATTCGTTATGGGTTGTTTGTCTTTGATATGTGATTGTTTTAATTGCTTCAATTTTTGAAGCAACGCTGTAAAACCGTAATGAGTCCGAGTCTAAACATCAAGTGGAACGTATTGTGCAAAGTTTACATGTTATTATGTTATTAAAATTTTATAAAACGCATGTTTTCGTTCATTTTTAATTATATCTTTTTGTGTGATGATAACTCTCCCAGCATGCACCATTAAAATGACAAAAATGTGTAATAAAAACCAGCTGTAGCTTTATCATTAATGCAATATGATGAAATGTTTCATAATCTCTTGGATAATACATTGAAATAGGTCGACCTTCAGCTAGGGCCATGTTCTGCATTTGTAATCTATTTAATCATCCATCTTCGCACAATGACTGATCTTACCTTCGAAAGACATGTTACACCCTTATTTATATCCCTGGTCATGTGCACTTGCTAGGAACCTTATACTAGTACTTCTAACATCTTATAGCTTCCTACCCACCAAAAACCCGTACCTTAACTGTATAGAAGCACCTGACGTACATGTATATTCTTTAGTTTGGTGAAGCAAATGAATGTATGTAGGACAACACCAAATGCGCACAGCGTGTATTCATTTGACAATAACATCTTATGACAAGCTCTTGTCATACAATGCAAGCAAATGAATAAGTCTTAGAGGTTTAGAGGCTACTTTTATTTCAGTATACGTGCAAATACAGGTATCAGACTTCTTCAGTGTCTAGTATCTGGGTCTGTATTTCAACACATCATTTACAGTTGTTGTTTGAAGTAGAACACTTATTTTTCTTTTGGTTTGTCTAGTTTCTTTTGATTCGGATGGTTAACGTTCTCTTCCTGTAAACATGAAAATGCGTTAATCTTTTTATGTTTGAAATAAAATTGTCTTTTCAATTTTCGCCTACGGCTTTTGTATAATGTAACAGTGACAACAGGGCATCTGACAGCTTAGTTAATAATAAAATGCAGAATTATCCTTACGTGGTTTCTAACACTGAGATTATCGGATGACCTTTGTTGGAATACAATGGACTTGGTGGATGGATAATTACACCTTTGCCAAAACACGAACGGCATATTTTCATCAATATTTACATCATCATTTGTGTTATTGTGAAGCAGTTGCCTTCAAATTACGTTGAGTACAGTGTACATATCATCGCATACATGTATATGTATCTGTATGTACCCAGCATATGGTCTTTATCTACTGACTGCGTATATAAGTACCTTTTTAAAAACATATGATAAAAAAAAACGATACAACGGAACAATAATCTAATTTGATCCAAATGCACGTGACACACAAAGATAGCTACTGATACCAATCAGTTCCCAAAATTGAATCTGTGAAATAAGATGGCAGCCAGTATGAACTTGATTTGGCATATCTAGCCACACCAAATATCCACACTAAAAGCTTTCTCATTACTTTGTCCAAACAAAATTAGCATTTAACGACGTGGGCAGCTTCGTAATTGCAGTCTGCAAACCCCAACACCACTGATAATCAACTGCGATCCCTATTATAACAATGTATCTATAAAGGATGTATTTCAGTGAAATTGCCTGCTGATCAATTTATACAAGAAAGGTGCCCAAAGTTCAAGTGTTATCTAAACACCTGTGCGTAACAAGTCATGCATCCGAGGATTAAATGCCAAGGAAACGAGTTGCCACATACACTCAATGCCTTTAGATTGCTAACGTATTGGCAGCCTAACGGAACAAGACAAAAAGCAAAGGCTATGGATAGGGATTAAAAATATGGAGAAAAACTTCCAAAATTTACGTTATTATAAAACCTTTAATCTTGTCAAAAACGCAAAAAACGCTATTTTAGTTTCATGCTAATGTTTCAAGGGAAATATTAAAACCTGCTTCTGCACATTTAGGAGGAACCTCAGGGAATAATTTGAAATCTGTGCGTTGTTCACTCCCAATTTGAATACAATTGAGGCCTTTTTTATTTGATTCTGTCTGTTTTTTATATATCATGGGAAGAAGATAAATGTAGCCTCTAGAACTCATGTTGGCATGTTTTCATTATGCTCCCGAGACATGCTTCATGTATACGAGTTGCCACTAAAAGAGTTTATTTTATGGTGAAAATCTCAGGCGTAGAATAGACAAGACTTTTCAAATTCCGAAATTGTAAAATTGTTGTGAAGATCCCTTGCTAGATTGAGGGACTAATACATAATAACGGTTATGTTCATCTTGTTTGCTGCTTTCCTGAGGAACAATGGATCGAATGATTCTATAGAACTACTGCCTCTGGAAAAAACAACTCATTCATTACTTTATGAACAGATACTGACGTAGTTAAAAAACTTGATTGTCCCGGCGTGACTAAGTTGATATTTTCAGTGTGACAAGAACAATGACTTCACTTAAAACTTACAATGATCCAAGCAGTGCATTATCTTCATCTATCTTAGTACGATGTAATACACTATTTTAATCATAATCTGTTTGTTCCCATGTTTAAAGAAATGGATATTCTATGGAAGGAAATCGGCAAAATCAAGTTACAGTGTTTTTGGCGACATCAGGACTTTAAGAAGTTTTGCTCCACAACCCCACTTCCTACTTACCAGTATAGAACCATTGGGACGAAAATGTAGCTTAGCATCCCGAAGCGCATTTCAAATGAAAATACCTTAATGACGTCTTAAATCGCTTACTCTTTTTCGGCAAAATCGTGCGGGAACGATCTCTAACCATGGGAAATCAACTTATTCCCCGTGTAGGCCCCAAAAACCACCACTGTAATTGTACTCAGTCGCGTTGCAATAGATTTCCATATTTTAACATCTAAGCACGTGGTCTGTTGTGTATAGTAAATAGTAAATGGCAATTTTGCAGTGATATCCAAAAATTATCTTACCTACATGTACATTGGTATAAGAACATGTCCAGTCAAGGTGGGTCGGCACCACTCTGAATACATTATACATTACTTTACTTTCTAAGCAGACCGTTTGATTAAAAATTCTAGTCTTAATAAGCGAGTCCAGTTATCTTGTTAGTTTAGTTATCTGATCACAGTGGTTGAAAGATGCGGGAAATAATAGATGGTTTAATAGATCTACTCAACCATGATAAGTTTGGAGAGAGAGAGAGAGAGAAAGAGAGAGAGAGAGAATAAAGGCCTAATCTATCTGTCCATACTTAATGGATTTGTATAAAGAAGATTCGTTTTATTGATTGACACATTTGTTAGAAGAAGCTAAGACAGTGCACTCTCTGACCAGCAGTACACTCATTACTCTTTCGTTGACGGATTGTTCGGCTAAGCCTTTGATAAAGACGCATAAAGTAGAACAAACAGCTAGGTGTTTGCACTTGTAACGATATGGAAAGTGCAGTTTGAGTGATGTTCAAAGACGCATCGTTTATTAGTTTTCTACTGTGTGGCATTTGTCGACAGTGCTGTAAAAGAGCAGTGAAATACTAGTAATCTGCAGTGAGTGCATGAAGAACATCAGTTGCTTCGTCTGGATGTTCCAACATATATGGACAAGCGCTGTTCAAGCGGCTATTGTTTTGAATGCGTGTGCAATGAAGATAACGTTGCCTATGTTATTAGATGATTTTTATGGCCAATCCATTTTCTTTTTTTCTTTTTGCTTTGGTGACTTGCGTGCACGTTCTGAAAACTCTCACGAGGATACAGATGCTGCAAAATGGTAGCAGTAAGTTGATCTTTTATTTTTTTGTATTGATCGATGATTTCAACAAAAACGTTTTATAAAAGGGACAATTCTATTATAAAGAGCTATGATATGCGTGTTCATGGTTTCATATTGTTATTTTTGTTCCTTGTAGTTTATCAGATTTACTTAGAAATGTTATTGATTTGTTATCTCTCTCCCTTTTTGCGGAACGAACTTCTCCCTAACAAGGCCATGTCGGCACGCATGTAGGAATGTTGCTTGTTAAGCATGCGTCACACTCTCCTGCAATTGTACACCGAATGGGCACACGCTAAAGAAATGTTCAAATTTGTCTCTGATCTAAAAATATCAGGCTATTCGTGGGGGATATTAAATGGCATAAGCCATAGTTTGTGCACCGGTGGAGTTTGGGTTCTTGGCGGCAACTTCGTGAAATACCTAGAGTGCCACAAATTTCGAAAAAACTTCAGAAAGGTTCGTCTTCTGTTGAACCTCTGTGTCCATGTTGGTTTTCATGAGGCCATCGAGAAGCATTTTGTCGAATTGCGTCATCATTGTCTTTATTATTGGTGCCATCAAGCATTTTCGCCCCACGAAGACATACGAAAAAAAAAAAAAAAACAAGAAGCTTTCCGATTGCCTAATGGAAGGCAACACGATTGTAATCGTGAAACACTTGCAATGCCGTCGTATAGACACCTTATTATAGTACGATGACATCGAGATAGGACCAAGGTGTTGGGCAATTCTTACACGTAGAACATTTACAATGGTTTTACTACAAAGTCGACCTAACACACTCTCTACACGAGATCTTATTTCTCGTCAGTTCCTTATAGAGTTAATAACTGCATATATGACACATATATTCTATACCTCCACTGAAACTGATATTGCCGCTGTAGATAGCAATTGAATTCTTACTTATCCATAGGGTGTTGATCTGTTCCATTTATCTACTTTGTCCCGAGGAATCCAAACGGTCCATTTTTAATGTGAATGTGTTCTTCACTGTTTAGTTGCAATTCGCCACTTAAATGAAATATTTTAGCAAATTTATTTTGGATTGAAAAACAACACATTTCCTATGAAAACATATGGGCAAAATATGCAAAAACAATAGTTCGCGTTTCATCTGTTTCTTTCAATGTGTGTTGGCGGACATTGCGTGCTTGATAACATAATTAAAACATCTTTTGGGATTTCATCGATATTTTCTTCGGTTGGTAGCACACCAAATTGTCAACCAACAAACTACCTTAGAACCTTGTAAAAATAAAAGGCGGGCGTGCTCAGAACAATGCGTTATATATATATGAAGTTTTATATTTTTGCTGTGAATGCAATTAACCTGTTCATTTAAAGTGACCATTGGCAACAGACATTTCGTAAAACACTCATATGGATATAGGATAATCCACCTATAACAAATATCCTGACCACTGATATAGCATCCAATGAATAAGATGTGCTGTGACTAACCATCTCTCCGCCGTTGATAGTTCTTTTCGCTTCTGAAATTGATTGAGATTTATAAGAAGTGATAAATCGCATATAACGTGCTAATGATAACATAATCATAGATAAAAAGGATAACAAGATTTAATCTTGTTTAATGATCGATTGGGAAAATGAACTTTCATTTGAACTGTCTCGAAAGCATTTGCAATGATTATGTGGACGAGAAGTCTTTAACAAACCTAGGCTAGCATATCTTTAAAACCAGCGCAATTGCGTCTGACCAGTATTTCTGAAAGGTTTGACTCCCTTGAGAATCCAAAAAGTGAGTTGTTTGCAGACAGGGGAACAATAATGAATATAGACAATAGTTGAAACTGCTTTAAGTCATCAGAAACATGCCCCAGTGTGGGACTTAATATTTCTTTTTCTAATTTTGGCCCCCTTTTCCGCCCTTGGCTTAAGACATTTATCAATTTTGGGAGCATGCACTCTAGGGATATTCTATGGATATGAAGGTTAACACTGAACAATTGGTATTGAACTGATCAATCCTCCTTATAGAAAAATGAATAACGTGGGAATATAAATTAAGGAGTCTTTGAGTAGTATGTAGATACTGTATTAAAATTGACATCAGGACGTACTTTCCAACATTATCTCCCTACAAAAGGTTATTGTGATTGGGTTTTAATTGCTTGTCTTCAGAACCTACTGGCAGTATTCGTCGCACCTCAATTTACCGTGTGTTTCATTACTTAGCAAATTGATGAAACTGAATAAAGCTAACGCTGTTCAAAAGATTTTCGAAAAGATGTTAAAACATCATCAATACATATTGAGGTATATGTTGTTTAACTCAAATTGGATGTAGCACCCGATTCCTATTTAGAATTGCTTTATTCCAATAAAAGATGAGCCGCGTATAGAGTGCGTTGATTACATTCAATTTAAAGGTGAAACATATCCTCTCTTACAGTAGAATAACGGACCATCACTGATTTATTTGTTCTTTAGATAACCTATGATGCCAGCCAGCCAGCCTGGTCAAAAGATATAGGTATCGCCTTCAAAGCTGAGGGTTGAATCCCTTCTATTACAGCTGCTGTATATTCGACGTTAAGTAGATTAAGGACACAATGTTTTTCTACTTAAAATCCAATGCACAATTTGGTCAGTTAGTTTGAATTCTTGCAGCGCAATAAACTTGCGATCCAGGGTTTCTGTCACCATCAATTGCAATCGGCCTTATGGAACAGAACTTTATATTTAAGTTTGATAGATTTAGATAAACTGACATGAATAAGAGGCAGCTTATGGGATTTTGTTGGATTAAAATATCTCCATCTCTATCCAGTGGTCTCAAATTAAAAAGTCAAAAAGTCTGTAAAAAGCTTTTAAGACAGCTAAATTCCACACCTTATGAAATATTGTAACAAAAAATGCATGTGAGTGCACTTAGTAATTGTGAAAAAGACATATTCATGCAGGGTTTTCAATGTCAAAATAACAATGGCGAAGGGCAAAGGGATCAGAAAAATGATCAAAAACTTTTTTATCAAATTAAATGAACTGGCATCTACGTATTTGTTTTAAAAACGGACCGAATCCTCAGGTATAAAATTGTTGCTTACAATTAACGGCACTAAGTGTATAACCGTCTACATAGAGCAGCATTTTGCATCCGATGAAAAAATTTGAATTTCATACGAATTTAACAATTTTCAGTATATGAAGAAGTAAAAAGAGCCAAAATTTTGAAAAAAAGGAAATGATAATCAAGTGAAAATTAAAACCAAGATACATTACTGCACCTCATACAAACTTTGTGCAACTTGATTTCAAGATAGCGTTTTTTTTATGTGCATGAAACCAAGAGATTACAAAGATGAAAATTGAAAGAAATAAAACAAGTTGAATCCGGGGAACATTTCCTTTCAATGCTGCTTAGTACAATATTAGAGACGGGCAGTGCAAATTACTTCCGTATAATTTCAAGTAAAACCGATTCTGCGTGCCTTGCCAAGGCAGCACCATCCGCATTCCACCTTAGCCTCGCACCTGAATGCAATTTATACTTACGCCATACCACAATATCTTTTGTCACATAACCTGGTGCAGGTTTCTTATGTCAGTTCCCTGGCTAAAAAGGTTACAAAGACCGCACGTGACTAAGTGACTTTGCAAAGTCATCTTTGCAAAGTCGACTTCTAAAGTTTTTTTTTTTCTTTTTTTGGTGAAACAGGGGCCTGTATACATGTATGTATGAGCTTTCATGTATACATGAGCTTTCGATAATATGATTTTATTAAATCGATATAGGATATAGTGATCGTTCTCTGACATTTCACGAGCTTCCCTTTTTAATAGACTTTGCAAATCAAATATGTTTTAATGACAAATGTCGACCTTGGAATTTTCTGTTCAACACCAAACGTAACAGACGTCTATTGTTTTTCACTTAGGATTATATCAATAGATGTCTGGTGTTGAATAGGTCCCTTTTTGTTTTTAATAGTTTAGACACATCGCAACACCACATAGTCTGTAACAACCGTCTTATCACTCATTTTATTGCAGTTGTGAAAGAGGCTGTAATGATACAGCTTGAAAATAGAGGAAACATTTTACCAGCAAACATGTAGATCTGCAGTGGCAACACAGAATGCAGCTGCATGATACACTCAAGTTCTGAGTTAAAAATGCAGGTGCCTGAGAGGGTCTGGTATCCGGTTTCATCAAGATCACTTGCAGTCGTGTTGTGACGGCCAACAAGCCACGCGATTGCGTTCTCTAGCCAAAGGAACTCTATCGCATGGCATTCAACTCGCGTCAATCACAATGGTGGTGGGCGGATAGAGCAAATCTCAGTGAAAAATATATATGTGTGTGTGTGTGTGTGTGTGTGTGTGTGTGTTTATTTACCCGATCTGTTGACATTATTATGGACCTTTGTGCAATAGCTAATACATGTAAATTCGGTTTAACACTTTACTGGGGTTGGTTGGTGCGTCATTGTTGTGCCGTTAAAAATTTTATGCCCTGAAGAAGTGTTTCACATTAATAACGAATGAGAGACTCTTTTCATATTGATTCCAGTGACTTACATTTGCGTAGGCCTATGAAATAATAAAAACCGAAGAACACAAGATTGCTTTCAGTTGAATCCAATTCTGACTCTCGCAATCAGGCAATCATTGGACCGTAGCAGACCTAAGCCATCCGAGAGACAATTGTGGTCAGGGTTTCTATTTGATCTTCCTTTCAATGATTCCCAAAAGTCCACGTGCTTTTACACATTTTAGTCTCATTAAAAGAACATCCTCCGCGTTGTAACGAAACTGTATTTTAACACTGCGTAAGACATATTAAACGCAAATTAATAAATTGCTTTTTCGTTTCAGTCAACATGAAGGAAGTCATAGTTTTTCACAGACTGTTCTTGGATACAGGATTAGAGGATTTTTCTGGTTAATGACAGCATCGGCTGTCGGCCAGAGTTGTTTAACACGGAAACGTGCAGTCATATTGACGGAAGACACCAAGTAAACAGCTTATTGATCGGCCCGCATTGTTGTCATATATCGAGCTATCGAGTTGAGAGATACTCGTACATGTTGAGCCTCAGATCTTATAAATACCTTGCCTTGTGGTTTCAATTACGTTTATTGGAGATAAGTCGGTGCACAGATCTGAAAAACCGCCCTTGACTAAGTGTGTAAATTTGGTGAATTATAGCTTTTGGAGTCGTGAAAAAGTAACTTCAAAATGGGAAGTCATATTTCAAAGGGCAAGTTCTCGAAAAAGCCCGTCAATGGCCCAAAATGTACGGAACCGGTCACCGCCTCCACAAGTGAAGGACAAGCGAACGGGCACGCTCACAAGTATGTACAGACGGAAGACGCGGAGTTACCGACCAAAAGCGACGACGCTGATATTCAGGAAACAAGCACGGGGAGTACAGAAACGCAAAAACATCTTAACCCCAAGAACAGACCATCAGAAGCAGACGTACCATTTGTAAATGAAGATCAGAAGAAGATCATCGTTAAAACATGGAATATCATAAAGGAAGACATAGCCAAGGTTGGAGTCATAACATTCACAAAGTAAGTATATAGTCATTTTAGTATTGTTAGAGTCTACACGTTAAAAAGAGAGGCGCATCCCCAAGAAGGCCGTGATATGGATATTCGTGATGGGTGATTAATCTGTAGTGGCTATTGATATATACCGCTTATCCTTCCAAATGCCTCACGAAATCTTTACAGTCATGGGTTTTTGTATCCACTTCATTCTATATCTAGAGAAACTATGTATTTTACGAGCTACAGTGAAACGTGTACGCCTAAAAACCCTTGTAGATATCTGAAAAGAAGCCTAAAAGTCGTGTCTCAGACGTCTCAGCACCCGTTTTGATGAGTCTTAGTAGCTACTGCTGCACCGCTTATCCACGGAGCACCTCATGAAATCTTTACAGTCACTGCTTACTTTACAGTCACTGGTTTTTATATCTACACGTAAGTACGCCCAGAGAAACGTGTGTCATGTGCAGGTACTACAGTGAAACCCTGTACGCCTTAAAAGCCCAACAGACATAGGAGAAGAAGCCTTAAAGTTGTGTCTCAGACATCTTTATGTCCGTTATGATGAGCTTTTTCAGTTGAAGTACGATTACAGGGTAGTTTATTTGCTGCGATTTCCAACTTAAATACAATTGCTTAAATAAATAATGGTATAAAAATTATAGTTAAATGGACCAATTACGTGTACTAACTCCAGTTAAGGTAAGAAATTCTCCCTTTACTATTTTAGGATAATATAAAAACCGATATATGGGGAAAATGAGGATCCAGAATTATATACATTTAGATGATCTAAAGGTATTGCCTTGTTTCAATTTCATATACATATGAATAAAGAAAAAGATAAATAAACAAAAAAAGTTGATAAAATGATTGCTGAATTTCAACAAAAAGACAAGGATATATAATCATAAATTTAAATTAATCAGCAACGGCGATTAAAATGTTCCTTTTTCCCTATTAAGCATACGCCTTCATTAGCCATTATCAATTTCTATACTTGGCGGAGCAATGTGACTTGGTGTTTAGTGTCACCAGTGGGTTTAAGAGTTATATGAAGGAAGTCTTAAACCCTTAGCTACATTCTTCAAATTTTGTTACTTTTTTAAAAGCATGCATATAGTGTACACTTTTGATAAAAAAGGTTGTCATACCACCATTTTGTGACGTCCTCAACAGACATCTCATTTTATTTGCTAGAGGTGATAATTTGTAAACAAAACACATGACAACCTTATGGATAAA
Organism: Lingula anatina; assembly: GCF_051362555.1. Lineage (NCBI taxonomy): Eukaryota > Metazoa > Brachiopoda > Lingulata > Lingulida > Lingulidae > Lingula > Lingula anatina. Next base: position 15,027,126 of record NC_141768.1, read on the forward strand.
GAGTGTGTATATGTGTTTTTTGCGCAAAAAAAAAAAAACGATCCATTTCCTGCATGGGAAGGTGTTTTGATGTAGATATAATCCTGAAAACGTGCCTGGGAGAGGCAATTAGGGTGGAAGACTATGAACGACTTGGCACTATCTTATTCACTAATGTATGTCCATTTGCTATAGCAACAGTGGCCCCGCGCACACACACGAGAGAGAGAGAGAGAGAGAGAGAGTTGTGTGTTCAGTGGGAACTGGCTTTTAGCATGTTAGAATTTCTAATTTTTCATCTTTTTAACCACCGAATTCGAAATCATGCAATCCATTGTAGACATGCTTTAGCGTTGAAGTCTGACTCTCATTAATATACTTGAAAAGTGGGCATATTGAAATTTAGATAATCCCGTATTATCATTTGTTTTCATAGTTGATTAATTCCTAAAACGCTACATGTATTAAACATTTAAACGGCAAAGCGTACGAAATTAAGATCCATTAACAGTTGACGGTTTTAGCATCAATTAGGTAGATATCAGCCCAGCAGTTGGTATTGAAATGAAATGATAGTCAATCCAGTCTCTGATACTCTTCTATTCCCCTTATAATTATGTCTCAGCTGTTTTACACTATGTGCACTTTAAGAGAAAAAAATGAAATGCTCTTGCATGATCGCCCTCTCCAGTGAACTATATGTTTTTCCTTGACGATCGAAACGTGTTTCATGCTTCAACTAAACCTTCTTGTACTACGACATATCTCTAAAGGATTAGGGCTGTTTTTTTAACCGTTCACATGGAGTTTAGTTCGCACGGGTTTAAAAAGCAAACCAATATCATCATAAAACGAGTCAGGTGCTTCCAGAGGATCTGACTCAAAACCCTACCGGTTAATGCCATGGCATTCTGCTGCTAAACACTTCAAAGATGGATATAAATTCGACTAGAAATGACATAGCGATCAGCGGACAAGTGAAGTGCTGACAATCAATTTGTCTTGCGTTATGGTTATTCAACCACGTAACATGAGTCTCCAATAGGCCAATACCGCTCTCAATTCATCATGTTAACAGCTAACGGCTGCTAGAAATTGTAAATCTACGTTAAATGTTCTAAGGTCTGACTGCCAGATGATCGAGTTCATCTGTTAGACGTTAAATTATATTCCACTCCAGAAACAGGTTGTGTTTTAGTCCTTCTTAGTTTACCAATTACTGTAGCCGATTTGTTTTTTTTTCTGCTTCATATAATATTTGATATCTCTGAAAAAAGGAGCGTGATTTCTTGTTAGGTTTACGAGAGTGTATCTGAACCAAAAGTGGCGTCTGCTTGTGTTCTTAAAGTTCAACATGGAGAGATTCCAAGAATATAGCATGCTATGACTACATGTGTAAGTCTTCTGAAGCATGGTGCCATTATCTAAGTAGATGTAGCGTTTTGTACAAAATAACGTGAGGTTTCCTTGCATTGCGTGTCAGAAAGACGGATGAATTCAGGCGGGTTACACGATGCGACTGTGACTAAGACGAACGACTGTATCTCATCGGATAAACCGCACATAAGATGATCAGGTAGCAGATTCACCTTAGCTTTGCTCGTTGCTATGAGTAAGATGTAAATTTGCTTAACATCCAACTGAAAAGCTTCAGAGGCAGGTTACCAGGTTACCAATGGCAGGTTACAATCACTAATTAGTTTTGATTAATCAAAATAATCCAAGTTATTGTGCGCTGTGATACAACTTGGCACCGGTCTAGTCGTTCCATAAAGTTTATAACCATTATTTACAATGATTAACAGACAGACATGCAGGCAGACAGACAGACACAGACAGGCAGGCAGACAAACACAGACAGGCAGGCGGACAGATGGACAGACAGAATGCTTTTCATGCCATTCACGAATTAAGCGTGTTTTAACCCACTGGCGTTTGATGAGTTATTATACCCCATTGGTTATAACCTTAAAGGGACGTAGCACAGTGGGGTTTTTAAACACATTTAATGAATTATATCTATCACTGAATGCAAACCAGTTTTCTGGAAGGCAACACTGCCACAAAGTAGACGGGACGACTTTGGGTGTATCTTATTACTGTCATTGCAATATGTGAATGTGCCTGTAGGCGTAAATCTACCTCGAGCTCAAGTACGAGTAAGCTTACTCGTGTAGTACAACATAATAACAGGTGCTTTAAGTGATGTATTTTACGAGGAGTTGCCTTGATATGAACACATTGGAGCCCAGGGGAAAAATAACAATACGTCAGTTGTCCAATCAACGGGAATCTGTGAATTCATGGTTTCAAGGGATTTTCCTGTGGTCTTTGTTATATTAGTGGGGAGGTCTGACAGAAATGACAGGTTTCAATTGAATGCGGGTTAAAGGGATAATAACTCTTCGTATGAGGTCTATATTTCACAATAAAAACATTGTGAATAACTCATAGAAATATAACATATTCTGTTTTACGACAAAAACAGGAGTTAAAGCTATTATTCTGATATCTGAGCTTGTCTTCAGACTACGTGACCTCCATTGATGGCAATACTCTGTTGTAATCTCTTAAGAGATTTTAACAAAAAACCAAACTTTTTAGAAAAAAAACCAGGGACTAACTTTGAATGTAGAAATGGATTCATTAACCATTGGTAAGTATGAGAAAATTGTTATTTACTCCAGGAAAATTTATTTTTTGGCCAAAACGAAGAGTTATTATCCCTTTAAGTACGTGTTGTACGTGTTGATAGAGGGGAAATAACTGAAATTACAGAAGTCGAGAATTTCCCATCCCAGTGTTTTTCTGTCATCTGCCAAATAGTTGATCAATCTGATATGTATGTAGACATAATCTCGCTCAAGTGCATCACTGTGTGCATCGTGCCGCTGAAAAAAAAACTTTATTTTTTTCTGTGCATTAATTGTTCCTCACGGGAAATAAATAGTTTGTTATTGAAGATCCTCATTTTTTTTTCTTCAAAAGACACCTTCAAGTAAGCAGTATTATAATTAAGCCTTGTCACAGTAGTCAGTGGTGGCCTTATGTCCCACGCGGGACGAAGAGCAATGATGATGATGACAGTAGTCAGTGTAAGATGAAGTACGACTCTCTTGTGCATGTGGCCCAGGGAACTGTTTTCCAAAATAAATAAATAAATAAATAAATAAATAAATAAATAAATAAATTCCCTAGTGTTCTTTACCTTTACTTTAATCCATAATAAATTAGTCGTAGCCCAACTATTGAGGGGTGACAAAAGTATTGCGCCACCTGTGTAAATAGTGCCCTATGAGACATGGGGGACCCGTTCGTAAAAAGTGATTTGTGGTTTAAAGGCTGTCAAGGCTTTGAATCGTGCAGCGAATAAAATATTTTGGCTGTTATAGGTTAGGGTCAGGGTCAAGCTTTTTATTTAAGTGGATAGCAATAGAATTATTTTCAACTGAAGTAGACTGTGTTTTTGGCCTTAAAGTTTAGGCCGATTTTTGGATATGAGGGTTTTTTCTTATTCATTTATTTATCTATTTATTTATTTATTTATTTATTTATTTATTTATTTATTTATGTGTGTTTGTGTGTGTATGAAACCACACCAAGATCTAAAATCAAATCTTAAGAGTAATTGGTAATTATCAGTCAGAGGAAAAACCGTAGAACCGTACACTGGACGGAGTGCACGTAGTTAGAGTCTGACAGGCATCTATTCTCTTTAAACTATTTGGAACGCTTTTTAACTTTAAATTTTTGATAGAAAAAATGTGTTTTGCAACGTGCTTTTCATTACTATGCTATATCATATTCAATTTTTAGACTATTTGAAACACATCCCGATGTAAAAGAGGCTTTCCTGCACCTGAAGGACATGTCCCAAGAAGAGCTGGAATACAGCGACATACTGAAGAGACACACGCTGCGGGTGATGCAGTCCGTTGACAAGGCCGTATCGCGGATACACAAACCAGTGATGATTCACAACGTATTTCTGGAACTTGGAGAGAGGCATATTGACTACCATGCTGAACCCAGAATAGTTGACGTAAGAATCAATTTAGTTCTCACTTTGTACTCTTAGGAGTTTGCTTTAATTCATAAACGTTGGTTATTTGATTATTATTCTTTCTAGTCAAATAAATCACTCCCGTTCTAGCTTCCTCTTAAACAAACAGAGAACAGTCTTGATGTAACTGTGAAACTATTTTGCCTGCTCCTTGTTTTTTGTATTTTGTTATTATTTTTGAGGGAGTTGCGATCGACAATTTCACTAATAAGAAGAGCAGTACCGATTCTACAGGTCAAAGTCATGTTTGTCATTCGTCTACTTATTGCATAAATAATTAAAATTATAATTCTGTAATAATATAGCCTACCTCATGGTATAAATATGAGCAAGAAAGACTTTACAATTTTCAAAGGGAATGCTTTCCAGGAAATCCCCTTTGACCTACGTATTTTACAAGGAGTATAATAAATATTATTTGAAATGTATTTTACAAATACATTAAGACTCAAAGGTAAACATATCTGAAATTAGTCTAATGTATTTTCTACCAGCATCATAGGGCGTACTGTTCTATTCAAAGCTAGCAAATGGCTGATGCCTCTGCTGAATGAACCATTTTGAGACTATATGGCCTTTGTGCGTGGCAAAAGTAGACATTTATGGATATATTTCATGTCAGTAAGACTAGGGCTACTCAATTTTTATGTGATAGAAATCCCTGCAGCAAAAGGGCTTGTACATATGATGTGACAAACAGTATTAGTTTACAGACGGTCAGTTTGTATATATTTTTCAAGCCTGTTTGCTGAAATAATATTGATCACATAAATAGTTGCTCCTACATGTACATCTATAGCAATTTAATACAAAATACTAAGTTTGATCTCATTTTCCCTTTTTTTTAATATTAAAACCGCGAGGAAGCAAATCCATTACCTTTTCATATTATCTATACCTTTGTTGTCTTTAAAGTAGCACATTTGCCGGCATTGTCAAGCCCTTATCCTGTTCTCTATTTGCAGTTGATGGTAGTTCAATTCATAGAGGCTCTACATTCAAGATTACCAGCGGAACACTGGAATGAAGAGACTGAACAAGCATGGCAACAGTTTTTAGAATACACCATGTTTTTTCTAAAAGTACCCATTCTCTGTATGAGGAAGACGTAATTATTTACATCAAAGGCACACGTGCTCGCAGCATGTACGCCTGTAGTAGCACGAGGGAATGAATTCCTCTTTCAAGAGTTTCTTTATATCTACTGTCTGTGATATAACTTGTTTCCTGGATATGCCGTTTTTGCCGCTGGAATTGGATCGCTCTGGGGATGAGGATTATATCAAACATAACAACATTTGGGCACCGGGCATCAACAACATATATCTCTGCGTTTCTCTATCATATAAGAAGAATGTAATAACAATTAGAAATATAACATCCATCCAAGAACATATGTCTTGCACACACCCCCCCCTCCTCCCCAACGAATATGTGATTTTAATTCCGGAATAAGCGTTGATTACTTTACATCCTCTCAAAGGTCTACCTTTGATACGATAATACGTTTTAAGAATTGTAGCTGCAAGTTTCAGATTTACTCAGACCCAGCTGCCGCGCAGGGATCCAAATCGAATTTTGTATTTGGTCACTAGTAGACGTTGGTTTCAAACCACCGTTATTCTTTAAAATGCTTTTTACCAAATTCATCATCTGAAATCTTATTTTGGTTCAATTTTAGAAAATTTGGGTAGCCACAGATACGAAAACTGGCAGATTTTGTAGAATTATTACTAAATAACGAAATTAAAGTCAAGCATTTTGAATGCATTCAAGTAGATTAACATAGCTTAAGTAGAAGAGGTTTAAAGTTACTATCAAAAGTTGCACTGTAATCTTTATACCTTTTCTTAAAAAATTGCTTTTAACTGATGAATAGTTTGAACAATGCGTTGACTAGGACTAGGAACCTTTAGCTAAAATGGTACGGTATAAAGCTTGAAAATTCTCACATAGATTCTGCGTTCATTGTTTCTCTAATGAAAATAAGACTCCTAAGTCAGCGCACTAAGACAGTCCCCAAAATGCGCTTTTTTTCCCTAGATGGGTCCCTTTTCATGTGTTTACGGACTTTTTAATAACTTCTGGCACTATAAATGAAACAGATTTCCAGTTATGTGATCGCTCTTCTGTCATTTTCGTCCTTTTCTCATTTAAAACCAACTGGTATAACAAGAGCAAGAAAACACTTAAAGAGCCAACATCATGGACCGCTCGATACATTTAAAGCAGATATTTTCCACTTTGTTTTAGAAGATGTAACCAATCGACGCTTATTTATAAATTATACACTGTATTGTGCAAGATATACCATATTTCATCTCCATCAGAATATTAGATATCCTGCTATGACAGTCTGAATACGACTATTTGAGCGTGAAGAGAGGATGAGTCCAATATTCAATTCTTAAAGCCGTAGAGGATGAGACAACTATTTAACTGATCGGTTGACAGTTTGGACACAACTGAAGATCTAAAGAGAATGGGATGTGAACGAGAATGAAGCTATTGACAGAAAGGTCGGTGTAACTGTGAAATCTGCGATAACAATAATACAGGCTGTATCAAAAGGATTGTATTATAGGCCTGCTTATCGTTCAAAGGTTTCCCTATGCGCTCCTCGCACGTACGCACGCACATACACGTGTGCTCATACTCACAAACACGTATACAAACGTGAGTTAAAGATTGGACATGTAAGCATAAGTACATGTATATATGTAAGAAACAAGGCAACAGACCCATATTAGGAGCGTTGGATATTTCCCGATTGCAGTGTTAATGTTTTACACAATAAGACCATGCAGAGTAAGGGAAAACAGCCCACCCTGTCAAGACGAATCCCCTCGGCCTGTTTTACCAATTTTAAAAACTTGCATTTCCAGACAGCTATGTATATCAATGAAAACGATAAAATATCTGAGTCAAATAAGTACCAGTAGCTCATACCGACTTTTCTATAATCTTATCATCGTATTTCTCTTAAGTTTCTTTGATTCTGAAAGACGCGTACCGTAATTTGTATCATCATGCAATGTCACAGGTGTTCACATATTCATAAAGCCGAGAATCTTAATTATTTTCCTGAAGGAGCTATACTAGGTATGGGAAATAAAAGGTAAATGAACTTGGAGATATGAACTTGTCAAAAGTAATTTAATACCGCAGTGAGGCACCGAAATTTAGTAGTGCTCGGTCACAATTTACCCCAACACTGTTTGTAGCATTCGTTCTAATGTTTTTGAAATGATGAAACACATGAAAGGTCATTATGAGTTCCTCAGTTCAGATATACAATGATTTATTTTCTGAAGCAACTTGTTCATATTGAAAATGACATCGCAATTATATTCTCTACGAAAAGATAATGGTTCACAAAAGCCCATAATCAAACTGATATGAATGGATCTGATATCATTTACACAATGCTTAGTATCATATAAATCTGCGATTTGAACTGAAGAAACAAAACACTGAACGGTAGTGGTTTGAACTTAGGTACGGAAACGCTTGATGGCACTCCTACTGTACCTACAATGTAATTCCTTATTGTGCTGACAGAAAAAGTTCAGGATTATCTTAGGTGGATTTAGAGAGGCGTTATCATCAAGTGCCTACTTATTTCTGAGCCTGTATTTCTGAACGCAGCCGATGCCTTTTGACAGTGGAGGTACTACCTTGAGATGCCTAATAAGCCAATTACCAAACCCCAGAAACCCAGTTAAGGATTGAATGATTAGCAATTGTTAACTGTAATTTATCTAATATTGCACGGTAATTGAACGGCGGTGGGTTGACAAAGCAATCAATCTGTGATTTGCATTTATTTCGAAAACAACTGAAATGTAATACACGAGGAGATATTCAAATCGATCCATCTTTTTTATTCGGAGATGTAGGAAAATTTTATCCTTTTGTTCCATACGCCGTGGTGTAAGTAGGCTGTATTTATCTCATAAGTTTTTAATAAGGCTGACGCTGATATGGAGCTATAAGTGTCAACCATAATACCATGTACAGTTAAGCGCAAACCCTAGGGCGATCTAAGTCTTTGGGCACTGACAGAGCTCTTTAAGTACATGTACATGACCTCTCTTTACTGATATTTCAATTTGAAAGTTTTTACATTATTATGGCATAATATACCTTGTTAAATTTTATTGTACCAAAGAATTGTAAAATTACAGATACTCCATACAGCAGCCGTAAAAGTGTAAATTTTCTATTGTCTTCTGTTTCTTGCATTTTAATCACTGTGCTGAATTTGGAAGGTGGAATATAGTCATTTCAATATTCTTCGAACGCATGTAAGGTATATTACATTAGGTGGTCATACATTTGAGCCCTTAAAGCTTACTTGCCTTGATTTTACTATCCCAATCTGTTAGCTGAAAACTGAGCGTGGTGATGGTATTACTGTTTGTAAGTGTGGTCACACTAGTTTGGTCACACTAGTCGCTGTCACAGAAGACCCGTATAAACACGGGAATGGAAAAGTATACAGGAATTGGTTAGAAACGGTATGTACTGTAACCTAATCTTTCTCTGGCAGGAGTGCTAAGACAAAACTGGATGAATTTTCTTTTTCTTAGGTATTTGTTATAAATACTATTCCGTTGAAGGTTTATGTATAATTTGTAGAAACATATTTGCTAAGCGTATTTTCTAAATTCTGTAAGCGCACTTTTTAGATATACTGCACAAGAAAAAATTGACTTATATATAATAAGGTTTACTATATACAATGCCTTTGAAAATATGATTTTTGTATGGTTTTTTCATGTGACATATAATTATTTTGACAAATGAGACTAACTATAGATTTACTACAGTTAAGACAAGCAATCCCCAATAAACACACAGTATGTTTAAACAGAATTAACCGAGAGCTCGGTAATTGGTTTTAAGTATTGACAAGGGAGACTCTCAAATGTTTTCTTTGTGTTGATTTTGTACAACCGAGTCTTTCTTATATTACGCACAATGTATTATTCTAATTTTATAGCATAATAAACACTTTAAGGATCGTGAATACGTTGTTTTCAGTGAGTGGTTTTCATTAAAAAATGCAACTATTTTAGGTCCGAATAATAAACTTTGCCTCTTTACATACGTCGCTAAAGGTGCTATAGTTTGGCAAAGGTCAGATCAACTGCCCAATAGCAAACCTGGACAGTTAAATAAATTATCCTCTCATTTTGACATATCAAACGCATTCTTGAATAATCAAATGTCTTAAGTTAACAAACTCATTGCAAACATGTTGACTCACTTTTATCTGGAAACAGCATTGCAATTTTCTTATTATTATAATGACAGTAGGCCTACTAGTGCACATTAATTCCTAGCTGGCATCTTTATTAGAGCTAGACAAGAATAGTTCGCCATTTAACTTGCATGGCTGAACCTCTCCTGTTAAACCATCTGTCATATGCCTATAACTTTGGAATTCTTGTTAATTTCACATACATCTGGGATTCCCGGTCATAGGATGTGCTGTTCTCATTTAAAAATAAGCAATTGATATGGCCTATACTGATGAATGAATAAATTCTGAGAAAATCTCAGTTTACGAAAGGATAGGTTGATAGCCCTATTAATATCTTGAACGGATGCCTGCAATATCTACCTCATCTCCATTGAGAAAAGCGGTTACAAAGCAAAGCTGTTCCAAATATCCAAAGGTAAAAACAGCCTCCCAATCTATAGAAGATGTTTGGTGTTTAATATGGTTTTTAGCCTCTGATCACATTGCAATATGGCAGTGGATTACATGGGTTTATAGGAGGCCAATTTGGGTCAATATTCAAGTCCAAAAATCTAGCTGGGACCCGTTGTCTTGGCCCGTGCCCAATTGAGTTGGAAGGCGCGTACAGCTTGGCCCGGGCCTTATCTGTTGTAGAAAAAGCCCAAATGTCACCCGTGATTCTACTTAGGCTTTAGAACAACTGAAATTAAGCTCACGTGGCTCTCTTATGCTCTTGAATAGGCTACATACAGTCTAAACCTCTAATTTTGTTTTAGAGTAGTTCAATGCATGCTCTTACATAGATTTTAGAATAACCCCATGCCATTGGTCAAACATTTTTAAAGCACTTTGAACCCCATTTGACTATACTCGTTACCTCCACCATTCTAAAGTGATCTTTCATTTTGCCGGACTGGTTTCACAAAAAAGCCATAGCCTGAAAACTGATCTTAACTTTCAGATCTAAAAATCTGAATTTGTTTTGACCCAAATAAATCAGTAGTATGTTTGATAACAGGGAATTCATTATTCATGCTTCAGATCGATATTTACCTTATTTAAATGAACTACTATAGATTTACAACGTGTTATCTACATGTACAACTGGTGTTTTGGTTTAAAGTAAAGACCCTTTTACGGGCACTGGCTCTTTTCAGAAAACATCGCCTGGAATAAAATGATAAGTTGACAGATCACTCAATATAGATCTGCAATACAAGTTTGATTTCTTAGGCTTCGGCATTGTAATGCTTCAGACAACTGCACGTTACTTCTTTCTGTCTATTTACGATGTTAAAAATTAAAAAGGGAACTTCAATGCGAGGCTGGTTATTTGACCAAGAGAAATTATTTAGGTATACATGTTAATAAGCAAGTCACCAGGTGGAAAATATAACAGTTTGACGAAAATATGTTAGAAATTAATGAAAGCTATGAACCTTAAATTAAAACGGAAAAAGTCAATACATGAAGAGTATCTCCAGAGGATGGATATGGCCCCAAAGTCAGCTTACTATCGATGGAGTATTCTTTTTACTTATGAGTGATGCATTTCCTCCTCCTTTATCCTAAGCGACGCAATGAAATACGAATCCCAGCAGCATCTCCTCCCCAATTTAAAAGAAAGTAGGTGACCTAAAAATGGTGTCTCTGGGAGATGAGATTTAGCTGGTAGTAAGTTTTACAAACATACTATTTAGCCCCCCCCCCCCCAAAAAAAAAAATGCACTCAATATGAAAGCACCTATTGTACCAGAAGCAATTATATAACAACTGTGATTTCTATTAAACCGAGGTTCCTAGATGCACTCCAGGAATATTGGCTCAAAATTGTTGACAACTGACTAGCAATGCTCGAGGCTTTTAAGGTTATTGTAACCCTTTATTATCATCCAGATACCGAAAATGAGTTTTTTCTGCACCTAATTATTCAATAATTCATCTATCTTTGTGCTGATTTAAAAGAAAGAAAAAAAAACTCGAAAATATAAAATATCGGCGTTTATATTTTTTCGTTGCAATGTATAAGCATGGGCAACTCAAAGCTTCAATCGTCAGTTTAACACCTTTCTATTTTGGGGTGAGATAGCAACCGGTATGGGGCGTAACTTCATTCCTGAACGAATTTTTATCACCAAAATTGGTAGAGATAACCAGGAGAGTATCGTCTACAATCACGTGCCGTCATTTTGGTTTAAATGTTTCTGTTTTTGAGTTATGAGCCCCTAGGTAAAGATTTTGCTTTATCGACGATAAAGCCTGAACCAAGATTTTTATGAAAAATCGCTGGCAGGGTTTTGGAATACTAAATGGTGTCATTAAATCGACTTAAAACGGTGATCGTGGGTGCTCAGGTAAAAGAGAAATTTGAGAAACCGATTTTCCGTTTTTACCCAAAAAATCGTAATTATGACGTCATCCATAAGATGACATGTGTAAATATTAATTAATTTAGTCATTTAACATTGAAGATTCATTTATTACCCTAAAGAATGTATGTAAGGCAGTAAATAAGGAGTTTTGGGCGTAGGGTGACAATATCCTTTAGCTAAAACTGTTTCCTTGGGATATACACAGTGTAACACTGTAGCAACTAAGTCACGAAATAACAACATCTTATGATAGTCATTTCCGATACCAGACAGCTGCGCCGTTGTTTATCAACCCAGATATCAATAGTTTGGGATTGACGTATGCGTTTGTAAGAATAATAAATCATTATTTGAAACTGAAATAATTTCTGATATTCATGACCGCTTTATCAGACTAGACTATAAAGATTGATGCAGTCCTAGTCCGTATTTTACTGGTATTACATCATCTATTGTTAATTGGATATATAGCCTGTCATTTCCAAACAATCCTGGCTTTATTGAGAGAAAGCAAAATCAGATAAGATTTATGGCAATATTTATGACGCAAATGTTGGTAGCATGATTTCACCATTTTGGGACTGTTTCTTTTACGTGCATGCATCAGATCTCGGGTTCAAAAGGTTGCGTTTCAACGGTGGAAAAATAAGCCAGTTATCCAGCATCCGCGTCAATGTTTTTCTTGTAACATTTTGAAATGTCACTGCCAATCACAGTGCATCTGATATTACTAAAGGTGCACTATTACAAGTTGTCTAGACTGTTTACTTAAGAGCAGGTCACCGGTCGCATGGCACAATACACCCACATACAATTAAACCTTCTGAAATTTCTTATCAACATGGCAAAGTCCATTATCAGATAATTATTCTTTTCAGCACCGATGCCAATATTCAGCAGCAAATTGTAACCCATCTACTTCCATGAGAATCGTTAATTATGGCTACCATGGATAGTTTGGACACTGTAAATATCGCATTCACGTCAGTGGCGTCCGTAATTTAACCCGTATAACCTATTTATTGCTATTCCATCTTTGACTGGGGTAAATAGTTATTTCGTAAAAGAATGAATCATATTATATGATTGATAATTCGGCCTTAAGCAAAACCGCATTTTATTGAAATGACATATGAAAAAGTGTTTAATGATACATAAATGTATAAATGACAAAATTAACTTTTGAAAAAACACAAGTACCTGTATTGTTTTGAGAATGAAGTAAGTAATTGAGTTTTACAGGAGTTATATAGCCTATTTCCAACGCATTCTTTATTTGACGTTCGTGGATGTGTCTCTTTGAATGACCTTGTGGTAATAAGATAGTAGTATGTTTTGAAGACTGTGTGTGTGAAATAAAGCTAATGTTATGGGTCTTGTACATTTGAAAACTGGGGAAAGTTAAACCTCCAACTCCCAGGGTAACCGAAGATAGTATGGTGGACGCCAAGTAACTTCACTCCCTCCACCCCCACCCCCCACCCCCCAAAAAAAGAACGGATTGTTAATCATAAATATTAGTCTAAACTTTCGCCTATATGCCACTGTAATACTAAAAAAAGTTAAGACCCATTGTTAGATATTTTCAGTGTTGCATTAATTTATGGAACTTATATCTAAGTTTTTGTACAGATTTCACTAATAATCAAGACAATTTTCTACGTCCAGCTAAATTCTCTCTTTGACAAAATGAAAACACAGATAAAAAGTTTTAAAAAAAGCGAAAGTTTTCTCGTTGTTACTTAGGTCTCAAACACTTGAACGAAACCCGTCACATTAATGTCTCCAGCGTTGTTCGTTTAACCGTTAAATTAAAAAACTGAGCAAATCAAGGACAGCACCTTAGGATTTCATTTAAAAGACACGTTTGGCACTTGGGTAGAAATATCAGCTTGTGACATATGTTCGGGTTACTCAAGGGACTTGTGCGCACTGCAGCCAATTGTCTTGATACGGAGACCTCTGTTTAAACAGCTAGTCATGAGAGCTGCTCAGCAAACTAGAAGACATGCTGTCATACGTGAAAAGGAAAGATCAATGTACTTAATTCGTTTTTACTACCAATATGGGAAAGAAGATCGAGAGGCTTCAGTTTAGCGCCAATCTGTAGAGAGTCTCACAGTGCAAAACAAAGCAATACTACCGGACGTCCCTTTCTTACATACTTGCTATTAATAGCATCATTAGTGGTGCGTCGTCTTATAGCTGGTGATTGATGACCGTATTCAGTGCTAGTACAGGTTGTGACACTTCATCAATATAATACCTTCGGTTACAAGATTTTCCTGTAATAACTCCCTGTGAGATTTTTGTTCATAGTATTTTTTTCTTGGGTTAGGAGTTCTAGGACATAACCATTTAAGTCTTATGTTTGATGTTTCTTGATATGCGCATAGGGCGTATGGTAACATTATATCATAAAAACACAATAGCTACCGCATTATCTACTCATTTTCGATTGACATATTAGAGAAAAGGGAACACATTTGTATCATACAAAGTTCTCCAATGAACACTGTATGTGAGATCTGATTAGGCGTTAAAAGGAATATTCATATATTCATATCAAAACACACTGGTAATTTTACTTTTTAAAAGGCTTAGACAACATGCTAGAACCCGATACCAACACTGGACAATGTTCATACGTGCATTGGGGCTCAATCCTGTTTCATGTTTTGGCATCCAAGCAAGCACAACTCGTACACCTGTTGTGATAGAGAAGACAAGTACTCAGTAGAAACACATTGCATATTTGCTACAATATCTAAGACGGATACCATGTAAGCGACTAAGGTCATTCAAATAAGACGTTTATATCAAAAAAAATAATAATAATAATAAGCCTAACCTTCAACCTTGATAAATAGAGAGAAATTAGGAGTGAAGGCGTGTCACAATTTCTATTCGTCAAAACTTTACAATAGCCCTATAGTCGTAACCATGCCTCCATTAAATTATGTTTCCTTGAGGTTCCATTGGAGGCCCAGGACAAACTTAGCATGGTTTTCACTTTGGCAACTTTTGACAACTTGATGTATATCTAAGATTGCCAATTCCCGAAAAAATATAAACCTTGCATATAAAAGACCCCTGATCTTGGTCACTTTTACAGCTTCAGCCCAAGTGTTTTTTGATAAAGCCAAAATGCTTTCCAACAGCCACAGAATATTGTTTTTCACTAAACCTGGTTTGAAATATTAAGTTGTTTCACTTTTCAGACACAATGGTTAGAGCTAAAAACAGAATGTTAAAGTCAGAATGTTTGTTTGTTCTTCAACGGGGTTAGGACTTCAACGGGGTTGACTTTTCATTCCTTTGCCACTGTCGTCCTCGGGCTTGTTACAAGGTAGGTCAGGGTGGTCTGACTGCATGAGCAGCTTCTTCTAGGGGAGAGGGGGGGGGGGGAGACGCCATGCACCATGAGCACCACGGCCATCTCTAGCAGCTTCAGAAAGAGGAGCATAAGGAGCATCTACAGATGATTCAACATAAAAGGAACCACGGTCAGCACGGGGTTTTCCTGACTCGCGTTTCAGCTGCTCATGATATTAAAGGATTGATACTCACGTTATGGAATATGCACTGGTAAGAAGAAGAAGAAGACATATTTTTATGAATTGAGAATCTGCCGGAAGTGCGTCAGGCATGCGGTCGGTTAAGTTGGGTGTGTCTGGAATACACAATGCATACACAATAAATGCGCTGAATTCGTTATTCATACGCTACATGTACGTCCCACAGAAGTCAAATTACATGTAATAGTAAGTTTTTGCAATATCGGCTGCGTGTTGAAATGAGTTAAATGGAAATCATATGAGCTTGATATAAGCAAAAGAATGACAAGAGGCTTAGTTTCGGAGATAAACGACCTGGGAAATTAAAAAAGAATATTTAACTGTAAAAATTAGGTCAAAATTTAAATCTAAGGTTACTGTTGGATTTGCCATACAGTATACTGTTTTGTATTCAACATCATGAGATATATCATATAACCATCAGTTGTTATCAGTGTCAACCTGGGCATAACGAGACACCTTAAACAACAGCCGATTTTCGATCTCAACCAAACCATCTTTTAGGGATGAATTCATATATGCTAAAAGACAGTCTTTCGGCTTTTTACCAATTTGTGCGAAATTTCCTATTCTACATATGAAAATGTATTGTGCCCGAATTGTTTCCAGAAAACATCTGAATTTTTTTATCTATGGAATAAGAGCTTCTTGGGAATACGACCTCCATAATGGAAACAATTTCTTCTGTGAAAACACCCTATTGTACTAGTACGTACAAGTACCTGCTGTATTACTGATTGCATACTTCAAAAAAGACAAAAATGAAAAGCGAAGCAAACCCGCTAAATTCATTTTGGCTGACATTGTTTTTTTCTCTCACTTTTTAAATGTGTTGCGCTTATATTTAACTAATATGTACAAACGGCGCACATTGTATGAGGTCATGTCAGGTCATGTAAAAAAATGAATCAATATACCCTTAACGTATTCAAATATATGCTGCAGCTTCCAGAATAAAGGCACACGATGCGCTACGTCATGCATATAATGAATCAAAGGCCGCATTCATATCAGCGGACTATCTGGTTCGCAGATCAAATATGGCCGAACCACTTGAATGCTTGTTGCGTAATCCCTGCCGGGAATCTTTTCAGTGTTTATAAGTGGATTAAACGACAAGCTTTTAAGTTGGTCGCCATATTTGATCCGTGGATTAGTTAGCCCGGTGTTATGAATACCACCAAAATGTTTCTCTTTTAATGATTCGGCTTTAATTTTGAAAAATATTGCTTTGACTGAGAACAGATTTTCTGGAATGACTACTTGAAAAGGGCGGTGATATGGATGACATGAAGGTATAAATGATAATTAAAATGGCTTTATGACTAAGCTGCTCGCAGAAGAAACTTCTAACAAAAGATGGGGCTGAGGGGTGTTGCAAAAAAAAAAATTAGAATTTGAAAATAAACATACAACCAGGACTTGGTAATTTTATAATACGGCACATGTATCATGAGACTCAGAGTCGTGCATTTAAAATGAACCGTTAAAATTCCTAGTATTGGCACTGAAATATTAGAAGAATGTGTATTTGTCAATTGCGTTTTATGTGAATGTAACATTATTATAACCATTCAAATATACATACCAAATGACAAGAAACCCTATTTTCATAACGTTTTAGGTCGTTTTTATAGTCAAATTTTGTTTAGTTGTTTACAAGCCTTTCGGATTTATAAAATGGCACCAGAACAGCACCAAATCAAAACCGAAACCCTACTAACTTATCAATTTTCTGTTTTAAAAACTTTTAAGTTTGTTGTCTTCGCCATTTAAAACCAACGTGCGTGATATCCTATCTCGAACTTGTTTGTCTCACACCCGTCTTGTTTAGATATTTTAAGCTTGGCAAATGTTCTTCACGTGAAGCCATCATGTTTATTTAACTTGCATAATTTTTCTTTAACAATTGCTGTGGTTTACTCAGTATGCCGTTGTATAACCAATCGAAGCATCGTAAATGGCTTTTCGGCTCGGTGACCTGGAGTACGTGCAAACTCCGGAAACTGCATTGTGAAATAGACTTATTTTTGAACTGACTTTTTTTTTCTGTCATGACAACAGTTATTTCAATTGATTCACGATCATAAAGCAGGGCAGGGATGGTAATTTAGGAAAGATAACCTCTAAACAAAATATAGTTAAGCACACATTTATGTTGGGTTTGACTATTGTTTGGTGCCATTAGTCATCTTACCTTTTGGACACAAATCTATAATTTTTAAACTGCATCGTTCATGTTTCAAATAGAATTTACTTAGTGCTAGATATTCAATTTCCGCGACACTGTTGCAGTGTAATAGATCATGTAGGTGAGAGATTTTCACCGCATTAAAACCCATTTAACAGTGGTTTATGGATCAATAAATACAACAATGATAACTTTTTCATCAACTTTTTATGACATCACGTGACAGTGATGCTTTTGTCACACTTGTGATTCTTTGGTTTAACTCGTCTATGTGTACTGATATTAAACGCTGGTTGTCTCAAAAATGAGAGATTATATTTCGAGCCACATTTATTGACATTTTCATTTTCATTTGACATTTTCTAGACAAAACCCTGGTAATACTTTTGTTACTAGCCTAATTGTCTAACAACTCTCAGAGATACGAGTACCTAGTCTTCAAGGAAAGACTCGCCGGAATTTGGTGTTTCGTCTTTATGGTAAACAAATGCAAGGAGAAATATTATTTTGAAATGAGCATTGAATCGGTAAACTTTGCCAATGAGCAGCGAAGGGAATGGACGGAATGTCCGTGCGTCATGTTTGTCCGGAAAGAATGTACTTTGAGTGAGATGATGTTTTACTAGTTGTGTTCTATCAAAAAGAATACTGGACAGTAGCCAATAAAATCAGTAAACTACAGAGCAATAACATAACTGCTTGTCTACTCAAGACGGTTCTGTCTTTACAGCGGAAACAGTTCTTGGAAACGCCAACCGGTCGTGGACATAGCTACATTGATCTTAATAAGAGCGGGTCTTTGGCAAAGTAGAAATGGGTTTGTTATAAAATTTTGAAATTCGTCATTTCCTACTGCATGAACGATCGAAATATCTTTTTCGATCTTTGATAACCTACTCCTCCACAGTGCATCATGGCGCCAGTGAACGCTACAACTCTAGTTACCACTACCGCTCCGTCTGTAACTACAACTGCTGGCATGGGCCTGGGGATCACAATTGGCGTGGCTGCTTTACTGTTTGGTTGCCTCATATTTTTGGATCTTCTTCAATGTTTCGAATCCTGCAGGAAGAAAATTGTCGTGCGAAAAGCAAAGAAAAAAGTGAGAAAACGTGCCGAAAAGGTTGGCAAGATGCAAGTTGCAGCCATTGCATGGACTCGCTCGGATCGCGCCAATTCACTGAAACCAGAGCAAGGAGCGACTGGCTATGAAGGAAACGTTGGGAGATCGGAGTCACCTCTTAACTGATGTAACGCTACCGTAGGTGATAATTGGATATGTTATATAAAAAACATGGGTGCTGATGTTTGACATTTCATTATTTGAAACAAGATGCTTGAAAAGAGGTACACTGTAGTGAAAGGAAAAGGGAAATATCAGTCAGATTTTCAGCAAGTCACGAAGAATGGATTTGATAAACAGTAGTTCACAGCAAAAGACAATGCGAGTTTTTTTTTTCAAATATTTATTTGTACTGATGTAAAATACTTCATTGATTGTTATGTACCACCAAGCTTCGACTGTGAAAAATATATCTGCAACTACTGTATTTTCATCATATGGGCCTCTGTCGCCAAACGAAAACAAGGAAGAAAGGATGAAATGTCTACAAGCCAGTTACAACTGTTTGAACACACATTGTCCGCCTCTACTGTTTTACCTTTAAGACAAAACATGAAGCTTTTGTTTTAACAACACTAACATAGATAGTTTTGTGGCGTTTTGTTCGACCATAATAAACACTGCAGTACAATATCGGCTGACAACTATTATCAAGATGAATAATAAACGCCGCATACAGGTATATCTATGAATTTATTTTTCCTTGTCAATATAAAATCGACGGTAGAGTGTTTGGAAGGCTAGCAAGACCACATACTCATCGTACCGGTATATCCGTGAAACAAAATGTGTAAGAAATCCCCGAGTCCAAAACTTATCTCAACCGGAGTCATTTAGATTTTTTTTTCACCTTTTACATTCCATACCAATTTTAAAGGGATTAAAAACATTTTCTGATTATAGCCTCCAATGCGTTTTAAAATAATAGCTAATAGCTCTGAAAATGGACGTTTTCCAAGTAAATGCCGTCACCTTGTCGTATCAGTAATCCGTTTTATACCTTTCATAAACAACTGACTAGTCTATCAAATTAAGTTATAAATCTTGATCTAAACACGGACAAAATCCGGTAAATAAATCAAATTCAAAGATATGATCTAAAGTGACATGCTAAAATGAAGCAAAATAAAAAATCGCCCATAATGTTTAATGTTTTTATTTGGCACAAAATCACAAAGATACTCGTCAATATTTACTGAAATGTAAAACTGACAATTATCACAACTCTAATGTAAATGTTAATAATATCACAGTGTAGAATGTCTTTTTTTCTTGGAAATCAAAAAGTCAATAACACAGTCACACCATAACTACACAGGAACATATCAAACTATAACAATAACTGTTGTACAAGTTATAACTATTTTAAGGCACTTTTTTTAGAATCGCACAAACAAATCCATTTACAGTGATAATCACTATAAAAATACAACTGACATTAAATTTATTAAATAACCACAAAAATGGTCTGTCTTGATACAAATAAACTTAGTAGAAAAACACAATCACAGCAATACTATCAATTTTACAAAAGCATTAACTTCTAAGTAAAAACTGTCATAGTGATTTTGATTAAAATGCACCAAGTAACACATCATGTCTACTGTAAAATCCAAATATAAACATATGAAATACAGTGTACCATTAAAATTCTAACAAACGCAGTAAGAAAAATATCAAGAATAAGGACATCAGTTATGTTACTCAGCATCCACGTGGATACATAGCTTACTGGGCTCTCCTACAGCATGACAGAAACATGAACATTTAACATATATTAACTTAGTTTTGAAGTCAGAATACTGGTAAATCGTTATTGCACAATGGAATGAAAATGCATACGTGAAGGACAAAAAATGCCCTTCATTGGCACAGCAGCTTAAAAGCATAAAAACAAAATATTGATAAATATAGCACAGGCAAATTGTCACAAAGCAACAAATAACTCATTTCTACAAAAACTGAAAAAAAATAATATAAAAAAATATTTTCAAAATGATTCGTTCTGAAAAAATAAAAAATAATAAACAGCAAATAGTTAAATTATTTTGTGGATCACCCTCTCATGTTGAGAAATTTTATATTACAGGATAAAAAATAAATTCTTTCACAGAGAATTGGGTATGGGATTCCAGGTAAAACAAGTACCCATCAAAACTCAGGGTGCTATCCTACATGTTAGAGAATAACACACGCTGCACTCATTTGCTCTGCCTCACCAGCTACCTCTGCGCTCCTAGCACCAACTGAATCTCGGGGTGATTTAGAGCCTGTCTTTTGATTGTTATTCACACTACCATTTGTCAAAGAGGTAGAATTTGTTGAAGGAGGGTCCTGCCACCACATTCTCCCCAAGCTGTAGAAACTTGAGGACCTGGCAGCAGACATGTTTACTGCTGAAAAACGGCCAACATTTCCCGCACTGGTGGTGACCACCACTTCCTGATCCACCACTTTGAGGCTGGTGACCTGACCTGGCGCCATCTGCTGGATGACCTGACGCCCTGTGCTCAGATCAAAAATAAGAATCTGATCTCCAGACGCCATCCAAACATGTTTCCCATCCAGCATAAGATCCATGTGGTGCACCTTGATTCCTTCCATGCCTAGTTTTCCCTTGACTTTACCTGCTTTGGTATCCCAGGCAAACAGTCCCTCCTTTGGGGTGTATGATACCACCGTGCTTATGTCAGCTGAGGCAGACACCTTGGAAACATGAAACTTGTGTGAACGCAACCTAATGTTCTGCTTGGGTCTTGCCACAGATGAAAAATGTAACACATTGGCTTGGTTGTAAAAAATGGCATCCCCTCTAAGGTGCAAGATCTTGGTGCCACTTACTGTCACTTCTTTGAGGTGCCTTGGGGGCTCTGGATTCCTAGACATTCCCAAGACTTCAACTCGGCCAGTCTTAGAAGAAAAGAGAACCTGAGATGTTCTTGGGCAAAAGCTAGAAAACACCATTTCTTCTTTGAGGTCAAAAGTCCTGATCAGTTGGTTTTCTTCTATGCACCACAGCTGTATTGTACGGTTGTTACTGATGCTGACCAGAACATGGACTTCTGCCACCTAAATTATATTGAAATACATGAGACATTCAAAGCATAAAGTGGATAGTGAGTGCACTTGATCAAAACACAAACACATTTATATTCATTAAGGTGTGTGCTTTCTTTTCATATTCCTAGTGGGTGTCTCTTTTACACATATTAATGCAAACATGATAGATCAATATGAAGATTGTCTTTTAGTAAACAATAATACTTAAACAACCAGGACTTTGAATGCAGTTATCATATTCCAATTTTTAACATCTCATCATCTGATTCTCTTTCAGTTAAAACTCATAAATGTAGACTTATATTATTCATAAATAGAAAATTTAATATTGCTAAAATCCCGGGTTCCATTTTAAATCTGTCGTCTAAACTAAGTGGTGGCAATTCATCAAAAAAAAAAAAAGAGGAAGTTTATTGACAGATCACGCATGTTCACTATATTATTTTTTTAATTTCAAATTCTCATTTAGCTTTTTGCATAACTCCTTGAATAAGTAGACTCAAGCTAGCTGCTTCATTTTTCTGAAGCTTGCTAGATTTAAATATACAATGTAGAGAAGATAAAGAACTTATCAAATAAATACCTGTGCACAAGCTAGAGGTTTGACATCTTTAGATGGTCCAGCTGCCTTTAGAAGCCTGGTGGTATTGTTTGCTAAATCTGATGCCACAGTAAAATATCTGTCCCTGCTCTGTACACAGGCAAAATGGCCTTCTTTGTCTAATACAGGCTTCAAACCAGAACCTGGAAGAAACCTGATACAACAGGAAGCATGAAATCATAAATATTCAAAAGTGCACATTAAAAAGACAAAAAGTACAGTAGCTTGTATATGTACTTTAACAAGTATAACAAATTATAAACAACAGGAATTTTTGTGATGGATTTTATCAAGAATTACCTTTATCTGATAAAATAAATTTAAACTGTCAATTGACAAATTGATCTGTTAAATCAGTAACTGTTGAAAATTGTGTCCAGAAGAGGGATTTGAGAACAATGAATATACAAATCCATCCTCTGTACTTATGAAATACTCAGACTATATGTATTGACAGTCAAATCATGATTATAACATCTTTTTTAATGAGAAAGGGGTGACAAACCTCTCAGGCTGCTTTTCTCTTTTTGTAAATATTTAACATTTTCATAATCATATTATTTCAGTAAATGTATTCCTTACCCTTGTCTCTCCACACTGCACTGCAAAGGTTCTAGAGTCCAGAGACGGACCTCCATCTCCTCCTCACATCTTGTCATCATGGCCTCCCCACAAACTGACAGTTCATCACAAGACACCATCAGGGTTTTCAGCACTGAAAAAAAAATGGATGAGTCAAATGATGGGCTCCGTTTTTCAATTCTGACTGCTCATCTCTGCATACTGCTACAAAGACAGATACAAAGATTTTACTATAACTGCATGCTCTCTAACCTATTACATGTAAGAAATATCTTATTGAATAATTTAAAACATATGACACCGTGATAGTGTTATAAACAGTTCACTTGTACAAGTAATCTGTATCACTTTCCAAATTATCCTATTTTGAAGAAACAAAATTAAAACAAGAAAGCACAGTAGGGATAAAGTTACCACATGTATTACTTGGGAGGGTAAACTATGTGAATATTTAGGCTAATCAAGATGCACACATACCATTATATACCTTTACTTTTACACACATGCATATACCATTAATTTGTTTATACTAACATGCTTAAATTCATGTATATGACACACAAGCACTCCTTGAATCATTAATTTATTTAAACCATATCACACCTTTTCCTTCTCGGAGGTTCCACAACTTCACGCCTCCTTCCCTAGAAGCAGAGACCAGTACATCCTGGGGAATACCAGTATCTGATGGAGAAGATGCAAAGTGAATTGTATGCACAAGGTCTGGGTGTGCCTGCTCAAAGACATAAGAGCATTCCCCGCTGACCAAGTCCCACACAGAGATGGCGCTATCAGCAGCAACACCAAGACACAGTCCAAACTGATCAATAGCAACATCTTGAACCCTGGTTTTGCTGCCCAGGATCTCATGCAAAACTTTTCCATCTTCCAGGTTGAACACCACCACCTTTCCATCATGTCCCCCTGTAGCACACACCTTCTCCTTGGTGACAAAGGCACAACTAACGCAATCACTGTGTTTGTCCAATGTGTGCAGTACTTTCCTGTCCACCATGCTCCTGACGCTGACACTGCCCTTAAAATGACCAGTGACTAAGTACTGGCCACAAACTGAAATCTGGAAGCAGGAGACACCATCAGTGACTCTCTTTGCACTTCCTTGGCCTTGGCACACCACATACAGGACATTCTCATGGAGGAGAAGGACTCGCTCACTGTTTGCACTCATCTTAAGCCTCGTCCTCTTTGAAGAAGTCCACCTTGAGGTAGTCTCCCAGGCAATGGTATCTGACTTTTGGTGAAATACCACATACTCTTCATCTGTGTCTAAATGATGGGTGTCTAAAATTTTCACTGTAAGGCCATCTTTGCTAAAAATGGCTGCCTGATCTCCACTATCGCTAAGGCTGATAGCAGACACTGGATCTGAAGAACATGTCAACAGATTTATAAAACATACTGCTTATAAAACATACTGCTTACTCATAAAAGCAAGGGTTATCTATTTACAAAGTAAAGACAATTTTGTATCAACAAAATTTGCTTTATCAGTTCATTGAAAGAGATTAAATAAATAAATAAAAATAAAAAGCTTAAAATCAATTTGATAAAAATTCTAACACAGTGCAAAACCTGATAATGGTCATCACATCAACTCTCAATTCCATAATCATTTATGAACATATTAGTCTTAAATAATAATGTTATCATATTATAACCCAGGTCTCTACATCAAATACATTATGCACATACCTTTCATAACTTTTGAAAGTAGCATCTCGCAAGCATCACAAGTTTCCCATATTGACACAGTCTTATCATCATGTGCCAGGGACAGCCTTTTCTCATCCTTGGACAAGCTAGCAGCAGTGACCATTCTTGGAGGTAAACCAGCTACCCCAATGTGATACCCAATGGGAGCATCAAGCCAGGTTGATGTTGGGATGAGTAAGGGTTTTGATGCCCTGTTGAGACACCAGTCCAGAGCTTGCTTGGTGACTCTGCCTATGACACTGGGAAAGGCACTGGAAAGGGAGCGTATGTGGCCCAAGAGGCTCGTTGCAAAATGTGATGTCCCTTTGTCATTTGCGTCAAGCTTTTCCTGTACACAAATTAAGCTCTCTCTCAAAATCTCCACCTCAGGATGGTTCATGATTTCCAAAGTTATGTTAAAGTCATTAATGACTTCCGTCAAAGACATGATCTTGCTTTTGGCAAAGAGCCAAAAAAAGTTACCCAAGGTTATTGTCAGAAGGTCCTCTTTCTTCTCAGAGTGTAACAAGTAGTATGGGAGGTCACTGACATTCCACAGGTGTTCAGGCCCAAGTGCTGAAAACTCATCACTTTCAAAGCTGGTGTGCCCATCCTCTTCATCTCTATGGAACCTGTCCAGCTCCTGTTTCCAGACCCAGAGAAAGAAGTCTGACATTTTCCGTAGCAGTGAGCTACGGTTGCTGGGCGACTCTGGGGGACCATCCAAGTAGCATTCCATGGCAACCTGGAAATATTGCCTGGTAAAACAAAACAACAGTATTATCTATAGTGTATACACATATGTATATATATGGGGAAAACAATTTTCAGGCTGTATTTGTTTATGATATATATCTTATACAAAAAAAAGGATAAAAATGGATCTGAGGTTAGAACTCTGACCATAATTTTTCATTGAAAACAGTGTAATTGTAAGAGTTCCTCTATGATTCTTATTTCCTATGCTCAAATATTGTATTAATTTCTAAATTTGCATTTAAAAATTAATCTTAATATTTAATCAAACAAATAAAAAGATATATTTTAAAACTGATTAATGGATTAAGCATAAATGAAACAAGTCATTTTCAAAGAAGTGGCATATATAGTGTGTATACGTAGCACAATCGGTTTAATTATGAGCATATGCAGCATCATATATATATATATATCAATCAAAGTTTTTGCTTTCTCAGCAAAAAGATCATTCCCTAAGTCATCAACTTTTGTAGGGGCGGATCCAGAGATACGTTTTGACAGTCTTCCAAATTATCTTTGTTGATCCATCCTCCATTTTTGACCATCTTCCAACATAAAAAATTAGATACCCCTCAATGTAAACTTGAAAATCTGACCGTCTTCCAGAAGACCCAGAAGACGGCCTAAATCCGCCTGTTTTGTGCAAATATTTCTGTTTGTAGGTGATTTAAAATTCAAACATAGTTAATTAGATCTTTAAAATTGGATTTTTAAACATTACTTGATCTGATTGTAATTACCAGATGTATCTATATTCTTTACAATGGTCCCATCTATTGTATGCATTAAACATTGAATTTTATAGATTTTCTTCAAGGAATCTATGCAAAAAAACTACTACAGTAATATGCAATTAAGTTATGGACTAGCCACACTGATGAAAATAAGAATGATTAAGCATTCCAATGGTGCATAGTAACTATTGCAGATCAATTTAACACATGCATGGATTTTTGATGAAATTGATTACAACTTATTGCAGGCAATTATCACCCAATACCATAACAAGCCATTGTGGGTGTTACCAAAACACTGGAGAAAGGCACAAAAGAACCTCAACTTATATCCAATAACTAAGCATTATTGTATAATCTAACTATTGGTTAGACTCACTGTAATTATTTGCTGTGAAAATATTTTCAGATCAGGTGGTGTCTGCTCTATGATTATTAATGTTTAAATTATATACTTAAGCAGGGATATACATGAGTTTACTGCATACGATATGTTTAAATCAAATATTATTCTTTATATTGTGTTACACTGTAAAAGATCCATGCACTATCAAAACAGTTAAAACAAAAGGTATATAATGTTGTCACAAAGCTTTGTTTATGGAAGTTAAGATGATACTCACCTTTGCTCAATAAACTATGAACTGCAAGCAAGAAATGTGATCTTTACCCAAGCTTTGTAATTAAAAATTACTAGAATGTTACAAGTGTAAGATACTGATTAGCATAAAATTCAAAATGCGAACTTACTGTGGGAAAGTAGTAAGTGGGGGAGAAGTGATTACCTATGATTACCTGATTACCTATGGTTTAATCAAATAGTCTACTGAGAGGGGTTCATCTATCTGTAACATAAACCCGACTTTACAAAAATATTTGTATCTATAATGAATAAAAGTATAAGGAATATGCAATAGCAACCGATACCAACCTCTGAGTGAAGCTGTAAACTTTGGTTCCATACGCCAGTTTTTCCCGCAGTATCTGGAATCTAGTAATGAGTTCCTGTTGAAGACCATGCCAGCTCTCCAGGACTTTCCACAGTTTGTCTGCATCACTCTTAGCCCCCAATCTCCCTGCTTCTCTTAACACAGCATCATCCACACTCAACAGGTTCTCAAGTTCCTTTAAACTCAAACCATACCTACACATAAAATGATATCAATAAAAATTCAAACTTTATTTTTCAAACTTGAATTTTTTAAAACTCCTATGCTAGTATCTGATTCATATACTAATAAAAGTTATTTTGGTAAGTACAGAAATATTAGACTAAGTACAAAATTTAAACAAAAAAAATTATTTGAAAAGGTTGCTAAATCAAATTATAATGTTTCATTTTGTTATGAATCACCAAATCAAACATCTATGAAACAGTCCATTTGTAAATATGTAAAATGTTTTTAAAAATTCATATTCACACATATTTTATTTCTTAATTACCATACACAATTAAATTAGACAAGTAGCTCTGTTTGAGTCACTAGGCAGTAACTATTAGGAGCCATAACAAAACACAGTTAGACTTTAAGCAAGATCAATATCTGTCTACATTCTATTAACTGGAGTAATAATTACACAGTCATAATTGATTTTTTAACTGCTTCAGAATTGATCTTGCTGTAAAGTCAATCCAATTTACTTTGTATTGTTCCTGTTTAATTTTGTTTAAAAACTACAGTAAACCAATCAGGACAAACAAAATATTTTAACTAGCCTTTTGTTCAAATGCATCCCTGAAAGCATGTTCTTATCTCTTTTTAGTTAGATGCAGAGTCAGACAATCTTTTCTGATCTGTTCTTGAAAACATGATGGACTTCAGCAGTTTTGCAATGAAACAATAGATTAAACTCACCTGGCCAATGCCATATATCCAAGTACATGTGACACCATAGCAGTACCATACTTCCTTTCTAATCTTTTATAAAAATCCTTCACAGCAGCACGGAGGGTATTGGATAAGACTGGATTTTCTTCCTCACTGTTCTTTTGGCCCTCAGGATTGGGAACCTGGTGTATTACAGTATTGAAGCACATCTTCACATACAGTGGTGTCTTACAATGGGCAAAGAACTCAAAAAGACTCTCAAATTGCTCTTCTGTTAAATTCTTTTCTACATCATTTTGCCACCGAGCAAGATTTTCTACTATCATATCTTCTGTGAAACTTGCGACTTGCAGGTAGGTTTTCTCATCTGGGATCCGTTGCAGAAGTTTCTCCAGCACTCCATGTTCATTTGGATCAGTTGAGAGCACCAAGGAGATCATAGATGGCACTGAAGAAGGGACCCAGCTTACAAAATCCATACCAGGTGTAGAGTGCAGTTCATTTATTCCATCCAGGACAAGTACCAATTTCCGCTTCTGTGCCCTAAGCACCTTACTGGCTTCTTTTAACAATTCATCAAAATTTCTCAAAGTTCTATCTACTTGGTGGAATATTCTGTTTTCTGGCACTGGTAGGTTCAGTTCTTTACATAGCTCAATTTGGATGCCGATCAAAATGTCATGAAGCCAGGAGCTTCTCTGGGATATGCCAATGAACCTTTGGATTACTATGGTATTTTTTTGTTTAGCTTTCAGATGTCTCCCCAGCTGGGCCAGTGTGACAGTCTTACCACAACCTGATGTTCCATGAACAATATAAGGTTTCTGGGGTTTATCATTATAGTTGATGTGAGCCAGGATGTATTTGACCACCTGACCCCTTGGACTTGTACCTTTTGTTTTCTCTGCTGCATAGGTTTCATGATAAGCAAGTTCTTCTTGGAAATGATTAATAATTGAATTAGTCTGCATTTTGTTGTTATAGCCTCATGTATTTGCTGTCCTCATAGTTGATGTTGCAAAGCAAATCATTCCTAAAAAATAAAATCAGAAAGATAAATTTGAAAGTAGATTGTACAGTAAGTACCAGTACATAAAACATATACGGGGATAGTATATGAAAGCACAGGCACGTAGCCAGGGGGGTTCGAAAGAACCACCCTTTTTGCTAGGAAAAGGTCCACTTTGGATAAAATTTGATCTAGGTACATGAACGTTTTTTGAAAAAGGTCCACTTTTTCAGAAAACGAACCCCTCATTTAAAATTGCTGGCTACAGGCCTGAAGCACATACAGGTACATGTAACCTGAATTAAATTGACTACCTTGTAATATGATTATAAAAGGGACAACTTGAGGAATCTAAGAAAGGAATAAATTAGCTACCAGTGTTAAAGTTTACTGAGGTTTATTCAAGGCTTACCCTCCAGTCATCAAGCAATTTAACATAATTCAATGTAGTTCTGACCTTTTTTTTCAATGTAGTTCTTTTTTTTTCTAGTCATCCGTGCAATTGATTATAGCCACACTTTTCAAATACCTGATAAATCCAAAATGACTGTTGTGGGTGATTCACTACATATATTCTGTAACTACCAGAACAGTGTAACTTTAAGGAATAGTGCTTTTATTGCTTCAAAAGACATGAAAAATAACTTTTTTCCTAGATCATTTTGGATTGACGATGTGGGAATGGAATGGAATGGAATGTTTATTGATCATAAAGAACCTTAACATACAAGGTACAGATCATCGATAGCGTACAAGCAAATATAAAATGGTCACAGAAATACAATATTAGATATAATAGATTTAAAAAAAAAAAAAAAAAAAAAAAAAAAAACTACATGGAACATACGAATTAAACTTACACCTAAGAATGGATATTTTACTGACCGACATCCAACTATAACAAGGCACCATAACACTACTAGCAATAATGACGCACAATTACAATGAGAAATAAATGAATAATTATATAGGTTATATATCCAGCTACAGTAGTTTTTTTGTGTGTAGCATTTCGTAAACCCATACTATCTATCCATCCCGACTTTGCTAATGACACACAGGGATTATGTTAACTAGTGTTCTGGATAGTGAGCAACTTATCCCTAAGTTTTAAACAGCTACCTAAATATTGTACTACAACATATATAATGTCCATCTCAACAGACCCCATTAGAAAGTTGAATATTTCTTTTTCACTAAACCCTTCAAATGATACAAAAGACTCTAGCTTAGTACTCATTTGGTTCCGCTGCTCTGTATATACTGGGCATTCCCTAACTAGATGAAATTCATCTTCTATTCTCTGAAGATCGCACAATTTACATAACCTCTGCTCCAGCGGTGTCTTAGGTCGGGTAAATCTCCCCCGCTCCACCTGTAGGGTATGTGCACTTAATCTTATTTTACAGAAGGTGGTTCTTAGACTCTTATTCATAATTGTAGTGTAATTCTCACATGAGAATCTGTTTTTGAAGCCTACATATGTTCTAAGTTTTTTACTACTATCTACTGCCTTTATCATCTCTTCCCATTCCTCACTGTAGGCCTGCTTCATGTGTTGGTTTATTATGGCCTGTGTGTTGCTGTTGGATATTTTAATGGGATTAACCCATAATTCCTCGGCATGGCCTACTAAGAGTGCCGCTTTAATACCCGAAGACCAGGTTGTGATACCAGCTTCTGACATTGCCCTGTTTTCAATAAGGGCATCGAGTACCATGGCATTTTCACCTTTATATAGTCTATAGTTCAGGTAACTCCAATATTTGACCGCCAGGGCCGTAAGGTGAATTAGTATGGGGTAACTTCCCAATTCACCCCTTGCAGCGTGGTTACTGGCTCTCTTGTGTATTCCCAGAATGGTCTTACAGGCTTTAATGTGGAGCTGCTCTGCTGAGGGCTTGTCACATGTGGAGAGAATATTATTTTTTTGCATTTTGTGTATCAGATATGGAATCCACACTTCACTACCGTAACCCATAACTGGAACCACTAGGGATTGGAAAAGTTTTTTTGCGACGGCCGTGGGGGCGGCAAACAGCTGGTTACGAATTTTGAAGAACACTTTAGCTGCCTTGTCTCTCAGTGTGTCCATACCTTTGGTAAATTTGCCGGAGGGGGTGAACGTAATTCCCAAGTAGTTATATTCAGTAGCAATGCCCACTCTCTTTTCCCCCAGTGTGAAGATCTCTTTATCTATCGTTCGCCCTAGCTTGTTGAAGATAACCACCTTAGTCTTATCTGTGTTCACTCTAAGTTTCCATCTGTCACAATAACTAGCTAGTTGGTTCAAGGAAAACTGGAGACCTTGTGCACTTTCTGATAGTATGACTAAATCATCAGCATAAAGTAGGCATGTGAGTGGTCTGTTATTCAAAAGCGGTGGCTTGCTTTGAGACGTATCCACAAATAGGTCTGGTATGTCCTTTATGAAAATATTGAAAAGTGTAGGGCTTAGCACACATCCTTGTTTGACTCCCACGCTCGTACTGAAGGGGTTGGTGATCCCCCCCTCACATTTAATAGAAAACATTACTGAATTATACATACTTCTGAGTATGTTTACGAATTTAGAGCTAAAATTTGCCTTAATTAATTTATAAAGCAGTCCATTCCTCCAAACAGTGTCATATGCCTGTGAAAAGTCTACAAATGCTGCATAAAGTTTGGACCTAGAGATCTTGTGAATGTATTTATCTACCACACTCTTCAGTGTTAGGATATGGTCACTGGTCCTGGCACCTTTCCTAAATCCGATTTGGTTGTCAGGGATGATTTTCTCTTTCTTGACCTGGTTATTTAGTCTTTTGTTAAGTACTTTACAGAACAGTTTGGATAAGTTGCTTGAGATAGCTATT
The DNA here is from genome assembly GCF_051362555.1 of Lingula anatina. NCBI lineage: Eukaryota > Metazoa > Brachiopoda > Lingulata > Lingulida > Lingulidae > Lingula > Lingula anatina. The sequence goes on from NC_141768.1 coordinate 15,058,825, forward strand.
CCCCTATAGTTGCCTGGACATCTGCGATCTCCTTTCTTGTGGAGCACGCTAAGGGTGCTGGTACGCCAGGCGGTCGGGAATTCTCCTGAGGAGTAGATTACATTGAAGACCTTAGATATTGCCGGTGCTAATGAAGTAATCCCTTCCTTTATCATCTCGTTAGGAATACCGTCTAGACCTGGGGCTTTATTTCTTTTCAGACTAGTTGCCGCCAAACGAACCTCTTTTTCCGTAATACGAAAATCCATTTCATTGAATACCCTATGGTCGTGTTGCAAGTGGTATTTGTTTATTTCATCCTCAAAAGATGTGTCATCATGCGGAATTTTCCTATTCATTAATTGATTGAAATGACTCCACCACTCGCTTGGTGGGATAGGGTTTCCAGAAGACTGCTTTTTAGGGCAAAGTTTATCATACATCTCCCAGAATGCCTGCGGGTCTTCATTCTCCAGCTTGCTTATACGCTGATATATAATCTCCCTGAATGAATTGCTTTTGCTATTGAGTAGCCTTTTGTATCTTTTTTTCATGGCACAGTAATCTTGGACTATCTTTCGATTCTCTGGGTTTTTACGTATTTGTCTAGCCAAGGACCGGAGTTTTCTGCTCATATCTTTACAGTCACCATCAAACCAGGGCTTTTTGCCCACACCTTTTCTTACTTTAGGTATTCTTTTTGTGATGCCTGCATTGGCAGCTATTCTCGTCACTAGTCTGTAGAAATCCTCAAGACAGTTTTCAACTCCTTCTGCTGTTTCCATGAATGTTGCAGATGTGAATTTCCTTATTTCTTCTGCATTATGGGGTAGAGCGAGAGCTCTAAGCCATCTATCTCGTGAACCAGTATTCCAGAAAAATTTCTCTGGGATCTTAAGTAGAGCCTCTGATGAGCCCGTAGGAGTAATGTACTGGCACGTATTCATACTTATATTGCAGGAAAGCAGGCAGTGGATCGAGTACGGTGATAAATCGTGTACCCTGAAGAACTCAATCTGACTAAACATCTCCACATGGCAAAGCATATAGTCAATCGTGCTGGGCTGCCCGTTATGACTAAAACATGTCTGATTACCAACAAAATCCCCTACTACTCTACCATTCACTATCCTAAGACCGCTGCTCTTACAAAGTTCTAATAGTCTCCTACCATTGCTATCTACACTGTGACAATCTAAGTTCCTTCTGACCATTGGGACATCTGACACATAACCTTCTCCTGTCCCAACCTGTGTATCACTGTCATGTTGTACAAAGTCCTTCTCTGTGTAAGTTTTTGCATTGAAGTCCCCAAACACAATGCATTTGCCTAGTTTTTCATATTTTGACAGATCCTCCTCTAGAATATTGAAGATATCTTCCCTTTGGCTGGTATAGGAGCTTCCAACTGGACTGATGTACACGTTACACATGTAAACATCTTCTCTAAGATTGAAGAATTCCTTTTGTAGTTTTATCCACATGAGCTCCGAGTTATTTCGTTTGATAAACATAATCCCTTTGAGAATTTCGCTCCTTACCCCTATTGCTAAACCCCCAGATGCCTTGGGGGAATTTTTTTATCTCGGTCTGAGGTTTGATTCAATATGGAACCCCTCCAGGTGAAGGTTATCATTGACATCACAGTGGGTTTCAATCAAACAGAAAATGTCCAATTGATGTAGTGCAGATTGGAAGCATGGCAAGTCAAGTTTGCTTACCCTTTCATTCCCAATCCTCATGAACATACCATCTATGTTCCATGCACCAGCTCTTAAACTCCGAGGAGAGCTGTGCAGCATTGTAAATGAGAGTTATATACCAAGTCAAAGGTACTGTTAATGGATGGAGATGACTAGCTACTGGTTATATGTATGTATTTTAACTTCAGATGTATGAAGCTTAAAATAATTAATAAATAAATGATATCTGAGCAATGCACTGTTAAAGTATCACTCTGTTTATAGTGCCTCTTCTTTCCGTTACGCTGTGACGACTAACTTAACTTACTAGTTGCCCTACTAACAAATGATAATTAACTTAAATAAATAGATAGGGTAGGTAATAATATATACAGCCATGCATACCTACAAAAAAAAAAAAAAAAAAAAAAAAAACATTAAATCTTAAGTATATCTGCACTATACTAAAAATATCTTGATGAGGCATGTTATATTGATACACTGTAAGATAATCCACTTCTAACCATTATAATGTGAAGACTAACTTAAACATATAGTGCCACTGTTTACCATTTTATAATGATAAATAGCTTAAATAAATAGATAGATATATAAAAATATTTAATCCTACACCCAAAAATATCTGCTTTATTATGATAAATAGCTTAGATAAATTGATAGATATACAAAAATAATTAATCCTACAAACAAAAATATCTGCATATCGATAATGACACAATACTTCCTTATCTTGCTACTTGGCACTGAGATCTGGCATGTCCATTGAATCGTAGCAATTTCATGTACTATATACTCAATTACAGTTCATTGGGCTAGTAGCACCCTTGTGCTGCTAATAAATACATTTAAAGCAAGTCCCTTTAGAACCTTTTTTCAATTACTAGTAAAGTCAATGTTAAACCCTTTTTCAATTACATCATAATCCTCTTCTTGCACTCTTTCTACGACTGTCAATATTCAACACTTTCTCAATTGTGTCACGTAAGTTAGCTGCCAGCAGACTAGTGCCTTGGCGCGATAAATGGACACCATCTCTGTTGAACAGGTGTCTTTGTATAACTCCCCTTCGCATAAAGTTTCCATTTTCACAAACATGAAGATTGTTTACTTTGGACGAATGTATTTTGGATTTCAGCAGGGCATTTACAACATCTGTGTCTCTGTTCAGCATAGCATAGTCCAACCTTGGAGTTCCCAGAGATATGATAACTTGTGTCTGGGGTTGAGTCTTTGCAAAGTCCTCTCCCATTGCATATAGTCTCTCTGCACACTGAGCAGCCGATTCCTCTCCGACATCATTTGTGATTTCATGAAGAATAACACAATCAGAATCTAGGTTCTTGTTGTTGAACATAATGTTAGCAGCCTCTGGAGCTGTGTATGCTAAAACTGTCTCTGTCCTCGCAGCCGGCACAAGGCGATGGGGGATAATGTTTTTTATCTGGGAGTTCCCAATAAGGGTCACTGTACGTCTCCTTGATCTTTCGTGGCTGTTGCTTACTCCTCTCATGTCAGTGACTGTTTGAATGTGTTGTGGTGGTGTCACGACAGGGGTACGTAGAGCCTCCGAGTATGATAGTCGGGGTGGGGAGGAAGCACCGTTGACGTGGTTTTCTGCTCCTGAGGCTGGCACGTTGATGGGATGAGCAGATTGGTGTCCATCATTTTCTGATTCAAGGTTAGAATCTATCTCTGTGGGTGGGTAATGGTGCCTCTCTGCTGGGGACTCTGGTGTATCAAACAGTGTGGGGCTTATACTTCTGCCACCATTATAGCTACAGACTGATTTTCTCCTTTCCCCAGGAGCTGTGCTGCTAGTGCAACCTGCTGCATTAAAAGTGTTGTCATGGTCACACTGTACACTTGTTCTTCGTGCTTCATACATTTCCTCTCTGGATTTTTCCAGCTCAAGTTGGAGGTTGTCGCACTTGGAACGTAGGTTAGTTAGATCATCCTCTTTGTCTTTAATAACAGACATGAGCTGCTCAGCTGTATGGTCCCTTGCCTGCATGGCTGCAGTGATTTTATCCACTTTGGCCTGTAACCCCATCTTTTCTGCCTTAAATTTATTGAGTTGATCCTTGGCTGCTTGTTCCATATCCACCCTGAGTTTATGTATCTTATCTGTCACACTGTTTTTATCAGCTTTCTTAACGTTATCCAACTCACTCTTGGTTTTATTCAACTCCTTTCTCAGAGATGATACTTCAGACTCGAGGGTTTTCTTTTCATTTTTCACTAGTTCTAAATCCCTTTGTGCCAACTTGATCTTGAGATCAAGACACTGCTCTTGTAATTTATCAACCCATCTAGCCTCAAATTCCTTCAGAGTCTCAACCATAAAGGTTTGCGATTGTTCTCTCAGTGGCTCAGTTCGTGTCCCTTGGTCTGCTGCCTCTAGGGAAGTTTGCGTTTCAGCCTCTAAGAAGTCGTGGATAGTTTGTGTAGCTACTGCTGTTGTGGGTAATTGAGAGTTGGTGCTGACAGATTTACCAGTGAGTTGTGGCATTTGTGGCATTTCGTTATTGTTATTGTTAAGATGATTTAAAATGTCTGGGTCTGGACTGACACACAATTCACAAGAGAACTTTCTGCTGGAATTTCTAAGAGAGGTGAGCATATACGCAGGCAATGCTGAACAGGTAAAATGTATCCACCCTCTACAATTGCAACACTGGATCATGAATTCATTGTCAGGTATACCGCACTGAGCTTCACATGCCATTTTATGTACGAGGCAGAGAGCAGCTCCTTCATCTACATCTGTACATACCCCTTTCTGTAAAGTTTCTATCTCTGGTGTTGCTGGAGTTTCTTGTTTTTTACTATCTAGAAATTTCCTTAGGGTCATATTGGACTCTTCATTAATATGTACCTCGATGTCAGTCTCAGGGATATCATAGGAGTTCATGAACTTTACCGCTTCTTCAATTGTTTCAAAGGCTTTGTGGCAGTTTCCTGGGAATCGCACTGTGCTGGCCTGGGCCATTGGCCACCGTAGAAAGATGCCGGGCTCTCTCCCAGATGCTACGGCGTAGAATTTGGTTGACGACATGGTTATTGTTTATCGTATCGTATATATCTATCTATATGAGATCGATCTATTGCCTGAGTAGTATCAGAGTTCCTGTAGGATACCAAGTGTACAAGTTAACCTCAGTTAACATGAGTTATAGACGCTGCTCGAGGTAACTCACCGGCTTAATAGTTTCAAATTATTCTTATTCCTTCTCTAACTCAGTTCTTTGTTCTTTGTTCTAACCATGACGCCGCTATTTGAAGTGTCTCTAGCTCTTGGAATCCTTGTGCTCGGCTAAATCTGTGTGTGCTGATGTGAAGATACTAAGTTCATTTTCCAGTTTCTGCTAGTCATTCCATCCAATAACTTCTGAATTAGTTATATTTTATCATAATAATCTGAACGATAGACAAAATCAAGCTAACCGCCATAGCCTCGTTCTCGTTCTCTCGTTCTGTGGGTATTCAATTCTTTCAAAACGTCCAATCTATTACATCTGACTCCTTAGAATTGTTTATGACTGTTGCAAAATTTTATATATGAATCATATTCAACGATCAACAATACAACGGATATTATGGTTGATCATACGTGTATATCACATATCTAGCACGAGTTGACTGGTAAACTACTGTTGTTAACACTGATAGTGACACGGCGTTCACCCTGAGGGTTGAAGGCATCCCATCCCAAATGGCTGTCACTTTCAAGACTTTTCAACTTCCAAAATTATACAATCGCTAGGAAACACAAACAAGTTAAATGATAGAAATTACAAGACTGGCCGTATCATGTTAATCTAGATCTATTCCTAGTTTCTATCAGACTCACCAGTTTCGCAAAAACAAGGAGATTGAAAGTACCGGCATCATCGTCGCTTCATGTAGATGCTTGTTGCCTGTTGCTTGGTTTGACATCCAACTTTTTCACCTATTCCCGACCCGAAATGTGGTCTCGACCTAATTCATAATTTTTTTTCAGAACACCTTTTCATTGTATATAATATTTCATCAAATAGATCTAGCCAAGCGCAAGACGCTAAATACCTGTATTTGATTCCCATTATATATACATTTTTTATCTTTAATTTTCTTTTTCTAAAAATTGGTAGTCAACTATGCATATTAAAATACCATTTTGGGTTTAGAATATATAAATGGGTCATTTGGTGATTTTCCCCGCCAAGAAGCCTCGTTCAAAGAGAGCATATACACTGTTATCAAAGTACCCTAAACGAGGCTAAAAGAGACGACGACCCCTTATTCGCTAGCACACCAAAGAGCTTATATTATCTTTACCGAATACCATGAGCCCCGAAGATAAGAAATTAGCGATCATAGCTGGTATTGCTTTCTTTACTGGAGTGTTCGTTGGGTACAAGCTGAAGACTTGGCGCGTTTCTTATTTGAAGAAGAAAAGGGACTGGTTTGCTAAGAAACTTGCTGCAACAAACAGGGACATCGTTTCATAGGGGGTTTCGGTTTCATAGTGCATAGCGTTATCTTCGTTTATCTGTGAGGTGAGTTTAATCCTAACCGTTATAATACTCCTACGTGCTGTAGGTGGACTTCGGCTGTACAAATATAGACTAATCGTAGCCGTGCCATTAGGCAACTTAATGGTTTGATTTGTGACTTTTGATTTTCAACCATTTAAGCCTTAATTTAAGGCAACAGAAAAATATGACATGACTGAGTCAGACTTAACATACCACCAGTGAAGTTTGTGGTGGGGTGGTATTAATACAAGTTAGAAAGCGCTCAAAAACCTCATGCTCTCATTAAAATGCTTCAAAGAAATGCATCCTGGTTCTTTGTAAGGCTGGAAGTATACAGGATTTTTGACATTTGTGCAAAAAGCCCATCATAAAAAAGTGCATTTAGGAATAGATAGATAATTTATTTAGTTTTTCAAGGCCTCCGGCCCATAGTACATGATAATAATAATAATAATAATAATAATAATAAAGTCCGTGAGAAGTATTAAAGATTATTAATTTTTGTCAGTGATCTAAAATTTCTTTTCTTAATAAAAAAGCATTAAATATATAAACAGCTAAACTAGATATTAAATTTGTGTTTTTTGTGTTCATTAATCTTAAAAAACTTTCTTTAGTAGGGTTATTCACTGGCAAATATTTTTCTCTTAATTCTGTATATGCTACACATGTCATTAAAAAATGATATTCGTCCTCAACATCATAAATATTATGTTTTTTACAGATTAAACAGAGTCTATTGCATCTTTCTATACCTTTCCATCTACCGCTCTCAATATTTAGTAGGTGATTTGCGCATCTGAATCTTGCTAGTGAGGTTCTATGTTTTACATTTTTAATGCTTAATAAGTAACACTCCAGTGTTAACGTACTCTTAAATAATGAATAAGTATCCAGTTTGCTGCTCTTACATATGTTACTGTGCCATATTTGGCCAGCATTATCTACTAATCTTTCTCTGAAAACTTTAATAAATAAAACAGAATTTCCCACACCCTGAGCCTCCCAGACAATGGATTTGAACAATGGATACAGAATGGCATTGCACCAGCTAGAGGGGAATTTTCCACTACTAATACAGTATTATAAAGATTTAACAACAGTGGTGATAAATGGTTGAAGCCATATTTAAACATTTCAATCACTAATCCATCAGGACCTGGAGATTTTCCATTTTTCATGGTGCGTACAACATTTGATAGTTCATCCATAGTGAATGGCTCATTTAGAGTATTGCAACTATTTAAAGGCTGTATGTGCTCAAACCATTCAGTATACTGTTCGATATATGTTATGAAGCTCTTTTCGATGTCATTTACATTTTCATTTAATAACTTGTAAAAATGATTTTGCCATGCTTGTGGGCTGATATTATTCTTTTTAATAGACTGAGCACTTTTCAGAGACTTTATATAATTCCACATTTCCTTTGTGGTTTTTAAAGTGTGCAATTGCTCGACTTCATTTGCAGTGTAAGAGTTTTTCTTCATTTCACAAAGTGCCTTAAACTTACTCTTACATTCCTTATATTTTTTAAAATCATTTTGATTATTTGACTTCCTGAAATCATTGAGACATTTGAATTTAAGTTGTTTTAATAAATCACATTCTTGATCCCACCACCTAGGTTGATTTCTTTGAACTTTGTTTTCCCTGGCTAAGAAGAGAGTACCTGACCGTTGTAGTAGACCTTCTAACATTTGTTCAGCATTGTTCACATCATTCATCTGCAATAAGTAATTGAAATGGCCTAAACTAAAAATATTATCATTTTGTAAATTACCAAGGAACCTATTTGCTTTTTTGTTGTTCCATTTGTACAGTTTGCGCTTGCATGTGCTTATTGCATTTTCGGGTTTGTTTGAAACATCCCTGCACTGGACTTGACATGAGATGGGGAAATGATCTGATATATCTAAGGATAGAACCTCAAATGTATCTACACACATGAAAAGGTCTGTATGTAACAAAATATAATCAACAACACTGCAGCCATTGTACTTCTGACATGTGAATTCACCTCCAATATCTGGTGCAATGCGGCCATTTAACATGTGCATATTTTGACCTATACATAGCTCTATCAAAGATCTTCCAAAATTATTTTCAGTGATGTCCTTTGAAACCCTGGGCATACAAAAATCATCCCTGTCATAAATCCCCTCAAGGTCCAGATGTCGTAAGCTGTCGTCACAATAATCTGGCAAATTACCAGTTCGTGCATTTAAGTCCCCCATTAAGAAAAGTTTTAAGTCCCCATATTTTGTGAAAATTTCGAGCAGTACATTTTCTAACCTTTGAATACCATTTGTTTCATTTAAAGTGGTATACAGCACTGATCCCTCTGGGGCAATGTATAGACAACCTAGTAAAATATCTAAATCACTATTGAAAAAGTTCCCATCCAAAATTAGAAAAACCATATCGGTATAGGTATTTATGACATTTTTAACTAACTTAAGCAAGTGATTTTTGATAAAAATACACACTCCTCCTTTTCTTGTTAAGACCCTGGGTTTATCAAAAGAGGTGTGCAAAGCTGAGATTGTCCCGAATTCACCATCATGTTCTGCAAAAGTCTCTGTGACTCCTAAAATGTCTGATTCTAGTAGTAATTTACAGAAATCGGGGTGATTAACTTTCGATTTGAGTCCATTTGCATTATAACACGTGATACATAACCTGGTTATTTCACTGCCTGTAACTACACTTTCGATGCACGGAGCACATGGAGTGATTGTATCCAGTTGTCCCTTGCTGTTGTCACATACTGTCATTGGACCTTGGCCACATCCCTAAGGGGCTTCATGGTCTTGCTGCCACTCTTGAAAATGATTTGTCGCCTCTTGATCCATGCCTTGCTGGGAGCCCCTTATGTTAGGTGTTTCCCTGTTTGGTGGGATCTGTTGCCCTGGTCTGTCAGAGGGATATTGCCGAAAAACCTCTGTATGGTCACAATCTGGGCTCCTGTACAATTCACCATTCACATATAGTCTATCTCTCACCATGCGTGTATAGTTTCCATTTTGCCTCTCCTGTTTCATTATCGGATAGAGCAACCTTCTCCTGCTTTCGATTTCCGGTGGGTATTGCTCTCGGATGCCAAAGACAGAGCCTCTTAGCTTGTAAGCTTGTGATTTCACCAACTCTTTGTCTGTGTTGTGTATAAATCTTGCTACTATTGGTCTGTCTTGGCCTCTCTGATGTCTTCCGAATCTGTGAACATTTCCAAATTTTATATTCTTTTCTATACCCAATTCATAATACAGGAATTGACGTATTTTATCTTCGGTGTCTTCAGACCTTGATTCATTTTTCAGGCCAGTAAATACCAAGTTTGACTGCATAGACCTGCATCGCAAGTCCACAAGATCTTCATTGAGTTTAGCAAGTTGATTTCTCAGTGTCTCAGTTCTGTTTTTGACTGCCTGAAGTTCACTTTCCATATCCTGGTTTTTAAGTTCACACACATCAATTCTTGTTGAGACAAGACCGATTAGTTTATCGTAACTCTCTATTCTTTTCTCAATATAAGTCATATGAGATGTAAGGCTGTCCAGCTTTTGTAGAATGTGGTCAAGTTTCTTATTTGTGGTTTGAATACAATTTTCCTCATCAGTAGTTGTTGTCAAAGGAGTAGATGTAACAGCCTCGGGCATTGGATTGTTAGACCCACTTTTGCTTTCATTTACCTTGTTGGTAGTGCCCTTGTTGAGATGTAAAACATTCCCTGCAGCACTAATTAGGCTACTCATGAAAGAAGATGACTGAGCACTGCTGAATGAACTGTCTTCTTCCTTCCTTACATCAGAGTTTGGAGACTTCTTTCTTTTCTTACTTTTGCCCATTTTAGATGTAATTAAAGACTGTTTCTAGGTCCCCTTGATTCCTGGTATAATGTTTGAGATACCAGCCAAGTATGGGTGCCAGTTTCAAAGGAAATTAAAGGCTAAAACAGCAAAAACCTGAAGACCATTTTATAGCAGCTGCCAACTCTCATTTAGGTGTCTATGATGACAGGCAGCTGTTTATATTTCAATAACACAGGTAGATTGGGTGCTCTAAATAGATTGTACCATCATGCATGCACTTAATTGCTGGGGAGTGAATAGACCCTGTATTTTTCTTCTGTTAATAAAAATGTGACTTTTTGAACTATTAACAATTTGAACAATTTAATATGAAATCATTATTTTTATCATCATGCTGTTATCTTGGATAGCTGTTTTGATTGCTTTCTTTTCTAATTTTAATTTGGAAGCAGTCAGCTAGGATGGCTAGAATCCCACCAGTGATTTCCAAACATATACATGTACCATCAGTGTATTTAAAACTTAATTCGTCTTCTATTCCAGCTTTTATATATATATATACACACCATCAACAGTCAGAGATGTTACCTGCAATAGTAATCCATGGTGGAGCATGGGCTATCCCAGATAATCTGGCCGAGGCCAGTGTGCTAGGAGTGAAAGAAGCTGCACAGAGAGGATATGAGATTCTACAGGGAGGGGGAAGTGCCTTGGATGCTGTGGAAGCAGCTGTTATATTACTGGAAGATAACCCTGCTTTTGATGCAGGTATTCTAGCACATATTAAATATTTGATTTCCCGTTTCACATGCAGAAACAAAGTATTAATAGTGATGGATAGTATATGCTTGCCTTTGTTACAAAGTGTTACATGTCTTTCAGTGCTGTGATAGTTATGGCATTATCTAGAAAAAAGTAATGGGTCTGTCTAGCAAAAGTAATCAGTCAATATTGTTCACATTTGGTGAGAAATATTCATATTAACAAGAGATGCATGTGTATTTAGGCACTGGAGCTGTACTGAATGAAGATGGAGAAGTAGAGTTAGATGCTATGATAATGGAAGGAAAGTCTCTAGCAGCAGGTGGAGTTTGCTGTGTGAAGAACATAAAGAACCCAGTTCAACTTGCTAGACTAGTCATGAAAAATGTAATAATATTTGATTTGATGAAGAAGAGTTTATTGTAATCATATACTTATTGCTTTATGAATGTTTTAAGCTTCCATTTCATCAGTGATAAAATGAGTCATTGTTCTTTACCACATATGATTTTATCAAAACATAACACAACACAACAGAACACAACATAATACAATATGTCTCTTATTATGTTTTTAATTTATTTTTTTATTATTTCCTGAGTGTGATTCTCACCAGGAAATATAAAATAGTTCATTTGTATAATGTAATTTTCTTGCTACAGAAAAGAAAATTGAATACAACTGTAGTACTGAAATAGGCCACCCTAAAGTTTATCTGTAAGTTTTGTGAGTGGTGAGTTTGTTTACTGTAAGCTTCTTTAATTACCAGTCTGTGATAACCATGAGTTTATTTTTTTTTTTTTTCGCAGACTGACCATGTTCTTCTATCAGGCCAAGGTGCTAATACATTTGCTAAAAGTCAGGGAATAGAAGAGGTTCCTGTTGAAATACTGGTCACAGAAGAGAGCAAAAGAGAGTGGGAGACTTACATGCAGTTCAGAAAAACTGTAAAAGTTCTGTTTAGAGAAAGGTATGAGTTTTGAGGTTGTAAGGGTGTGATTTTTTTTCTGAGGTGATGTTTACATTCTTAAGATTAATTTTAAATTAAATTAATTTTAATTAAAGATTGGAGAAAAGTAGGTGCAATGATGGTGATATATTTTGCTTTTACTGTCCCATTTATTAAGTGCACTAATGTAGTATTTATTAAGTGCACTAATGTAGTAAGACAAAGTACTGAATCATCTTCTCACATTAAAATTAAAATCAAGTATGATAATTGAATTAAGTTTAATTCTGCATGAAGACAGAAGGGTGCCAGTATTTGGATAGTATTTGGAGTCTGGTTTCATCTTGAAATGTGGAATTGATTTTCAGACAGTCTGATCATGATACAGTAGGGGCAGTGGCAGTGGATAGCAATGGAAATGTGGCATGTGCAACTTCTACTGGTGGAATAACTGCAAAAATGGCAGGAAGAGTAGGGGACAGTCCACTCATTGGTATAATTTATAATTCATAATTTGAAAAACTATTGTTCTTTTAAAAAGAAATGTGTGATTTTATTTGAGCTTCACACATTGCCTTGATAAGACAGAGTTTGGAGTTTTTGTCCATCGTAAGGTGTCATAAATGCCACAATTTTATCATGATAGTGGTGTAGCAGTTAGGAATTTTATGTGGGATGGTACGTGTATAATGATAATGTTACACAGTATAATTGTACCACCAGCGTTAGCGCTGGCGGTACACATGGTTTCGGTCTCGTCCGGATCGTTCCGCCGGCTCCGCCGGCTCCGCCGGACGGCTACCGTTACCGCTTCTCCTCCTAGACGGTAAGGCCCCCCATACCCATCTCATGGATTTAGGTCACCTATAATCTCAACTCGTTCCACGTAAAATTTGGGCTTTGTCGGTATTGGGGTCTGGGTGTGGCACTCATTGCAATGCACCCTTGTCTAAAAATGGCAAAATTAAATGCTAATTATCTACCCTACGGAAGGAGTTATGGGAAAAATTTCTATAGACGGCTTTCCAAAAGTCATATGTGTAGATTTCAAATATACCCTTGGATTTGACCTTTGACCTTTACTTCAAGGTCAAATGGGCCAAAATTTTCAAAAAAATGAAATTTTTTACGAAAAAAAATTTTTTTGCCCTGTTATTAAGACACCACACAGACTTAACCAATAATTTTATTGGAAAGTGTTACCCTTCAGGTCATCTTTCATCTCCATGAATTTGGGGTCAATCGGTGCATTTTCACGGGAGTAGCGGCCATAAGATACCGAAACTGAAAACTGTCTCTAATTCGGGAACCGTTAATGCTAGAGACCCATTCTTTTTTTGCATTTTGTAGAGCATGTAAAGCCCAACACTGGAGGTGGTCTCGGTTTTTTTGTATTCCATACGGTTTTCGAGTTACGCTGTATCAAAAAGTACATATTGGTGGTAAAAGCAAAATGTGCAGTACGGTAATGGATAATAAATTTTGAACTCTGGAAAAATAAAACATAAGGCTTGGCAAAGCAGACAACTTGTGTTCAAAAATGACATTATTTCATCAAATTTGAACTTCTGAAACTTCAGAGCACCTCCTATTTCAAGAATTTTGACCAAAATGACATTTTCTTTATTTTAATTAATTTTTTCTGTACGAAATTTAAGGCACATTATGGTAACTCCAAAATTATAACATTTAGTCCCTTATATCTCCAAAACTGGCAGAGATAGGTCTATAGTTACTATTGAAAATGAATAGGAAGTCATATACTGGCAATCTATATGTGACCTTAAAATTGACCTTTGACCTACTTTTCACCATGAACTGAACTTTGCAAATTTTTCTTCCCTTTTATCTCCAAAACTGGCAGAGATAGGTCCATAGTTACTATTGAACTTGAATAGGAAGTCATATACTGGCAATCTATATGTGACCTTAAAATTGACCTTTGACCTACTTTTCACCATGAACTGAACTTTGCAAATTTTTCTTCCCTTTTATCTCCAAAACTGTCAGAGATAGGTCCATAGTTACTATTGAACTTGAATAGGAAGTCATATACTGGCAATCTAAATGTGACCTTAAAATTGACCTTTGACCTACTTTTCACCATGAACTGAACTTTGCAAATTTTGCTTTCCTTTTATCTCCAAAACTGGCTGAGATAGGTCCGTAGTTACTATTAAACTTGAATAGGAAGTCATATACTGGCAATCTAAATGTGACCTTAAAATTGACCTTTGACCTACTTTTCACCATGAACTGAACTTTGCAAATTTTGCTTCCCTTTTATCTCCAAAACTGGCAGAGATAGGTCCATAGTTACTATTGAACTTGAATAGGAAGTCATATACTGGCAATCTATATGTGACCTTAAAATTGACCTTTGACCTACTTTTCACCATGAACTGAACTTTGCAAATTTTTCTTCCCTTTTATCTCCAAAACTGGCAGAGATAGGTCCATAGTTACTATTGAACTTGAATAGGAAGTCATATACTGGCAATCTATATGTGACCTTAAAATTGACCTTTGACCTACTTTTCACCATGAACTGAACTTTGCAAATTTTGCTTCCGTTTTATCTCCAAAACTGGCAGAGATAGGTCCGTAGTTACTATTGAACTTGAATAGGAAGTCATATACTGGCAATCTAAATGTGACCTTAAAATTGACCTTTGACCTACTTTTCACCATGAACTGAACTTTGCAAATTTTGCTTCCCTTTTATCTCCAAAACTGGCAGAGATAGGTCCATAGTTACTATTGAACTTGAATAGGAAGTCATATACTGGCAATATAAATGTGACCTTAAAATTGACCTTTGACCTACTTTTCACCATGAACTGAACTTTGCATGTAAAGCCCAATACTGGAGGTGGTCTCGGTTTTTTTGTATTCCATACGGTTTTCGAGTTACGCTGTATCAAAAAGTACATATTGGTGGTAAAAGCAAAATGTGCAGTACGGTAATGGATAATAAATTTTGAACTCTGGAAAAATAAAACATAAGGCTTGGCAAAGCAGACAACTTGTGTTCAAAAATGACATTATTTCATCAAACTTGAACTTCTGAAACTTCAGAGCACCTCTTATTTCAAGAATTTTGACCAAAATGACATTTTCTTTATTTTAATTAATTTTTTCTGTACGAAATTTAAGGCACATTATGGTAACTCCAAAATTATAACATTTAGTCCCTTATATCTCCAAAACTGGCAGAGATAGGTCCATAGTTACTATTGAACTTGAATAGGAAGTCATATACTGGCAATATAAATGTGACCTTAAAATTGACCTTTGACCTACTTTTCACCATGAACTGTACTTTGCAAATTTTGCTTTCCTTTTATCTCCAAAACTGTCAGAGATAGGTCCATAGTTACTATTGAACTTGAATAGGAAGTCATATACTGGCAATCTAAATGTGACCTTAAAATTGACCTTTGACCTACTTTTCACCATGAACTGAACTTTGCAAATTTTGCTTCCCTTTTGTCTCCAAAACTGGCAGAGATAGGTCCATAGTTACTATTGAACTTGAATAGGAAGTCATATACTGGCAATCTAAATGTGACCTTAAAATTGACCTTTGACCTACTTTTCACCATGAACTGAACTTTGCAAATTTTGCTTCCCTTTTGTCTCCAAAACTGGCAGAGATAGGTCCATAGTTACTATTGAACTTGAATAGGAAGTCATATACTGGCAATCTATATGTGACCTTAAAATTGACCTTTGACCTACTTTTCACCATGAACTGAACTTTGCAAATTTTTCTTCCCTTTTATCTCCAAAACTGGCAGAGATAGGTCCATAGTTACTATTGAACTTGAATAGGAAGTCATATACTGGCAATCTATATGTGACCTTAAAATTGACCTTTGACCTACTTTTCACCATGAACTGAACTTTGCAAATTTTTCTTCCCTTTTATCTCCAAAACTGTCAGAGATAGGTCCATAGTTACTATTGAACTTGAATAGGAAGTCATATACTGGCAATCTAAATGTGACCTTAAAATTGACCTTTGACCTACTTTTCACCATGAACTGAACTTTGCAAATTTTGCTTCCCTTTTGTCTCCAAAACTGGCCGAGATAGGTCCATAGTTACTATTGAACTTGAATAGGAAGTCATATACTGGCAATCTAAATGTGACCTTAAAATTGACCTTTGACCTACTTTTCACCATGAACTGAACATTGCAAATTTTGCTTCCCTTTTATCTCCAAAACTGGCAGAGATAGGTCCGTAGTTTCTATTGGACTTGAATAGGAAGTCATATACTGGCAATCTTACTGTGACCTTGAAATTGACCTTTGACCTACTTTTCACCATGAACTGAACTTTGCAAATTTTGGTTTCCTTTTATCTCCAAAACTGGCTGAGATAGGTCCGTAGTTACTATTGGACTTGAATAGGAAGTCATATACTGGCAATCTATATGTGACCTTCAAATTGACCTTTGACCTACTTATAATCATGAACTGAACTCTGCTAATTTCTTTCTCTTTTAACTCCAAACATGGCAGAGATAGGTCCATAGTTACTATTGAAGTTGAATAGGAAGTCATATACTGGCAATTTACTGCGACCTTGAAATTGACCTTTGACCTACCTTACGATGAACTTAACTTTGATTGTACCATTTTAAGTTATATATATTTTTTGCGTATTTTGAAAATTCTTGTTGATTGCATTTTTATAGCTTGTCAAGCATAAGACTGGTGGCTGTGTCCCTTATTTTGTGTATGTGGGGGTCTATACGAATGCGCTTGCTCCAGCTGGTGGTACAATATTCGGAGGCGGTATCGCCTCTCTGATCCTCTAGTTTGTAATACTTTTAACATCACTCACATGCTAATTGCCATGTCTTACTCCAGGCAGTGGTGGATATTGTGACAATGATGTAGGAGCTGTGTCATGTACAGGTCATGGGGAGTCCATCTTGAAGGTGTGCCTGGCCAGACACATTATTCAACTTATGGCAGACGGTAAGATACTTACTTTCACTCTTTAACAAAAGATAAAAACTGCTATGCACATGTTTTTATCAATAAAGAGAAAATGTTTAGTTTTTATCAACTTTTTTAAGAAATTGCTTTATAATCTTTACTATTATAATTATTGCCCTTGTTGTTGTTTTATTTATTATTTTTTACTTAGTTAATTTTTTGGATATTTAGTTATTTAAAAAGAAATCATTTGAATAGTGGTTATTTAGTTGTTTTGCTTTTTGTCTCATTATTTTAGGTCATACTGCTCAGCAAGGCGTTGAAGCAGCACTAACTTCAATGTCCAGGAAGGTGCAGGGTACCGGGGGCGCTGTTGTTGTCAGTAATAAAGGGGAACTTGGCATGCATTTCAACACAGAGAGGATGGCATGGGCAGCCATGAGAAATGGGGACCTAAAGTGGGGTCTGAATCCTGGTGAAGAAGGAATTGGGGTTCTGGATAGTTCACAAAAAGTGAGCAACGCAACTCCTTTAGTTTTGGTGTCAATTTTCCAAAAATATGTACATAATGTTACATTATATACAATAAATGAATATGAGAGACTTTTTATTGTAATTTGTCTTTGTTTGTGAACAAACAGATTTTTTGTCTGCTCTTTTACTTGTTTTGGTAATCGTGCTGAAAAATCTATGCACCATTTTTATCTACTTTCAATTAAATAATTCCAACATACAAGTTATGTAATGTTAAGTATGGTCCATGCTTGCCTGTTGCACAATGGTTAGAATTATTTTCACTATAATGGAAAATGATATAATAAACACCTGATGATCGGGCATACTCTATGGGTATATCCATGAAACTCAGAGTTGGGGTTCACACATGTCTTGTGTTATTTATTTATTTTTAATTTTCTTCAAAATCTAGCTTTCTGTTCCACCCACCCCAGCAGCTGTGCAGTCAGATGTAACACCCTGTATAGTTGTTCATGGGGGTGCTGGATCAGGATTTATCCCTTCTGGCAGTCAGAAGTATGAAGCATACACAGAAGGGGTTTTGGCTGCTAGTAAAGCAGGCTATCAGGTTCTGAAAGATGGAGGCAGTGCAGTAGATGCAGTAGTTGTAGCTGTCAAAGTGATGGAAGATAATCCTTCATTTAATGCAGGTATTTAAATTTTTCTGGACCTTTTTTTAAAGCAAGTAGATGTTTTCTAACATCATACTTGGTTCCACTCTTTCCCAGGATCATTTCACCATGGTGTGTTGCATTAAAGGAAATATTTCAGTGAAAAAGTCTTTCTTCAGAGAGTCTTTCTTTTGGTGTTAGTGAATAACTCATAATTACAATTACCTGCAGTGAGTGACTTCATTATCTTCCTCAAGGCACAGGCTCCAAACTGACAGTGGCGGGTACTGTAGAAATGGATGCACTGTTGTGTGACGGGCAGACACTGAATTCTGGTGCAGTGGCAACAGTGAAAAATATAAAAAATGCTATAGAACTTGCAAAGCTAGTGATGGACAAGGTGAGAATGCATTAGATATACAGTAGAACAGTTGGGATACAGTTTGATGACATTTATGTTGTAGGTTTTTGGATGTATGAGAACATGCAAGTGGAGGAGTATCAAAACATGATCAAAAATTGTTTTAATGTGGTATTTCCTGGCAACCCTTTTGAATAAAATCTTTAACCATTTATTATTGTATTGCCTTTCCATTATATATTTTCTTTCAAAAACTCTCACGATAGAATATTTTAGGATAACATCATGTCTTAAATATATAAATTTACTTTATGTACCCATGGTGTTCTTGTGTACATAAAAGCATTAAAATTTAATTTGTTATTTTGATCTAAAATTTCCTCAACTTGTATTCTTATTCTTATCATATAAGTGTTTTCAATTCAGACAGATCACATGTTGATAGTAGACAAGGGTGCAAATGTCTTTGCTTCAAAGATGAATATTCAGGAAGTAGATCCGTTATATCTTGTCACTGGAAGGTCTTTAGATTCATTGAAGACATACACATCATCCTATACTAAAGCAACTGTAGGAGGATATGAGAAAAGGTAGGCATTAAAAAACGTTAATTTTGTAAAGACCATTGATATGAGGTGCTTGTTAAATTACAGTATGTGAAACTTAAATGATAGTAATAATAAAATCAAATTTATTTATTTATTCATTTATTTATTAGAGTCTATTATCCATAAAAATATGTTCTGTAGACTTAACAACTAAAATGCAAGGTCAATTAGGGTGAAATTCAATTTTGAAGATCGCTATTGATTAGATGGATGTAAAATTAGATGTATATGGAGACAAGTAAAACAATTATTTTATGGCAGTATCATGATATCTGCTGGGCAGTCAGCTTTCTTAAGATTTCCATCATCATGTAACCCATTGAGAATACTGCAGATTGCAGGTTTCTTCCAGAAATGCTTCATACCATAAAACTTACAAATATTCTTTTATCTTTTGTGTATCTGTTCTTAGGGCACTCCATGAAACTCTACCTTCATCGAGTGCTGAACATGAAACAGTAGGGGCTGTAGCTGTGGATTATCTTGGAAACGTGGCTAGTGCGACATCTACTGGTGGCATCACTGCTAAAATGTGTGGGAGAGTTGGAGATGTTCCAATTGTTGGTAAGCACATCCTTTTTATTCACATCTGAATACATGTAACATCATCTTCGGTTATATTAACAATCTCATAAATGCTGCCTCTGACATCACATTTAAATACTGTCTTCCTTGCATCAATATTTTTAACACTAATCATTAATATCATTGCAACTTGACACTATTTATTTATATTATAACAACTTGACATCCTTATTTAAACTGACTGGCTGTATATACTAACCCCAGGTGCTGGTGGTTATGCCGACAATCAATATGGGGCAGTGTCTACAACAGGGCATGGGGAAGCTATAGCACGGTTATGTCTAGCAAAATTGGTCATTGAACTCATAGCAAAAGGTAGTTCTTTCATTAACCGATGGACTGGCATATTTTTATATTATTTCTTCTTTCTAAAAAGATATTTGTAAAAATTAATAAGTAAATTTAAATTGTCAAAATGTGTATACACTACTTCACAAAAACGATAAACACATGTCAACATATTTGTGATAAAGTTTGTATCTAATCCTCTAGGTAACAGTGCCCAGCAGGCCAGTGAGAAAGCCCTGCACCAACTGGCTAAAAGAATTGAGGAGGCAGCAGGTGCTGCTGGGCTTATTACAGTGACACCTGGTGGGGATATTGGTGTTTATACCATAACTGGGGGTATGTCCTGGGCTGCAATAAAGAACAATGAACCATGTTATGGTATCAATCATGGGGACTATTTAAAAACAACTCTGTGAAGTTGTTAAGCATTATATTTTACAAGTGAGACTCCTACCATTGTCATTTTTGACAAGCCTTGGAATAAGTTTTATGTGTAGTACAACATTAAGGATAGGTTCCCACAGTTTATATGATACAATTATCTTTCCAAGGATATGTGTATGTATCAATTCAACCATCAAAAGCCTAAATATGCTACATTATGTTTCAAAAGTGTACAGTAGACCCCCCCCCCAAAAAAAAAAAAAAATGCTCAAACTTTACAATTCCTGTGTTAAACACTATTTTTCTTAGACTAACCAGGTTTGATTATCTTTTCCTGACACATTCCATAGCTCTGTAACAATTCGGGAAACGAAAAGTCCTGAATAACACATGCGTAAGCAATGTTTTGCTATTTATTTGCCATGCTATTTAAAACTATCAATTAAAAATGGTTGACAGGTGGCCCAGGAAGGGGGTAAATTTGATTATCTTTTGCAACATAGATTTATGGCATTTATGAGTCCTCAAAAAGCAGCCGATCTAAAGAAAAAATGGGAAATTGTAGAAAAAAAAACATTCATATGACTTGAAAAGTAAATTTGTTATATGCTAAGCCTACTAAGAGTCTCTTAAAATACACATATTTTAAATCATTATTTGCAAGAATTTTTCCTCAGTGTGTGAATGGTGTGTGGAAGGTGCTTTACCTGTGTTTGAAATCCTACACTTTATCACTTTAAGGTCCCAATGCATTTAAATTTATTCTGACCGTTGTCCCAATAAGTATTTTAATATACAGACACTGTATGTATACAGACACATTACTGTCTAGTTACGTGTGGGAGCAATACTTCCATTGTGATTTTTTTCTTTTCACTTTCTTTACATAAAGCTGTATAAGATTTGACTTAAGATCTCAGATCTTATGTAGTCTTTTTTCTTTTGTTAAAATCTTTAATAAAGATGTTTTAGCTTGCAGGTCAAATCCTACTTTGGTAATTCCATATCATTGCTTTTGGTAATTATTGCTTTATTGAAGGGAAATTCAAATACAATTCTACCAATAAATATGGGTTATCATGCTTTATTATTGACTTCTTTATAATAGATTACAGAATATAAAATATATACATATCTGCATATTTTTCTAGCCTATATAGTATCTTGGCAAAACCAAAGCACCTTTTTACATTCAATACACACTTGTATAAAAGTGCATTCACAAAAACTTTTTGTAACTATTTTATACATATATTAGACAATTAATTTAAGAACTAAAAAAGTCATTTGTAAGTTGTCTAAAGTAATAAACAAGTAAAATGCAATCATGTAAACTGCACAGTCTCAACAAATGAAAAATGGCTATTCATATTAGAAAAATAATTCTCTTTTGTTGCTGCATAAAAAATGAGATTAAAGAGCTCAAAGGAAGAAAAAGTAAGTTTAAGTGATAAACATGCTACATTCAGAGCAATTTTCAGTATATTGTGATATGAAATTTGAAGTTAAAGAGGAGATGCCCATTTCAGAGAGATTTTTATTTGAGAGACTAGCTGTTTCATGTTTAATATCAGCTGTTTCAAGTCGACCCTTATTCATCCTGACAAACGTAAGTGTAATGTCTCAGGCATTATGCATTAGGCATCGTGTGTTAAGGATCCATTACAAAACAATTTCTCGATTGCCTGCTTCATTATAAAAAGCTTATAAAAATGGCAGAAAAGCTCAAATGTACCCCTACCAAAGACTAAAGTACAGCATCATGACCATAGAAAGACATATTATAATTACCTTCAAGTTATTTGTTTATATACCTTTATGGGACTGAGACTTTATGTTAAATAATGCTGCCAAGGTTGATCAGGGAATTATATCGGATATAATTCCTGGGCTGTTACAGTGTTCAGAGACTTCACTTTCAGGACAATGCATCTTAGGATTTCTTGTAAAAACATTAGAAATATATAAAAATGTGTTTTATAGAACTAAAACTCATGTTTGGCAGATGGAGCTATAGCTTATACAGTCTTTGGATACCATTTTGAGAGTGAAACCAGAAGGACTGGTGGTGTTTCTCTCCAAAGCAAAGCGTGGAACACAGGCATGCTGGCAACCTGGCAAAAGAAATAATGGAATGGAATAGAATTTTTTAAATTGCAATGGCTGAAGCTGTTTACATTGGGTGCAAAGACTTTGACGTGAAATTCTTTTTCATTAAAATTCAAATTTTTTGGTTAATCAAATATTAGTGATCAGAATTTAAAAAAAAACAAGGACACATTGTAAATAAATATGATTTGGCAGTTTTGGGATAAACAAATGTGTTGAACAGTAACAACATGAACAGACAGATAATCAGAATAATACTTTCAGTGTCTGTATATAATGACAAATTATTTTCTACCTGCCAAATTGAAAAAACTATTAAATAATTTATGCACTGGGGAAGGCCCAGCTTTGCAACCATTTTTTTAAATTGCACAAAGTAAATTGACAGCAGGGGAAAAATCAATGAAAAAAGATGCATGCAGTGTTGCCAAAATTTTGGAATCTGGTTTTTATAAATCATTCAATAACATCACTGTCAAGTCAATTAGGCAAATAAATTGTTTTACCTGATGCAGTTTCGTTCTGCACTAAATGAAGAAGAGGCATGCCACGTGCTACACATTCATGAAGAATGTCTAGGCTCAATCCTCGTCTCTCTAACATTGTCAAGGGTCTAGCTATCCAGTTATCATTTTCAACAGGGGAAGACAAAATTACTTCTGTATCCTGCAAAATTAAAAACATGTTAAACAAAAAAATAATAATAATATTCATTATTACTATTTATTAGTTATTGTATTAGATGACTCAATTAAAACCACCATACTGTGGTATTTGCATACTGATACTTGTACAATAAATACCCACTTTAGTTTTTTCCAGTACTTCCTCAAGCAGGTCCAGATGGAGGAAAGCTGTTCTATTTAATGCCTTTATAAAACAAATGGAATTCGTCTGATCCATTATTCCTGTCCAGTGCTGAAATAATAATAGAAGACATTTTATTTTATTATTACTTATTAGTGATTTCAATAATAACAAAAGCAGTGGAAGCTTGTAGAGCAGACTGCACCCCCCCCCTAAACTTAAATTGGGAATTTGGATCCCTCCTTTCCAAAAGACAGAAAAACAACCCACAAAATGGTTAATTCTTTTGCATATATTTCAAAATTCCTTCAATTATAAACTTTTCTTTTAAAAAACTCTCCAGCAGGAGAAAAGGATTTTTTTAAATGCAGCCTGCACCCCCAACCCTTTTCTCTAATATACCTGTCCGGCCAGTACAACATCAGGCATATCAGTGATGTTCATGATAGTTAGCTCATACTGATGTTTTACAACAATTCGGACAGTGCCATTTGACCTATTATATTTCACATAAAGATTATGATTGTCAGCAAAAAGAGAATTTTTTACTTACAGTTTCAAAATCATGCCATGTGTCGGTGGTGTCCAGTCCACTATGAGCAGGGGTATGGAATTCCACTATATTTCCTCTTATCTGGACATTCTCTAAATGCAGAACACCATAGTCCTCCATCTTCAAATTGTAGTTCTAAAATAGACAGCAATCTATATTATAAAAACTTAAAAAAGAATATTTTATCCTATCAAAAATAACTACATCTGTATCAAACAAAAAATCAATATTTTAATATAATAAACATAATATTATATGATCTACAGCAAGGGTAACTTGGCCTATTTGAACTAAGATATGAACCATGATGCAGGGATATAATTATACATAGGATTACCCTATTTAAAATATTTTATTTCTCACCAGTTACATACATGCCTGTCAAAAATTAATTATGAAATGGAAAGGGGACGCCACAGAGAAATGAACAGTAAAAATATGGTAAAAGAAAACACAAAATAAAAGAAAATGCCAACATTCTCCATTATAATATTTTTTGTAAAAAAAGGGGAAAATGATTTATTACTGATTATGGTTTATACATCTATTACTTTTAAGTGCATCATCCCTTTTAAACTGAGCACTATGCCCAGTACAAGTGCCAGTAACAATGCCACAACGGCAGCCACGGTAAATGCTATCACTGCACGACTGCATTGCGGGCACTTGCCACATCTCAGCGGCTCCAGGCTCAACTCCTTCCGCAGACGTTCCACCTGAAAAATAATAATAACAACAAAACATTCCGATTAATGATTGTTAATTCAAAACTAACAAGCAACAGTATGGGTTTTAAAAAATCCAGTGCGATTCGTTTCGTAAATCTACGTACATTTCGCGTAGGCCTTCAAGGTTTTTAATGGATTTGACCCGTGTAACAATCAACCACAAACCATGTAACGTTAAACGTATGTTGAACTATACTTTTACAAGACAATGAATGAACACATTTGATTATGATACATGCCTTAGTCTGTTGATCATCCTCCGACTCCTCATATGCCAGCACCGGGAATACATCTCCTGGATTAGCCGTCACTTCTCCAGTCGCCATCGCTGTCTCTAAGTATCTCGGATATTAAACCCAAACAGGTGAGATAATTACAAAACCACCTGCTGATCCTACAGCGTTGACACAATCCCTGTGATATACAGTGTAGAATTGTATCAAATTAGCTCGTTTTAAGTTATGTTGCCATAAGTCCCCAGGTAGGCTACATATCGGTATTACACAATTACAGGTGAGTCGAAGATATCATAAAGGTGTGCTTGTTTTACACCTGCCAATAATGGCGACTTGAGTCAGCGACACTTCCGTTCATATTAAGATGTTGATGTGTACACACAGTAGCCGCAAGGTGAAGGCCGCTGTCAGCAGAATGTATGCAACAGGTATCCGGGGTACATATGACATGGTCATTATTGTCCAGCACGGCGGGGGACGTTCTTGATAAGATTGGATTAGAAACTACTGACAGCTTATAGTGGGCAATCATGTCAGTGGTTTAAACAGACTACGTCGCCCGTTATTACTATTCCATAATTTTAATTACCCTACTTTTACAGTGATTTTTTAAACTTTATTTTATTTTATTTTTTTATTGATTATTATTTTTTTCAATCTCACAAATAAATTCAAATGATAAATATTAGAGATCGTATAAATAATTACAGTAGGCCCCTAACGCATCAAACTTAGGAATCATTCTACGAAGATAGCTCCAACTCCGCAATCAGATTAAATGATAAACACGCCTCCTGGCTCGAGTAGTATACAGAAAAACTGGCAATTATCACGTTGGAAACATGAGTGTAAAACTAGGGTCCATACGATGTGTTCCCATTATGTTGCGATCATTGTGCATTTTACTGTAGTGAAGTTATGAGTTATATTTAACTTACAGGAGACTCGTGGCTCCGTGCGATCACAATCAAAATGTTCAGACAGTTGTTTTACTGATTTTGTTGATATCACCTGCTGTTCACTATAAAAATATTGCAATGTCCCCTTCTAGTTCTGGAAACCCTGTATCCGTCATTGATGAATTAATACCATTTAAATGCTTTGGAAACTTTGAAGATCCATAACATCACATTCAAGCTTTCGGTCTCTTTGGAAACTTTATAAAATAAATTAAAGATGTACATCTAGATCACTTTAAATTATAACTCTCTGTCTAGAATTTTAATTACTTTTTAATGAACATGATAAAATTGATAAATTATTTATAATTAAGTAGGCCTAAATTTATTTAAATATTTTTGTTTTCTTTTAGTTTTACTTGCATTTTATACTTTATATTTGTATTGTACAGTCTGTTGCATATTATTATTATTATTATTATTATTATTATTATTATTGTTTTTGTTGTTGTTGTCGTCGTCGTTTTTGGCAGGTGGGGGTAGAAAATTAGCCTACGAGTATGTTTTTACATAAAGGGTATCCTACATGGTATTAAAACCTTGATCCATATATCACTGTTTTTGATTCTAGAGTGCATCGCACTGTAATGGAATATTTCTTGAGACAAAGAGACAAATTTCGTCTGCAACTCTGTAAACTTGAAAGAGCACTGAAGCAAGCATATATAGGCCTAGCCTGAACAGGCCTTCTGTACCAATAGTGGGGTCTGGCAATAGTGCAAAAATCGTCATTAGGGCCCATGTCATTCAAAAGGTTTTCAAATGCAGTGGAAATGTCACCACATCCACACAAAAATAACTATAGAATTGAAAAGATCAAGTATATTGTTAGACCTCCTTTGGTGAGAAACTAACGAGTAACATCCACCAGGAACGACAAGAAAGGGTTGATTGCGCTCATGGAACTACTAACACATTCAATCTTCACCGGAAACATTGCAGTGTCATGGCGGAAAACAAAACAAACAGTGGTACTTATTGCCAGGCACAATTTACGGTCTCTTTTTCGTATATACTTCGAAGGATGTAGCCGACTGATATAAAGCAGGATTCAGCAAGACAGGACCGGCATTATAATGGATAAACTTAGCATTATATCCGGGGCTCTGTTTCTGGTAGCCGATCTATTTGCGATAGCGAGTTTGTCAATGCCAATGTGGTTGGTGTCGGATGTCGGAGGTAGTATTTAATTTACCGTTCATATTTTCTGCAAATACTCTCCACCCACTTTGTGATTCCCACAAACATATAAACCACAACCTCTTCTAAATTATAATTGCAATGATGCAGTTAAAAGTTGCCACATAATCTGTATCAGATATATATGCACTTTAATTTTTAGTATCAGGTGCCCCCCCCCCCCCCCCCCCCCCCAACCTATAAGCCTTCAATTTTCACTGTTTTCTCAATAATTTTATCTCAGAAACATCACTGACAGAAAAAAAGACATTGAAAATCAAAACAGACTAATAGGTGGGGGGGGGGGGGGGGGGGACGAATACTAGTATTACAGTTGTAGTAGTACTGAAGTCATAGTAAGTCATAATATCATATAAATTTTGCTGAATTCTAGGTTATACAAGTATTGGTCTACTCCAGACATGCATAGAGATGTACTATGAAAGTGAAAATGATAACATGCGCTGTTTTACACCACATCCGCTGAGGTTTGAGTGGGTGTTGACATTCATCCTCATAGTTTTGGGTATACTGTTTGTCAGTGCCACTGTTGTGCTACATGCTGTCTCCTACTGGAAAGAGGCAGTAATTAAAGTTGCACGATGGCTCGGATTTGTTGGAAGTAAGTGGTTTGATATATGTAATGTTGGTTTACATAAGGTTTTTTTTTCTTGTTTTTTAAATTCTATTTTCACTAACCTTACATCTCAAGATTTTGCCTCTCATTTTTTGTTCTGATAAGTAATTACATGCAACCAATCTCTTTTCTACTTATTTTTCTTTGTAATATTTTAAAATTCAACTTAAAATATAGTAAGCTCACCTGTTGATTATAATGTTTTTAAATAATTCTTATCAAAGTAAGAAAACTCACTAAAGATGAACTATTGTGAGATTGGACATTTTATAGGTAACAGTTTTTAAAAGTTGAAACATGCATATTAATTTAAATATAAATGGAATCTAAGAGTTGTTTAACGTTGGTCTCTGCACAAGATGTGGAATGCTGTCATGAATTTTTACTTGTTTTTCAGTGTTACTTTTCTGCAATGCTGCAATAATATTCCCAGTGGCCTTTGATATGGCTCAGGTTGGAGGAAAGGCTTTCCACCTTCCAAACAATTTCCAAGTTGGAATCTCATACATATTCTTTGTATTAGCTTTATGGATAACTGTGATATCAGAACTGTTTGCTGGAAAAGTATGTTTACCTAGATTTTGATAAAATGTGTACTTTTATTGTAGAAATATTTGTATCAGAACTGTTTGCACTTCTTTGATAGTTTCCTGCATAGGAAGAAGTTCTATATAATATTGTCTCGTGATAACTTATCTTCAGCTTACCAATAGCCATCAAGAACATTGTGCAGGGTTTTGAGCTCTTTGTGGTCATAAGTTAATTCCAAGTGTACTTGTTTCTTAACTACAAAGGCCAGTGCCAATTTATACAAGGGACTAATATCAGTCACTTTTTGCTTAATTGGCTTTTATTGTGTGGCTGTCCATAATGGTATCACAATACTGGAATCAGAGTTTGTCACATCTTAACAGGTGCATTTTAAATGAAAAAGTTGAGTATTACAATAATATTAACATTATGAAGAGTTAAATATTGATTTTTTTTTATTTATCCAATGATTTTTATTTCACTAAATATCAGTATACCCAAGGTGAAGATGTATATTTTAAAGATTATAAATAGATTTATAAAAGGGGATTTATTTTGACTCTTGTATTCCAATTGCACAAAGAGTCTCAGAGAACGGTGCCCCCACACCTCTTTCTATTATGAATATAACCTTGCTTTTCAAAATATAGGTACGTGATGTATATTTTATATGTATATTGGATATTGATTTTGTTTTCAATACCATCATGCTCTTGCATGTGTATAATGGCACTGTAAGCAGGAGTAGTGAAATATACTGCCACTTGATTACTGTTGGGTGTCTAAGTACTTTTGTGTATCAAATTATAAATATAATTGGATGCCTGCTATTTTATTTGCCTGATAAAAGGTAGTTTATGTTGTAACTTTTTTTGTACATGGAGTATTTGTCTACCTGATTTTTTGCAAAATGAGTAGTAGTTCTCATTCCTATTTTGTAAGGAATGTTATCAACTGTAAGATTAACAAATAGGCATTATATCTTTTTTTTCAACATGTGATAATTATTCTTTGAACATTTAATATATATATTAAATGGACATTTTTGGGTAATATTACAGCAAATGTATTACACAAGGATGTTCATCATTATAATTTCTTTAAGTTTTCTACACATGTCCTTGAGTGGCAGGATAGTCACTCTGTGGTAAATAGTGAAAAATTCTAAATAATCACTATGTATCTTATAGAAATTCAGCTTATGTTGAACAGGACAATCATGATTTCCTTTGCACCTTGTATAAAGAGTTTAAAGTGAAAAAAGTGCTTGTTTAATAAGCAATAAACTGATTTTTTTCATTAATGACACATTTCATTTTATAAGTGAAGGAGGAAAGTGACTCATGATAATTTCTATTTATTTGCGTGCAGTCATTGTCTGTGCATTCTTATCAATAGGATTTGACGAGAGAAGGAGGAAGCAATCAACTGGATGTCACTTATGTTTACTAGTACATGTAACACGTTCTATCCAGGACCAGCAATTTTATGTAATACATATTACAATGTTATGCAGGTATATATTCTTTCAAAAAAAATATGAAAAATCTTTGATATATATATAGAGAGACCGTACCATACCTTTGTAAAACAACAGGAACACCAGTTATGACTATTTGATCATCGCCACTTTTCTGCAGTGATAAAAATGCGCAAAAGATGACTGCAAATGAATGAAAATTATCATTTTAGTCCACCAGAAAGTGATGCTCTCCTTTAATGAGTTATTTGCTACCATGAAAATATTAGTTCATGACACAAAGCTTGAATACTTAATAATTGTTGGTTTTGATTTTACTTGACGTAAAAAAAAAAAAAAAAAAATCAAATTTGGGCCCTCGATAGACTGTGTAGTTCACGTCTATGAAATAATCAAGGCGTATATTGTATTTTACGGATGAATTTTAGATGTATTTACAAAGAAAGTAAAACATTTTCTATGCAGGATTTTTTTTTTTTTTTTGGGGGGGGGTATCAATAAATGAATTAAAGTATTTTATGAGGGAAATATGCAGAATATATATAGCCTACATGTGTAGGTATCATAGGCCTACGTGCAGTTTTAATGTACGAATAAGAAATAGGAATGTAGTTTCAATTAAATACTATGCTTACTACGTTTCTTTTATGATCGGTATTGGCACACCGTTGCCATATAGTGCAGAGGAAATAAAAAACTTGTGAGATCGCAGTGATGTCACATTGACCTCTGTCGACGGAAATAACCTTTGACACAATTTTCCGCAACTATGGCAGTGCAGCTAGGTTGTATCTATCTGCTCGACATTTCTGTCAGCAGCAAAGACCTTAACGTTCCACTGGTTGAGGCAATCGATTCAGTTATCAATGACAATAAGAGAGTAAAGCTACTTCTAGCTGTCAAGGTAAGTTGCACCATGCTGAAAGTCTGCACGTTTTCAGTGACAGGAACTGAGGTAAGTAGTTCAGGGTACCGTAAGCGAAGACGCAACCTTGGGTAACTTTTATATCAGCTAAAACTACAATGTATATGTTTAAACACGCCCAAGCTTTTGGCATATTCGCTTTCTTCAGGGACTTCAATGTGATAGGAACAGTTGGTGACGTACATTTAGTCTTGTCCTTCAAAGAGATGATCCCACATGAACACTCAGCTACTACATGTATAGTACACGTTAGGCAGGTTAGGCTTCATGGGGAGTATCGGGGTCTAAATATGGGGCGATTGTCACCTGTACAAAGTGTCCTGATTATTGTCGGCGTGTTGTTATAATGGGACAGGACCACGTACCTTCATGTCACATAAAAGAGTTGAACTGTAACTTAATAATGGATCATGTAAAGCTGCATTCAGTCCAAGGACTTTGCGGTGCATGACTATAAGGCAGTGAATGTTGTTATGTACCTTGACATATACATATGAGATGAATGTCCTAAACTTATATAATTTAGAACGCTTAATTCAAGCGTGGGCTCGAAATAGGACATTACGTTTTAGACTTACTCAGTGGATAACGCAATTCAAAATTCCACGGTTCGTGTCAGATTTACGTAAGGTAGCGCAAAGAAAACCCAAGTCCACATAATGACCAGTTTAATGGTTTATTGGTTGACGATCTCTAACTACATGTTCTATACGTGAAGCCTCCAACTTCTAAGCCGTCTCCCATAGCTCCGTCGAGCGGTCACCTTCGAGTCTTCAGTCTGCCCCCAATATTGTTTCTAGACGTCTTTTATACGTATTTCTTATCTTTAGGTGGATTCTGTGCTGCAGTATTTGGCGGTACATACTAATTTTAATTATTCAAATTGCACACGTCCACTTAAGTTACATGACTTCAGGTAAGGCCATAAAACGAGTCGAGTGCACAAGCAATCGACTCTAATCAAATTAATTTACATGTCCGGGAATTATATTTGTGAACGCTACAATGTGACCAAGGCAGGGTCTCCTGATAAGGGTCGAGAAAGACCGTGCATGTACCTAAAATAAACACCTTGCAGTGTCTGAGCATGGAAATTTATGTACATTTACTTCCATGGGCGTCTGCAGGGGGGTCAATGGGGTCACTTGACCCCCCCTGGGATTTCGGAACTGCATTTTATTGTGGGTACCCAGCCAATCATTATCTCCCCCTTCAATGACTTTGACCCTTCCTGGAAATTTTTCTGGGGACGCCCATGTACATGTATACTTCCATGGGCAGATCCAGGATTATTTGCGGATGCAAAGCCGACCCCCCCCCCCCTCCTCTTGGCGTGAGGTTTGGGGCCCCGTGAAGAGCCCCGAAAAATTTTGGAATTTGAGAGTGCCATTTGGTTTTGTTTTTAACTATGATTCATCAAGTCAAAAATCTAATTTCAAGAGGAGACCCTAAGTGTGTGTGTGTGTGTATGTATGTGTGTGTTTTTCAGAAGGGAGGGGGGGGTCAGGACCTCCCTGACACTTCCGCTAAATTCGCCACTGTACTTCTGTTGTCTGAGTGATGTGTAAGTCGAGACACTTTTAAGGTTCTATACTTTCTTTGCAAAAAACTGAAAAAAAACTTAATATAAAACTGGTTGGTATAATTAATACATGTACCAGTATTGTGATCCCTTATCATGTCAGACTCAGTTGTAATGTTCAGAGGCATTATTTGTCTTTACTTGGGGAAAAGGTATGTTCATTACATTTTTGTTATGTCATATTGACACTTTGAGGGTGAATGTGCTATTTTTGTTTTTTTTAATATTCTCTACTACATTTTAGCTTACAGACAGCAGTTTCAGCACTAGCATGTTGCCATTCTTTGCAGGCCCATAGCCGGGGGGGGGGGGGGGGGGGGGGGTTCGAAAGAACCACCCTTTTTGCTGGGGAAAAGGTCCATTCTGGGTAAAATTTGATCTAGAGACACGAAAGTTTCATTGTAAGATGCCCACTTTTTTTCAGAAAAAGAACCCCCCCTTTTGAAATTGCTGGCTACAGGCTTGCTTTCAAACTTCAAAGTGAACTATCTGGTAGAAACTATCGCTTAACACCTAACCATGCCTGTGAGGCCCATAGCCAGCAATTTCAAAAGGGGGGTACTTTTTCCAAAAAAGTGGACCTTTTCCCATAAAAATTCCATGTACCTAGATCATTTACCCAGAGTGGACCTTTTCCCAGCAAAAGGGGCGGTTCTTTCGTACCCCCGAACCCCCCCTGGCTACGGGCCTGCCTGTTAATATTAAACACCCACTGGTGTATTCTGTGCAATTACAGCTGTTTATCCCTTTTTAACAAATGTTGTATTTTAGGTCGTTGCTGAAGCAAGGTTTCTGTTTGGTAGGTAATTTTAAGCATTTTATTTTTTATTTTTTCTTGAATAAACTGATTGAACTCCTAGTCACCTAAATGATACCTCTAGCCATTCTTGTAATTAACTTCTGAGCTCTAACTAAAAAGTGGACAAGGATTTAATTGCACTACATGGACTTATCATTTATAGATAAAGTTTGATCTGTAATTAACACCATAACATTAAGCATTTATTAAATATTGCCAGGTGGTATTTGATGTTCATATCCAAATCCACTTTTCAGTCATCAGAACAAAATCAACCAGCGACCCAGATGCCTTGGCGCACAGATTGTCACACAATATTACTGTTGACTACAACATATCCTGTACTGCACTGAGACCATATGAATCCTTTGCCAAGAATCTTCTGGGTGTAGATGATGCCTTGTGTGGACAAGCACCATATAAACTGTCACCTGGTGGGCATCTGTACATGCTGAACTTTGAAGTTGAGTACAAAGGTAAACTTTCAAAATGTTTGTCTTTTTATGCTTCTGAAAACAAAAACAGTTAAAGAAGACCATATAAGAATAATCAGATGCTATTCAATGCCACATGTAAATACCAAACTTTTGTTGCATTTACTGGGAAATTTAGAGTTGTCAAGCAAGTGTGTGTGTGTGTGTGTACCTGTATGTCATGCTTGCAAACTTGCCATCTTTTTTTAATTGTGCATGGTGTCTGTATAGGGCCTATTTGTAGAGCTGTCTTGTATTTATAACAGTCATTGTGTTTATTATACTACCAGGCATGTCCCAGGACATTCTTATGACAAACTGGAAAGAAGAGGCTCAGTTTGCACTCACCACACGCCAACAAGGGACAGAGCTTGAATTGTTTAAGGCAATGGGAGAACGGAAGGTGAACACTTTAACTTGTTCTTATCCTCATCTAGGGGTTATCTTATTCTTATCCATGGACAGAATGTCGAAATAAACATTGTCGTGTTATGCTGTCACATAGAAAGTATATCAGGGTGAATTTGTAACAGTAGCGTTTGGACGAGGGGGGGGGGGGGTTAATATGCTTGTTCAAGCTGGCGAGGTACGGTAACAGCAGTGTTTTGGCATTTGTACAGATCTCACTCACCTGAACAGCTACCAACAACATTTTAAAGCCTATACAATAACAATAATGGGTAATGATAGTTTATCTGCAGTTATATTATGGTTAATATTATCTTATCTTCTCTAGGTTGTGGCCTTCATAAATGTGAACACGCCAGAGCAGTTAGATGACATCGCGTGGAATCTGCCAATCATGAAAAGTATTGGGGACCAAGTTCATATTCTTTGCAAGTCTGTCCGACTATATTCCGATTACTTGCAGGACCTTCAAAGTAACTTTGCTGAATAAAAAACTTTGACATGAAATAGGCCATTGTTTTATAGGTATTTTTATAAGAGGAAGTTGGCCATGTAATTACATATATAAAGCTTTATTTTGTTACCAAAGTGAATGCACGTCCAAGAATTTCCCAAAACATTAATCTAAAAAAGCATATAGGGTAAATGGTTGACACCCTGAGCTTCAGAGCTAACTTGACACTAACCTTTTCACTGTAGCCTATCTCCATAGGCTACAGTGAAAAGGTTAGTGTCAAGTTAGCTCTGAAGCTCAGGGTGATGGTTGATAGATGCTTGCTGCATTTAGGGTGCTTTATCTTAGGGCCCATTCCTATAGATGCCATTGCTCAACGTGGATCAACCCAACTCTGTGTGAACTCTTGCTGACTGCAATCAGCTTAACTGAAAGACATGCCTCCTGGCATTAAGTAGAATACAGCAAAAGCTGGTAATTACGATTAGTTGGAAGCAAGAGTAAGCTTGTCTTTCAGTTAAGCTGATTGCGCTTAGGGAGAGTCCCTGCAGAGTTGGGTCTATCCCTGTAGACCGATGGTGTCCGTAGGGATAGGGTCTTAGTCTTATTAATTGGCATTTAATAGGTCAATATTTGAAAGGTATTTTTATCAGCAGTTGCGTATTTAAGTACTTATATTGGGTCTATCCAAATAGACTGATGGTTTCTATGGGGATAGGGTCTTAGTCTTACATTAATTGTTATAAAGTACAATATATAATGGCGTTTTCCGACAGGGCCAATTGTATATTTCACACTTTATCTTATTTTTCATTTGTGCAATTTAAATTATGAGTAAAGTTTGTTATCATAAACTACCTTCTTGTACTTCCTTCCAATGTTGATACCTTTTTTACGTTTGTGATGCATTTATCGTGAAAAAACATCTTTTGAAGCTTTTTACGATCTCATAATACTTAAGAAAATTGCCAATGTGATTAACGTTTTTTTTCTCCTTTCATGGCAAATAAACAAACTCTATGACTAAAAAAGCGCACAAAGATTTTAAATGATAAAGTGTAAGATTTTTTAAACGTTAGGTTCACTAAGCGCTTGTTTAACTCTTCGTTATAATGTCCAAGTTTAACTTATTTCGGGACAGGTGATACTTTTTGATCATACTATTAAAAGCGATATGAAAATAGGCACGCAAAACGTGGGAAATTCACACTGCTTTGCAGTAGACAGTAATTTTGATTAAAAAAAAAGAACCAGAAAAATAACTATGGATCCACGTTGAACCCTCGTTCTATCTTTGTGACATCACTTCACAGCCGACTCCACTCCCAGATCCCGCGATTTTCAGCTACATGTCGCGAGACTCTGGCATGGCACCCCCACTGCTCTCGCTCTAAAAAGCCGAGAACTAAATATGGCGGGCGTACATGAAAGGAAAACCGCCTAGTCCTTTAATGGTCTCTCCGCCTCTCACACGCGTCGTCCCTGCGGGGGTACAGTCATTAAATCTCGGCTCCATTGGGACGACGCGTGGGGAGGCGTGTGAGAGGCGGAGAGACCATTAAAGGATTGGGCAGTTTTCCTTTCATGTAGAGATAGATTTTTATTTAACTGTCTCCGAGCAGAATACAATATTAAACAAAACAAAACAAAAAAGTACATTACATATACAGTTAATCCTCCGACCTTTCCGTCTCCGACAACAAACGTCCGCCATATTTAGTTCTCGGCTCTTCTCGATGTGAATGCGGCCTTAGAGAAATTGTCTTTCCCATCTGGCTTTGTTGATGAAAGTATATTATCGTTTCTCGACAGGAAATGGCACTGTGTGAGTTTCTCGGACATGTTTCCAGTGCACTTAAGCTTAGTTCTGAGAAAAGCTGACAGAGGATCGATGCTTTAAAGACGAGGAATGTTTAAATTTTCCTCTGATTTATCAGGGTGTATACAGTATATAAAGTGGTTGAGAAAGATTTTTTATTTTCTTTCAGTTCTAAAAAAACGAGTTCTTAATTTCAATTTTAAAGAGTGATCTTTACCAGACGCCATGCATCTTATTTAATAGAATGATACAAGAACTAGTAACCTCTATCTCCGCTGGCTATCCGACTCTCATCACGTGCAAAATAGTGCAAGATGAGAATGTTATAAGAATATCGATTCATTAATAGCACCTGTATTTGGCCTTGAATTCTGTCGCCCGAATTGAATTCTTTTGACACAAGCTTAACACGGCAGAGCATCAAGGTTGCATTTGTTTTCTCTATATTTCTGTAACAGCAAAGACCTTAACTTTCCTCTGGCTAAGGCAAATGGATGCAGTCTATTTAGTCTAGGTAAATACTCTGTGTTTGCGTCATCTTTTATTTCGGCTTCATATAGCAGTTTAAAGAAGCCTTGAAGCCTTGTTATAGTTCTGTTTCAGTGGTATGGTATTCAAAATGAAAAAAAACTCGTTATTTCATTTAAACACATGCACACGTGTATTATATTGCATATATTCTCCATAATTCACCGCACAAGAAAAAACAACAACAATCTACTTTCACAGGTGTTTATCAATTTTGTAGAATATACAGAGTAAATACAATGTATGCTAAGTTACTACATACATTTCTCCAGTTTACTAATAATAATAATAATTTATTGAGCATTAAAATGTGTACAGTTACATTTTACAAGCTCTCTAAACTACAGTTTTACATAAATTGTGCACATAAGCTTAAATAAGTATAACTATTTTAGATCATTCAAATACCAAAATACATATAAGCTAACTACTTCATACATATAGCTCACAATAGTAGTAAGACACAATCTTTTAATACTGGATATAGTATTTTGTACAATATGCATTTGCTACTTAGGCATAACTGACTGTATATAAACTTGGCCACTGCTGATGCACTTGCACGACACTGTGGATTAAGAATTTGTATTTTTTTGCTATCATCATCAGTGCCTGATAGACCAGAGAATCGTGACAGGGAATCAAACATTTTTTTACGCTCACGTTGATGCTGAGTGCAGATCAGGAGAAAGTGCTTTTCGTCTTCGATAACATTTTTGCAGTGTGGACAAAATCTTTCTTCCATTGGTGTTTTAGGAGATGTATGTCTCAACCTTTCAATTTGTAAATTGTGGTCACTAAGGCTGAGTTTTGATATTGCTATTTTGTAATGGGCTGGAATGTCGAGTTGCAGGTATTTTTAATGATAAAAACATAATAATCGGTTAAACACCGAAAATCTGCTTTAATTAACTCTCTACTCTAACATAAGTGGCCGTTCCAAAGAACAAAAACCATCCTTGATATTTAAAATGATAATTCGGTCTCGCTAACGCTTGAATGCTCTCTTGCTTTTTGACAAAAAAAAAAAAAAAAAAGAAAAAGGAAAGAAAAAAAAACGTTTCTTTGACATAACAAAGACGTTAATAATTAAAGCATACTAAAATGGCACCATTTATATAATTATTCAAACTAGAAAGATTGGTTACGACTGGTGACATATTATATCGCCTTCTCGTTTGCACAAGATTTTATGGTAGTTTGAAATGATGAACAGCTGCTAACTGTATCTAAACGCACAACGTACTTTTCTTAAAAAGGTTTTACGTTGTTGCTTATTGATTGCACTGTATATATAACGATATTTACACAATCTTACATGCCCTTTTCTTTTTCATTAAGTCTTAAAGCTGTACATACATAAAAATTTCGGACTTCTAACACTGATCATGACACACATTGTGGCTATTTCTCGTCGTACGCGCTTTTGATGACAGACATGATCACCGATAACGCTTTATCCCACGTGGCTCTTTCTGTGGGCCCAAACCTGCTGCTTCCCAACGAGTTCTCCAACCATGATAAAATCAATTCACAGAACTCCTGCAAGTACAGAGTAACTACACAATTAGTTTTTCATAACTTTTTTTTCAGGAGTGTGTAGCTGATAAAATGCCGTAGTTGAGAAGGAAAACGCAATTTGGCATAGCCGCTATCTGCTAACTCGGATAATGTGCATTACTTTAGCCTAAACCTAAACTTTTGAGGGAAATTTTATTTACACAATTGGCTGGTCTATCAATGTTTCGTTTTCATTAGCACTATCTTTAACGGAAAATGACAGCACTAGTGAGGCTCTTCTAGTTGAGGTACATTGTAAAAGTTTACAATAAAACCTATCTACAGCATTCTGTCATTTCTCACTAAATGTAGTACCCCATCAGAAACCCATCAACTCTTACCGGCCCAAACAAAGCAACAGGTATCCCTATTTTCTGGTGATTGGTGCCGATTTTCTTCAGCAGTGATACCAAGCAGTCGGCGTCGTCTAAGCTCTCTACGACACTCGTGAGGGAGTTAACAACTGTGGCACCATGGGCACGCAATACAAAGCTTTTTCGTAGTTCTTCGTTTGATTTGTCTTTGAGGGAACGAAAATATTTCTTTGTCTCTGGTATCTTCGTGAAAAGTCTGTGTGAAGAGAGAAAATAATGTTAAGACGATGGCAACTGCGGGACATACCCAGTAACAATAGATTGAGTAGAATGCCCCCCAATAAGTAAAATAAATAAAATGATATAATGGAGTTAGCATATACAGGATCAATTTTTACGTTCATTCTACTCTTAATATTTTGCTGGCGAGGAACAGGTCACTGTACTACTTTAAGTAATATTAAACAACGAAAACTGAAGACTAACTGGCTAGAAAAAATGCCCCTTTTCATACAAATATATATTATTTCTATAGCTAATCCGATTCCCTGCAGCAAATGTCAAAGTAAAACTCTTCGTAGTTTCCATCACTATAGTGTGGTGTATTACCTCCTGTGATGGCACATGTACTTATCAAGTTACAAATCCGCACAGGGCTAATCCTTATTTCATCACATTTGCCATAGAGTTCCAATGGGAAGCATACATCGTTGATACATAGGCCGCATTCAGAACAGTGGACTAACTAGTCCGAGGGTCAAACATGGCCAAACCCACTTGAATACTTCCCCACGGGGAATCTATTCAGTGTCAATTAGCGGACTAGACAGCATGCAAGCTTTTTAGTTGGTCGCCATACTTGACCCTCGGGCTAGTAAGTCTGCTGTTCTGAATGCGACCATAAACGTCTTCATATCAATTTCAATGTTAGAGGAGGTAACAGTGCGAAACGAGGATGAGATTAAAAAAGGTTTTGATACAAGTGACAAAGAATGGTGATCTAGCATTACGTAAACGGCAGTTAATTTACTCCATTGATCATACCTGGTGACATCATGCTTTATTCTTTTTTAAATGTAGGCCTACACAACAATTTAACAGTTTGTTATTGCTGTCCAGTTCTTTTACATAGCTTGTAAAAACGTGCGGGTGCTAAATTTCAAAGACTAAAACTTCTAATAAAAAATTAATCAAATAAATGGTATAGATCTAAAACCAGTTTGGTGTTCGCTAAGGGCCTTAAAAACACGTTCTGGTGACAATTTGCCCTTCGTTCTGAACGGACTGGGTGGTTTTTGTTTAGTTGTAGCAGCATATCCGGAAGGACAGTGAGTCCTGTATCCTGGTGGTAAGATTTCGTTACATTGGGCGTGGCCTCTGTGTAGGTACATCGGTCTGGGCATAACTATAAAACTGTGCGGACCATTCCGTGCGACACATTAATCTGTCTGGCAATATCTGTCTTTTTCGCGACATTCTGGCACAGATCACCAATTTTGTAAAACACTACTTAACTCATTTTACGCACTGCAAAACCGAACGCTTGCATGTAAAATGTCAAATTCTTCTACCTTATGCAGTAATTGCCGACATATGGATACTTTTTTGACAGAACTATGCTTCGCCAAAGCCAAGCTTTGACCAGCCCAAAGGAGCACTACCAAATTAAATCACTGCATATTACACAATGCAGCAGTGCAACAGACATAGTAGTCAGTTAATTGGTAGCGACACACCTGACAACACACTTCTCCATTCACATATCTTGTATGAGATCTGAGGTTTTTGAAAAAAGAATGCATTTTTACCTAGACATCGCTTTGAAACTAAAATATTCCATATTAAATGTCAAGTCTGTTCATAATCATAATAAATACTTACTGTAAGAAAAGTTCTGGTCCGTACTCCCTTGGTTTGGTAGATATCCCCTTCCAGGTATAACGCAGTATATTTTTCTCTCGCTCTGTCAGTCCAGTCTTCTCGTCAACAGTATTACTGCCCCCATAACCAAAGAACATGCTCCAAATTGCCCCCATTTTATTCCTGAAACACAACACTTCGGACAGTGAAAACAACACAACACAACATTATGTTAAGATTAACAGTTATTATGTTGATACAGTGAGACGCCTTATCCAAGGAACGCATTATTTCTACAACACAGGGTCCCACCACCATTCTGCTTTTTTTTTTGACAAATAGGGTCTTTACACGATATTTAAAACAGTGGACTGCTAAGACAGTGGAGATCTGTCTCCTGTCCTCGAGCAGGTTACATACTCACGATAAACGAATTATTGGATAATTGTTGAAAGGTGTTTTGGAAAATCGAGCTTATCCCTGGGGATAAAGTATCACTAGTGATTATCACATGTTGTGCTTTTACGTCTTTTCTTTAAACATCCTTTCGTTATCTGTATGTGTCCAGTACTTATTTTGAATATTACCATCGAAAAGAAACGTAGTAAATAAGTTTAACTGCTTGTGGGATGTCATTTTCGAAAAGAAAATCAATGGAGTGTCAGCCGCTTTGGTTTTCAACGACAAATTTATGACGTCATATGCCAGGCTTTCACAGCACTGCACACATACATAACATTAGTGTGACTGGAAGTGTGATTTGAACTGCTGTGATTGCAAGAAGATGTAACATGGCAAATGCAATATTCAAACTGCTTATCCTTTAG
Source organism: Lingula anatina (assembly GCF_051362555.1). Lineage (NCBI taxonomy): Eukaryota > Metazoa > Brachiopoda > Lingulata > Lingulida > Lingulidae > Lingula > Lingula anatina. The sequence goes on from NC_141768.1 coordinate 15,099,620, forward strand.
ATATGAGAGAAGGTACCACCAAGTGACTCCACAAACTTGCTGTATATATATATATATATATATATATTGAATATATATATATTGAATTGCAACTGCACAGGTCGAGTCAGACCAGTTAGTGAGTGCAACAAAAAACCTGATAAAGTTTATCCACGCCTATTGTACTATGGTGCTCTCTAAAGTTTTGTGAAATTACAGTCTTGTCATACATTGCTAATCCACAATAGTTTGCGTGTGACTTTTGTATTGCTCTCTTGAACGACATTCCCGGCGCAAAGAGTTTCATCATTATCGCTGAAAAGTTAACCCCGCCTCACGCGGATTCTCGTACGATTTCTTAGTCTCGTGTGACGCCACGTAGTGCTTGCAGACTCTCGGGTTCGGAGATTTGAACGTACAGAGCCAACAAATGATCTATCAAATGATTTTGTTCAAATAGATCTAAATATCTTTATGCTTAAGTTAACTTTTTTACCGCACTGTCTACATACTCTGACATGTTTCTCCTAAACCGTTGCGATAAAGCACTTAAGCAACATTTAACTGACAACCATGATAATACAAGTTTTACTCTGTTTGATTACGAAAGAAATCATTTCAGAAAACAATGGCGAATTGAAAACAGCTAGGGGGGGGGGGGGTGCAGAAAAAAAACTTGGAGCGCGAGAAAGATACCCCAAACCATTATTTTGTATAAACCTTTTTTTTATCACAAGACTCGATACTTTAATTAAATCAATCCAACTGTTGATATTGATATTCACTGTTTGCCTGCTCTTTTAAGTTCTTAAGTCGAGATTATCTTCCAGTTGACAATAAAATACCAATTTTTTATTCTCTTGGCTTACATTTTGTGAGCGACTGCACGCAATCCTCGCGTTTTCAATTCAGGTAAATCTTCCAAAGTTTTGAGTCCAAGTATCAATTTCTTTATTCATCAACCATTTACAGGCCTTTGGATTAGAAGTGCATGCTATGGAAAAATAAAGAGGTAGAAAAAAGATAACAAAAACAGGGGCGAATTGAAGCCTGAAGACGGTAAGATTTTCGAGTTTACATTAACGGGTGTCTATTTTTTCTATCGGAAGACGGTCAAAAAAGGAGGATGGATCAACAAAGATACTAGTAATTTGGAAGACTCAGAAAATAGCTTTGGATCCACCCCTGAAAAAGAACCGCGTTCTTCTCTCTCTAACAATTGCCCTAATGTCAAAAAGAGAAGCTTACCGACTCACCACGCAATACAGAATATCGCGAACCTCACCCCTAAAAAGAAAAGAGTGCTCACTATACGCTACTCAAGCGAGGGCTCCAGTGGGGTTTCGTTTTATATGTTACCAACTCGTATCTCTTTTACACACGATAGCAGAGCTGAAATGGCAATGGATTACCTTAAAGCAACATTGAGGGTGTATAGAAAGCCTATACTACTAAATGCATAGGCTTAAAAGTTCACAGTCTGAACATGTCTGCAACCACTCACGATTCTGGGGGTCGGATAAGGGTAAACAAATACGCCAGTAAACTACCAAACTATTCAAGATATGCCCTCTTGCTTTCATATCACTTAAGTTTATTTCGTGTTACACTGTATCTGCCCTACTTGACTGGGGACATTAGAGGGAAGAATGGAAATATTTCTTTCATGAAAATTGAATTAGAAACATCAAACCTTCAACGGGCCTTTATAAAAGGATCACAGGAAGAATCTTGACAGCGAAACAATGTGTTGCGATGCAAACTTTGCTGACTAATAAGTCAAAACAGACCCGTTTACGTCACGATCTGAACTCTGTAGCTGTCACTTAATCCCTACATATTGTTTGAATCAACGAGAACTGAGTCCTGAACCTGCAAACGTTTGCTTTTAATTAACGCCACTGGTTAAATGATTCGTGTAGTTTCCGTTACTTTTGTACATATTATTAAGATTTGGAATATAAAAATTAATAAAATAAGCCATGCAGAAACATGGCCGGGCCTAAAAAAGAGACCTTACGCAACAAATATCCCCAGCAAGCTGACACAAATGCGTTGGATACTTGTGGGTCCTGTAACTCCTGTTTGAGAAAAACCATGCTCGCATACTCATGCACTCAGTCAAACTATAAACTATCCGTCTCCTGCTATGAAAAAAATACATCTAATTTCTAACTGCGTTCAAATAGCAACGGCGAGCATGCCTATCCGCAAATCAGGTAAATGAGACAACAGACACTCAATATTTCTGTCAAAGCGTCAAATACCTTTACGTCTCCCAGAGCTGATCGTATACTTCTTCGGGTCTGAAGAGATTCAACCTCAGAGGTGAATAATTTGTCAAAGAGTCATATACTCCGAATACTGACGGTGCTTCTGTTCAAGTGCTTTGCGACCGTCTGCACGCTAGCTGTCATCAATACTGGTATGAGTGAGGCTTTGACAATAGTTCCTCCGCTTAATGTGTAACACGGCGTTGACGGATTTGGCCCGTTCTAGCCGATGTCATTATTGTTTGAGTAAACATAAAGCTCTACTTCTTCCCCTGTAAATGCCTCAGCGACAAAAGTATTTGACCCGAGAGTTGCTATGTAAAGTTCACATTGAAGAAAAAAGTTGATAACGAACCTCTTTTTTATGAAACAGATTGATTTCAATGAAGTCAATTTATCATTGTGTTAGATTGCGTTGACCCAGAAGTGCGGGGTGTACCAGTACCGTATGTCGTGTGCTGCAGAATGTCACTTAAGTATAATTCAAACCTACTCTATTCATGTCACACATACTACATGTAGGGCGAGTGTTGGTGATGTAACAAATTAGCATCTGGTTACGCTAGTTTTATATATATGTTGGCTCCTATATTGTTTATTTATGAATATAATAAAGTAGTGACGCCGGATTTGAGCGACAGATATTACAGGGCGCTACAGCACCTGTAGTGAAGAGCGGCGTGTGCAGCAGTCATTCCCAGTTTCTCAGTCTAATTCAAATTACAGAGTCCAAGCATTTTCCTCAGTCTTCCCATATGCATATGATACAAGGGCACTGACAGCAGAACTGCAGAAAACTTTTAAGCAGGGAAGATGAAACAGCAGGAATCTTTGAGCAGGCGAGATTCGTCCCATATACTGACACGGATACTTGGGTGCGAAGACCTACTGCCCATCTTGGTCATTGACCTTTTGGGTAGCCCCAGTTTTTGTCGATAGCTCTTCGGTATCTGTATTTAAGCTACTGAACTACCTTTTGGATTACCTTATCATCTTGACATGACACATTTTTATTGATCTCTTTTCCTACTTTAAAACAATTGCAAAATTTAAAAAAGGGGGGGGGGCAAAACTGCGACCCTCATTGGGGACATTTTACATGACGTTTCTGCAATATACTACACAAGAAGACTTTTATCTTCAGAAACAAAGCAGTAATAGTAAGCTAAATGATAAGAACATTTTCAACAGATATCTAACTCAATTTGCAAGAGGTGACTTCAGAGATGCTATCTAGGCTTCATCGCTCGCTCACAGTTCTCGTTTGGTGAGTGATTTCTTGCAGAGGATGGAGCAACCATCTTTGGGCTCTGATATTAATCCTACTGAGCACTTGTGGTATGAATTGGATTGTGCAATTCAGAGAAGAACCAACCCTCTAATAACCAGAACCAACCCCGCTTAGCTATTTAGGAGGAATGGGGCAATTTTTTACAAAACAAAACAGAAAACTTCCTAAACATCGCAATTCTGCCACCATTAAAGAAAATAAAAACTATTATACTCATTCTAATTATGATAATTGTTCAATTTAATAATTAATCTCGAACTTATCTTAGTGTCTTTACAATTAAACCTTTAAAATAAGTCACGAAGAACGTTTCACTTAAATCACAAAATGAGAATCTTAAATACCCAGCATGGTGGTAATATCTTGTATCTACTTCTGTTATCAGTAGCTACTACCCTTCATTTTGAAATCTTAAAATCTTAATCTTGTAATGTGGAGGAAAAATCCAATTTGTTGCCTTTGTCATATACTTTCTCTTTACCTTTTTGTTGTCCTCATGACATCCCCATTTTACATTTTGTCGGTTCTTGAATATCCTGGCAAAATTTTACTGTGTCTGAATCGTCTTTGTATCCATCCTCCACAACATCAAAATCTTTCTTCTCATCAATCAAACATTTTTTTCAATCTATAGTTAAGTAATTTTCGCTTAAAAATCATAACCATCCAATTCCATTTGTTCTTCAAAAATCCCTCATTATTTTAAATAATTTGTAATGACCTCTCCATCTCCACCATGTTACTTTTCACACGTTCATCAACTTTCACCGCCGTTAACTCCGCCATCATCATAATCAGTCTTCTTTTTTCTTTATCTTCCGTTCATTTTCAATCATTCTGTCCTTATTAAATCTATTTCCACCATTTTCATCATCTACAGATGTACAGAACGGTTCTCTCCCAAACTCAATCACATAACTGGTTCACATGAGTCATTTGCTCATCATCAGTCCTCTTTATTTTTTCTTCTATTTTCCCGACTTATTACCTTCTGACATTTATTGATTTAATTCACTACAGTTCAGGGGTCTCTTTTTGTTGCACTGAAGGCCTTCACAGCCATTTTTTTTCTCATCTGTGAGTGAATTGTCTTCATGCGCAAAAATCTCTTTAACTTCCTCATGTAAGACATTTTCTGATTTTATAGGCCTTTTTATATTTTATATATTATATTTGCGAAATCTCAATTCGTCCATCTCAAATACAAATCCCGCACCTAGGAGCTTAATCAAATCATTGAATGTTCTTTGATTTAACCTAGATGGGTCCTACATTAAACACAGTTCCAGGATTATCAGGAGTTATGACTGACCAGAAATGAAACATTGGCTCTCTGTGAACAGTGGGTAAAATAAAAGTGTGAAAATTATGCAAGGAAATAGCGTCTTGTAAAATCAGTAATAAAATGATATACTCTATGAACCCACCGAAAAGGCATTTCCATAGTTTCCTTTATGATGGAAAAACCTCTACATATATTGGATACATCAGCTGACAGACATACACAGCAGTAATCAAATATCAGTCACTCCAGACAAGGACGAAATTTCATTGTTCACAACGGTATATTAAACGATAATTATCCATTGTAGTCTCGCCCTTGGTGGCACTTGATTCATATCTGGTATTCCCGTACACTGCGCATTCACTCAGCACTTTTCACACTTTGGCATAAGTGAAATGAGAAATAAATCTGAGATCATTGTCGTGAAACAATTAAAACATCGGCGAGGTAAGACCAGGGTTTTTCCGTGGGTGGTATCCCATCAAAAGAGACACTTTGAAAGATTTGTTATCTTCAGCTTCAAATTCGTGTCAGATTTTCTAATGTTCAAACCTTCATCATGACGTAATTTTATCAAATCACCTTTTTCGAGCAGACGATATTTCCATCAACTGTAGCTAAATCGGTATCACTGAATCACTTTCATATAACTTTATAGCAATGAGCAGCAACAAATCATTTTTCATTGGCACGCAAATTTTTTTGTTTTGCAAAGTTGCCGTAGCTTTAAAAGTTTGATTCTTTGTACATTGTTGCTGTATTTTAAAGCTATAAACCCTACATATGCAGTTAATATACGGTAAGTTGTTTTATCCCCGTGTGAAAATGTCCTAAATTTCTGTCTACATATCCTGCAAATATACTTATCCGATTCGGACCTTTAAAACGATAAAACGAATCTAAGTGTCTGATGTCGATATTTTCTTCTGAACTATACAGAATGGCACGGCGGTCTAAACATTCATATTTAGAAGTCAAATATTTAATTATATATCTTAATAGAAAATGGTATAAAACACCGAAGCCAAGTGCAGGCAAGGGTCGCGCAATGATTCCTGCGTAAGAGAAAATTACGTTTTTTTTTTCCAAGGAAAATTCGATCTGAAGAAAAAATCTTTGAAATGATATCTATTACATTTGACATAAAAAGGAAAACTGACTTTCAGGATTTGTCCAGTACTTTATATTGATACATCAAATTGAATCTAATTCACCCCCAGCGCATTTATATAATTGTATGCTGTATGTTTCAGTAACTAGCATTTCTTGTACCAATTTGCTAATTAGCTCGTGAGCTCGTGGCAACCCACTCCTTGACAGGTCAATATTAGGAACTCACCGTGATTTGATCCCTTTGTGAGTTGAAGTTCATAACTCAACTCCTCGCAGTGATTCCTCTACAGGATATTAAACACGAATGAGTAAATAGACAATATGACCTTTTATCCCAGTAGATGTACATCTGGGAAAATATATTTAAAAGAGTATGTGTTTTTTGTTATTACTTTATACACGCAGGTACATGCATATATACTTGTTCCGACATAAGTTACTTTCCATGGTCTCGTTATTAAACCATTGTGCCGTTATTTCATTTTGGCTACAAGCGTTTGTTACTATTATTTTTATTATTGTTGTTTATTTTAACTTCAGTTTTTAACAAAGAAGAGCAATGGTTCCATTCCTCGAAGTGGTAAGTTTTTATTTGTCCTTCTGCTCAATCTTTACTATGAAGAAATACACGCACAGAGAAAAATTCCTTTCAAGAAATGTTCTTCACCATCCAAATGAACTTAAAGGCGAGGAACTCAACACCAGAAAACAACATTTTACTTTCAAATTTAGGAAAATTTATCACAATAATTTTAAATTCTCCGGCATGTGCATACCTGTTCGTTTATTTTTTATTGCTTTGTTATCTCTCTCTATACCTATATAGAGATTATGAGAACAAACAATCTTGTACATGTATCTCGAATCCGCCTAAATACATAGGTCCTGCTCATGATTATTTGCCACGAAAATTGTCCTAGATCCTTTATCCTCCTCTAGTATCCGGCTGTATTTATCATCTCTTTTTTTCTTATTTAGTTGCAATGAGTCATCTTCTTGTTTACCTTATATTAATTCGCAAATTTCAAAACTATCTCGAGAGCTTTCATCGGCAACCAAGTATTTCATGAATTGTAGGAATGTCAAGAATAAGTTCTTATAAGACGTGTTATGTCAGCTCATGCAGTGACATTGGTTTACTTAGGTGGAAAATAAGAGTATTCTTTTAAATGTCACTGTATGGTGTTTATTAAAGAATTCTCTTTTAGATCTAAGAAATCCAAAAACAAAAAGCACAAAAATTGTACGGAAAGAATTTGCAAACACGTGTAACTGATGATAAAAATACTCACCGCTTATGATTAAATATACTGAAAAGAAGGTAGGCCCTACACTTCTATTTTGGTCCCCAAAATGGACTGCACATCTGTTCTGTTATATTATATATGAAGCTGGCAAGGTGTGTGTTGATATAGTAATTCAGGCAAAGGCATGACACTCCTGAACACACGAATGAACCTCTGACCTAGTTGACTATCTAATATAGCTTTCACCAATCCCTTTTCGAGATGTTCTCAGCGACCAAGTTATATCTCATCTCTTACCTTATTCCTGTTGGTGTGGTGGCTCCTTCCAACTCAGAAATTTCGTTGAATTTTTTTTTTTTTTTTTTTTTTTTTTTTTTTTTTTTTTTTTTTTTAGCGGTGTTTCTTTGCTGTGCATCACTCAGAAATCCACATACTATTGGCTGCTACATATCATAAAATGGTTGTATTTTTACACTTGAATACCGAAACATTTACTTTCGGTTTTGAGTTTCATGGTCAATATTTTTCAGAATGTTGTATTTCCTCTCTCACATACATATATTTACTTTAGAGATTTCAATATCAGTGCCTTTGACTTCCTTTTTACTTGAGAGCCGACTTAAATGCCGTTACCTAAACTGATCAGGGATGTTTTTTTTATTTTTATTTTCGTTCGTTCTCAATTGCAACATTCAGACCTGTCCCCCTTTTATTAGTATTTAATTGATAAGAAAGACTAAGTTATGTTAAGTTTTAGATTGTTCAAGAAAAATAACAATCTAATGTGACGTCTTTCACTTTTCTGTGTCTAGAAAATATTATTAACTATTATAAGTCTAATCAGCTATTCTGTGGTCGTACATTCAAAACTCAACACAGCAAAATTGACACTTCATGAAAATAAGCGCTCTTGAAGCTTAAGTCATTTCCTGCTCAGAATCAAGTTACTGAATTTGATGGCTATTTCAACAGAATGCTTCAGGCTTTCAATTAACTTAGTTTTGCTATTTATAAGATTCGTGAAAAGATTTTAAAAAAAGAAAAATAATTACAGGTATGTTGATATAAAATATATGTAAAGATTAATTTTTTCCACTGGTGGAAATGAATTTCATCTCACATCTCTCTTGAGAATATATTACGTTGTGAGCATGTAGTCCACATGACTTGTTGAAGAGATAAGCGTTGTAACATTGTATTTGACAAAGCATATTCCCTATCTGAACTTGCCAATCGTTTCCCTCTCTCTCTCTCTCTCTCTCTCTCTCTCTCTCTCTCTTGTATGGTCATATGCTCTTATTCATCGTTAAAAGAAGGTATTTATATACGACCGACAGTTACAATCACGTTGTACGCGGTGATCAACGTTGGGGTAAGGCTTAGCTGTCTTACGTCAGCTGAAGTTTTAACTCAAATTAAAGGGCAAGGTAGGTATGACTGAATTTCCAATGTCTACACTTTAACAGAAAATTGTTCCAGTCCAAGACATCGACGTGTGTGATTTGTAAAAGGACTGTTCTTCAAAGATAAATCCCAGCTCATCCATTACGTCTCTCCAATTTAGCAAGATTGTGGTAACAGGACTTACGAGATATTTTCTTTCGCCCAGCAAGATGCAACTAACACAATAGCAATAACTTCGTGGAGAAATCCCTTCAGAGCTAAAATCTGGTAGTGTTGTAAACACCCGACAAGATTAATAGACCCGCTTTTCGATGCATGCTTCATAAATGTACAAAAAGATTTTTAAATCAGCTTAAGCTACCAAATTTGAACAGCGTAGGTGTAAAGTCGACCTAATGGTATTGGTCTTGAGAGCGTTTTGTTAACGACTGTTCCACAATACATGTAAATGAAGTGTACATGTACATAGACCTACCCTAATGTCACCACTGCGATTGACAATATTAGTAAGTTTTTGGGGGCACAGTTTAAAGATCGAAAAATAGGGAAAAGTCCCATTTATTATGCCTTAGTCGGCCATAATTCTTTAGTAGCAGTTCTTTGTAAGACAAATTTTGGTGGGGTTTCCGATGTTTTTTTTTTATTATTTTTATTTTTTATTATTATTATTTTTTTTTTTTTTATGCCGACTGTCAACTTCATCTTCTCCGTTCATTGAAAACAATTTCTTAGGAGACTTTTATTAGGCCCGAGTGAAAAGTTTTATGTTATCTGGAACGTTGGTTTTATTCTAGTGATAAATCAAGTTAAAATGCCTAAACATAGCTTTTCAAAATGACATCATTGTAAGCAATTGGACAATAACTTTGTTTACATATATAAGTTTGGGTTTACGACAAAATAATTAGCTTAACGCGTCAAATGAATTCCACAACTTCTTTGCAACAGATAATTGGTCTAGGAAACCTAAACGTTAAGAGAAATAAAAACGCCACAAGCATGATTGAAATAAATGTCTGGTTTATGGTGTGGGCGTTATAAGATTGGTAAATGCTCTTAGAAAATCAGGTGTCTTGCAATGGCAGGATTTTCTCGAGTAAGGCATGTAGTTCAGATATGCTGACAAGATATGCTCGGATCACTGAAGGATCAGGCAACGAACCCCGCAAAGTGAAATGTGTTTCGTGGTCGATAACAGAAAATCGGAGTCAGTTAGCGGACGTGGTACCCAAGAATTGTTACTGGTATTCTTATGCTCTCTGTCTATTTCTATTCAAGGAGATTATTTACCTCAGTAAACTTGAACTCTTCGCTTATTCAAAAGCGAGTTACACGCACTGGTAACGTGCAACTAGGTCGCCAATTACGTGAAATCCCTGCAAGATCGTAAAGGGTGATGTCTGAACGCGGTAATTTAGATCTATATATGTCGTCTCATTCATTTCTAATATTTTCTTGGAAAAATCATAAATAGATTTCTGAAGAGTATGAAGTTTCTCCACCCCGGAAACCGTCTGCAGCTATTCTGTAACTGTTCTACTTTACGCATCATGTGAAATGTAAAATAGCGACATTGTGATTAGATTAAGGGGTCATGTTTGGCTTTGATTAGGTATCCGGTATGCATGACTTTCACCTGTTTTGGATTCAGATTGTATTGAGTAATTTAATCAGAAAACGGAAACATCACATTTCTACCCGAGATACACGCTTTTAGGATCTTGCGAGTTTTCTCGTTACGGAATAGGTCGGGATGTAATTTTCTTCACAGCCTGCTTCAGCAATGTAGGGTAAATAAGTCCCCAATGTTAAGTATGCCTTCTACATAGGTAGGCGCATACGTTTCTATTTTCTGGGCTAATATTCCGGTATGTCCGTGATTTACGGTCGGCCATGTTGGCGCCTTGCAATCGCAGAATAGCGGAAACCTTCCATCTCGACGTATTTTTTAAAGTCAAGGCATGACCATTGGATTCTTTCTTAAAGAACAAGATTCAGATTTCATAAACCACGCTTTCATTGAAAAGTCTTGGCGCTCTGTGGTGATCCTTAATTATATTGTTCAAATGAAATAAGACAACATGTAATGAAACGTATGGTATATATTACACATAACAGCAACGGTATATTGGAGATGCTGCAATGGCATATTTTGTGAAACGCATCGCTTACGGCATAATGACTTTATTGGATTTATTTTTATTTTTGTAATATATTCTGATGACGAGTTTTCAGAATTTTTCGTGCAAGAAATACTTATTTTTGTTTCGGTTCTCCGAAATCCATTTCAATTTCGTATTAGACAAAAGCAATCGGCATGATATCATGGGTTTGTCTAAGGTGACGGTCACCCAAGGTCACATATATTCATTTAAATGCAAGGATATTATTTACAACATTTTTGTTTTTTTTTTATTCCCCAGGGCGGTTAAAGCCATGGATCGCATTTAAATGTTATCATATTCACCTTTCAAAGAGCCTTCTGCTTATAAACCGTTAATATTTACCAGTCCGGTAAAATGTATTTGACATTAAAAAGGCTTAAGATGGAGGAAAGCGTTTGTGTAAATGGCTTGTAGATAAAATGTGTAAAAATATTAGATTTTTATGAAGTTCTAAAAGCATTTGTATGCCACGATCTCCTTTTGATCAAAAACTCTCTTCAAAACATCTTTAAGTGGCCTACAAAAACCGTTCTCAAGTGTTATGCACAGTTATCTGCTTAAGATGACCTTCTATCGATCAGTACTCTATCAATAGCTCTTTTCCTCCAGGAGTGTTAAAACACCTTAACCCTATTATATACATTGAACCTTGGGATGCAAGAGGAGTCAGTTAGTATGATACAAAGGGCAATGAATAACATTGTGCTCCGTTTCCTATGACACAAAACTGTTATCATATGACGTCATCATTTTCAAAATGCCATACGATTTAAACAGAAGTTGTCGTCCGGTAAAATGCGCATCACTCGTTTCCAACGTATCAACGTTTCTGTATATTTCAAGAAAAAAAGCTTGATTTTATTAGAACAGCAATATTTCTATTATTATGGAACAGGAATCTCGTGGTTACTTCAAAACAAAACTCAAGATCTCCTGATTCCGTTCAAAAATTGAGGTCTGAAGCTTTGCTATAAAAGGGTTTGAAAGACAACACCGCAGCGTCATCTGGAAACTTCACAAGAAATATTGAATAGATATACGATCTAGGAACACACGAGCAATCAATCCTTTCCTGTGGGTTTAATAAAGATGCATCGGGTCGTCTTATTGGCGATAGAGAATCTTTATTTTGGAACGCTCCGCGGCCTCCAGCAGGCTGATAGTTAATATACAACAGCAGTTGCTGACATTTGAAAAGTTTTTATTACTGATAGAAAACGTTTGTAGACTTAATTATTTAACAATATCAAATGCTTCCCATTGCTTTGAATGGTAAAACAGGTGTTTAACTCCGATTTCTACATTTTCTTTTGTATGCAAAATATCATCACTTAAACACTCCATCATATTTTACCTAATGTGATAGATTAGACAGATTTTCACATTTCTTTTGTTTACATTTGACATTTAATGGATTTAATGGGTAAATATATCACAGTCTTTGAGTACGAGAGTGATCGATAGGCTCGAAAGCCCGCTTCTGTCTGACATGAAGAAAGAAGCAAGTTCAATTCTAACTAAAAACATTTCAAAGAAAAACAATCAATTTTTACAGCAAATTGGCTACTTCAAGAGACCTAGTTCATTCATCCTGACATACTCTCACTTCAGATGCACTGGAAAACACGTACTGTTTGAATATTTCATAGATATCTTATATATTATTAACCTTTTGCGTTGGTTTAAGAAGTTAATTACATGGAATTGCTGTCTGATCCTGTGCATCAGTTTGCCTTCTAGTGCCTTCCCGTATGCTCACAACACGTTAATTTTAGGCTGTTTCAATTATTATAAAATGTGAACACATGAACACGTTAGAGCTCATTACCTCGGCTTATAGATTTATCATAACTCTTGGTTATGACAAGTGTAAAGATTTAGCTGTGCCTGCACGTTAAAACACAATCTGCACCGGTCTACGAGTTATGGAGTTTTTGCTAGCAAGAAATTGATTTTTTTGAGGTAAATCGTGTAAAATAATTGTCCATTTATTCGAGCCCTAGTGACATAATCCATTCATTTATTCTCTTCTCTTTTAATTTCTTGCTTACTTTTGTGTCAATGCCATGCTTTTCAAGGGCATGCCTCAGTTCTATCATTTCTGTGTCTTTGCTATCGTCACTGGAAATGTCATCGTCGCAGTCATAAGACGTTTTTGCCTTTTTTAACCATGCATCACCAATATACCTGTAAACAGCGGTAATTTCACATCTTTTCTCAGGTTTGGTATCCAGCATTTTTCTGAAGAGTCTCATAAGGCGTGGAGTAAAACGCCGCCATTGAGATGGCGTTGGTCCAATTTTACGCTTTTGCCACTGTGCGAATTCCACAAAATATGGATCTCCAACGTCAGCATTTTCCCATGGAAAATTGCCCGTCAAAATAGTAAATAAGAGTACTGCACATCCCCACACGTCTGCACTTTTTTCTACATAGAATCCCTCGTTTTTTACCGCCTCACATATTTCTGGAGGTGTGTAAGGTATGCTGCCACTTATTTTCCTTACCAGCGTACCTCGCTTTCTGGTCATTCCAAAATCCATTAGTTTCACCTTGGTACATTCTCTGTCAAAAAGGAGAACATTTTCTGGCTTTATGTCTCTATGCACCAAGTGTTTACTATGCATGAAGTCTAAAGCAGAGGCTACCTGCTTTATGATACATTTTCCACGTTTTTCATCAAGGCCTATTTGTGGGGGTATCGTTTCAAACAGGTCTCCTAGCGGGGCATGTTCTAAGGCAAACATGTATGATGTCTCAGTCTCGAAAGCGACGTCGAACGTGTTGACTATTGCACAATGAGGAGATAGGAAATATCCATATGTGAACTCTCTTTGAAAGTCTCTAAATTTGGTTCCCTTTTTTAATAAGTTTTTCAATGCAACGACAGTGTCTGTTGTCTTGCAGCGGGCAAGCATCACATTGCCATATGTTCCGCTGCCAAGTGTTTTAACGATGTCATAATGCTCACTGAGGTTGATCAACGGCAGAGAATCTGAAACGCTGCTTCTTGGAGACGAGGAAGGGTCTTTTGGTGGATCCATGTTGTTATGGTAGAAAAGTCGCTGCTTGGATCTATGGATGAACCCCTTACACTTCTCAATATGGTCGTTTTGACTTCTCGCAGTCGGCATCGGGATTTGGTCGTTTACCCGCTTTTTTTCTTGAAAAGATTATTTTCACAGCAGTCTGAAAATACGATTAAAGACCATTAAGATAAATGAGGTTTTTGCAATATTATTCTGAGAATTTTATAAACACTGCCTAATCGATAGCAACACATTGCGGATTACTGCTGATAAAGAATAAGACGCTGTGCTATAGACGTCGGTTCAGGTAACTAAAAACATGAACATTTCCCAGGTAAATAAGCTAGTTTCAGGTTCACTTGACTGAAAGCTGCACTGGTATATTATGCGTTGCCCTAGAAATTGCAGAAAAACATACATGAAAAATATTACAAGGTAGGCTATGCAGATCAATAGAACTGTACTTTATAAACTGGTACTGTACTTATAATCCAAGATGTGTGAGTCAAGTGCGTGTGTTTGTTAATGAGAGAGCGAGAGAGAGATCCAAAAACAGTGGTCCAGACAACAGAATCTCAGTCATTTTGACGATAAATATGTAGATCTAGCATAAAATGCTACTCTTAAATGCCGAAGGACGTTTTTCGGTGATTGAACGTTTTCCCCTCACAAACACCACAAGCCCCATGTGCTTAATAGATTTGAAATAGATTCTGCCACAGATGAATAATGCCAAGTGATATTCGAGAATAGCAAATGCGGGATAGGAAACATATAAATTGCCTCGGACAATCTGTGCAAGCAAAGGCACTGAATATATTGCTGACTAGAATTCTACCAGCATTAATCTAGGGTTAATCAGGAAACTGAAAGTATCCGTGCGGCAACATGTGAAGTTCACCTTGATAATTTCTATGAAGCATCACCATGCTTTTCGCACCGTATCGCAGCATAACAGCGAATTTAATAGTGGTATAGTGAAGGACCCTACGAAGAGATAACAATTCAGTTTCTCCCAATGCCGGCAGTCGTTCTGAGAAACTAAAACAAACTTGATCTATTCAAAGCAATAAAAACGATGTATCTTCCTAATTTTCTCGATTTATAACATGGTAGATTGATCGCGTTTCTGATAAGCATAGGTCTACTAATGGTATCTAAAAAACATGCTGCGTGGCTTCAGTAGATTACACATACAAAATCGCAAAGGCATGGAAACACTGAGACATGATACAGAACACAAACAAACACAAACATATACATATGCACACACTCACGAACGCACACGCATACATACTCGCAAACACACACAGACGCAAACAAACGGACAGACACGCCTGAACAGAGAAACCATTATCGAGTGAAGTTAAAGAAAGGCGATCGTACCTGTGTCCTAATAGCGATACATCAGAAACAGTAGAACGTCCACCATTTAAGAATGTCGATCAGGATAGTGAGGAGAGTGAGCAGTTAATGAACCTCTGAAAACCAAACTGCACTGTGTATATGACCTACACTCGACACCTTCGTGTGTTTTCTCTCTCTAGTATATGTGAATTCATGAAACAAGTCTCATGCTGATGGGTATTTATAGCAACCACATCACTGTGACGTCAATATATAAGCTGTCTAAGCCAATCAAGGTCGACTAGGAACAACGACTCTGACGAAGAAAGCCAATGGAATTAAAGACTGGGTCAAAGAAGTTTGGCGTAGTGGCTTGCGCGGGCACTTCTATCTCTCCTGAAAATGCATTGCAACACAAGCTTTTTAAGCGTCCTACAGATCTTCGGACTCTGGAGTAAAATAAAACTGATGTTAGCGTTTTTAGAATCAACATGCAGTTATGAACATGTGCTTGTTTTGTATGGTTATCAATATTCTTTTATATGAAGAAAATAGAAGAATAAATTTCTGTCATTCCACCCGCACTTACCGTTTGTGATCCAAAGGCTCGTGTTATACCATTTCATCTGCCTTCCAACGTATACTTAACTAGCTGAAACTCACAATAATTATGACAGGTGAGCATGTCTTTCCGTTATCTTCTGTGGAACCCCCCTTCGCCCTTGCCCCCCTCCCCCCCCCCCCCCCGAAAAAAAAACGGTACACGCGTGGAAGGAGACTAAATAATATAAGATACGTGAGTCTTTCATATTACAGTAAAATTGCCTAAAAGTAACAAATGGAAGACTGTTTTACCTCGCGATTTATTGAAAGTGAGGGCCAACTTCGTGTTCTTTCAAAGATATTTCATTAACATGTTTAATCAGGCAAGAAAAGCCTACCCCACACCAAACCTGATAGAGCATATTAACGACCTGAATATTGGGACAGCATTCTTGGCAAGCAACTCGCCTGAGCAACGCTCATGTTTTTCACAGGCATGTCAATAACGTATTACAAAATAACAAAGCGTTGCTATAGGAAAATCAATTTAAATTGAAAGCCTTGCCAAAGATATAAAAATGATTTACAAGAAATATATTGTATATTGGAAAAGGTTAAAACCTTGATTGTGACTTCAGCATATGAGCTGTGAAAACAGGCAACTAAAGTTGAAACCGATTCTCAGACTACCCATGCTGATTGATTAATTTCGGAAGGGCATTGACTACTAGTCTGGTTGTTTTTAATGAGGAAAAGATCTTACAAATAGGCGTAGAAGGCCAAACCTCAGTATGCTGATCTCATCAGCACTAACGCAAATACACAGTTTGTTGATATTTTTAGTAATTTCATCATTGTAATTATATTTTTAATTTTCCCAGAAAAATACGTCATGCCATCTGATTAAAACAAACCTGTGACCCCCGAGAGAGAGAAAAAAAGATTTTTTACGCGTTTTGGATTGCACATCATCCCCAGCGCCGCCTACCTTCAACAACACATATCTTTGATATGCGAGAGCGTTTTTAATTGTATTGCATGTCACAGTAGATTGAACGCATGACGAGTTTCACGAAATTAGCGCAAAGTGGAGAAAATACTACAACTGGAATCAATATGAAGACATAAGATGTCGTCCCAGAAGACTTTAAAAGGTCATCGCTTTAATAATTTTTTCAGTTTAACGAATAGCTCCCGAGTTGTCAAGAGAGGTGACTGATTTGTAGGGCTGTGTAGACACAATTTGAAATATTCAGACTGGATTTTGATAGAATTGATTTATTGCATTTAAGCGCCCAGATGTACATCGTATAAAGCATATTTAGGTATATAATACGCATAGATTGTTTTAATTGGATTTTGATTCCTTATAAACAAAAGATGGTAAGGGACCTACCAATTAAGCGTAATTAAAAAGAACTTCAGAAAAAAAGATGATATCAAATCTCACATTTCTGCATCTTAAAGGCATCTTAATATAAAGAAAACATTACAAAATTCACACCGTCCTGGGAGAACACGATGCAAGACGCCCTAAACCCACCCCTGGAAACACTACAAACATGTTGGCCTTTCCATTTCTAAGCTAATTTGAACATCAGAAAGAAAAGGAAAAAATCACACCTCTCACTGGTAAGTTTTCCTATCGACAGTAGGCGGTCCATTGTTGATCTATTTTGAGCGTTAATATCAAAATGCAAGTAGCCATAAATAGCATTAAAATAGGGTATTAATGCTATTAATGCAAGTAGCCATAAATAGCATTAATACCCTATTTGAGCTGTCTGTGACATCTAATTTTCTAGCTATGAGATAACGTCATTTCCTATCACCTTCCGCGTCAGTGTCCTTTACAGTACTTGTATGCCTTCAAATTGTGCATTGCGTGTGTAGAGATTGCTGCCTGTTTGAGCAATTTTAAAATTTCTCCGCTGAGAACATTATAACATTTAACGAAAATTTGTCTCACCGAAGTTATGTTGGCTGGAAGCGTTAAAGCACTCGTTACGTGATTATTGAAAATAACAACAACACAAAGGTATCCAAAAAACATACACTGTTTTAGCTGGCACTTGCAATTTGTATCCTCCTCCTTACACACACAAATATGCATCGCATGCACAAAACACACATGCACATTAGGAATTGATTATATTTTAATGCTCTTAGTTACCATTATCTGAAGGGCGTCGAAAGGTTATGCTGTTTCTCATAAAAAGCGCAATTATTGAAATGTCAACTTAATAATTAATTTCGTACTTC
This sequence comes from Lingula anatina, assembly GCF_051362555.1. Lineage (NCBI taxonomy): Eukaryota > Metazoa > Brachiopoda > Lingulata > Lingulida > Lingulidae > Lingula > Lingula anatina. Next base: position 15,117,558 of record NC_141768.1, read on the forward strand.
CTTCCATTATGACTAATTCATTGTTGAAAATGAACATTAAGAAGAAAGACGTTTCGTATCTTTGTTTTTTTATTGTCAAAATGTATTCTTATAATGCAATAGCCCTGTTGTTTTGTCTAGTTCTTCCTTTTCCATAGCTCATCACAAGACTTTGTTTCATCAGCTATCAATACTTACTAGTCGATTATCATTTGATAATATTTATAACAGATCAGACTGACATTCATATTCATGACGTCAATCCCATGACATCAACCTGCCATTGGCCCTGGCAATACAAAAATAGCACCCAATTATACTTGAACGGGGATAAAAAGTGAAATAATTGACGGTGGATAGAGTCGCAAAAACTTATTCCTCTGATTCCTATTGCTTTAGATCGTGTAATGGTTGGCCGAATTATACTGTGGGTACATTGATGCAAAATAACATTTGTAACCCTAAATTTTTCGAATCAAATTTGCATTAAAATCTCGCCTTGCGAACTTATTTAAAACCCATGTATATTCTTAATTGTATGGACTGGTCTGGCTTATGGCATAAGTACGTTTACAATCTTCTGGACGTTGTGTAGCGCCCTTATCGAAACTGCTTTGTATTGACGACTGAATAGCTATCACTTGTTAAGAAAAGAACTTCATTACACATCCATCAATATTCAATAATAACAAAACCATAAGGACCCATACTAAATCAAATCTAACTTCTCATCTTGCATACCATTAAATGTAGATTCTGATAGGTCAACCAATACGAAGAGATTTGTATTATATCAAATATCAAATGTTCATCATTGAGTCGCCTTAGTTTGTAATTTTCAAAGGATTTATCTGTAAGTAACTCCGAGATACGGTAGTAACATTTTAAGATCGTTTTATCCTGACATCGATTTCCATCGTAAGTAAGACCATCAAGAATCCATCGTAGTTATTTCCACTGACAAAACGTATCGTCCTTAATGCTGATTAAGCAACGTCTGATAAGCTTTGGGATATTAACCTACGATAAATTTGATATGTTGATTAGGATTCGTTCTTGGACAACATTCCCCGTCGCTGAACAGAATTCGAAGAAACATCGACAGAACGCAGAAGGTCAGGAAATTCGTCTGTCTTCTTGGAGGTGTGGATGTCGCCTTTGCGTGACGTCGGTAGGGACAATGGCTCTAATGAATTTCCATCTGGAAACAATTCTAAATATAACAGAAACGCCGTAACTCAACTGCAGATAGAAAGTTGAAGGCCAGGTCCCACAGCAAAAGTATGCTTTCATTTGGCTAATATGTGCATTCTTCTGTAGCTTTTAAGTTATTTCGTCAGGAAAGACCGTTGTGCTTCATAAAGAATACATTATTAAATTCTGACCGTTCTTCCGTAGACGCTGCAAGACGGCCTTAATTCACTCTCGATGCGCGGTAAACTGAAGAATCATTGAATATAGCTAACAACGTATATCATTATAAGTTCTCGATCTAATTCTACCTAACACATAGGCTAAGGTGTTTGTGTCCATGATTTCTATTACTTACCATCAACCCGTGAGTGGCTGAATTTACTGTACATGTTGGAATGATATCTTCACTCAAACTATTATTTTGGTAAGTTGGTCTAACTAAAAGGACTGGTTACTTTAACGAAACTGTTCACGTCAGAAAATTTAGTCCGAAAGGAAATGCGTGTATTCCGTTATGCATGTCCCTAAAATAATTGTATTACATGTGTATGTTCTTGTCTCTATAAATAACATAATGTACAGGTTGAAGACTTTGTAATTTCCTATATGACGTCATTCATGAGGAGAAACGACTTTATTATTAGCCGTAGATGTCGTAACTGTGTCAGATAATTGCAAACACCATCCCAATTTTCTTGCATTTGTAAAACGAATTTCTGCGTTGAATATTTTCTCTTTCTTAGCATCATCTGTAATTAGAAACACAAATGGCGACTTTTTCTGGAACCAAAATAAAGCTTTTACATTAAAATATGATTATTCGAATCAGTTAGTTTAAATATGCTTCGCTAAATACAATGAAACTTTGCACCGGGGGACTAATAACAACCGGAAACGGTAATGAATATCTGTTGGATTGGATTTGATCTGGATACTTGTTTTTAAGATAAATAGATTAGTAAACATACAAATTAATGAAGTAATTTTTTTTTAAAGTAATAAGAGCCGACATTGGACATTTAGGAAGAAATATCGAAAGTGCGCTCAAAATGTGCATCCTAGGTTTTTCGAGCCAAAAAATCGCTCCTTATGACATATACGGAATGCATTCTGTAACAGAATAAATTGTTTTTTATTCCAAGACTACTGTGCATATCATGCATATGTGGTGTAAAAGGTAATATTAACCATTCAACACCTATCTCGTGACAGACAACAGTGGAAGACCTTTGTTGATAGCCTGGACGCCAGACGGTGTAAAAAGAATTAATGATAGTGGTGTAAAAGGTAACGTTGACCATCAACTAAATTCAATTAAGAATGGTTTACAGATCAAACAAGTAGAATTTTAGATATGCACATGTACATGTATACCTACAATTATCGTGGACAGTAAGGAAGATCTGTAACTCTTAAAAAACCTTAAACTACCTGTAACATGCCAATAGACAGTCCAATTCTTCAAAGCACATTAAACTGTGATTTTACAGAGTATATGTAGACACGCAGAAAGCGTCTCAATTTTTCGAAATTGAAAGAGGAAGAAGGCTTTCTTGATGGCACCAATATATGTTTGTTAATAAAAGGCTAGAGGATACGGTGAGTAGTTAGAGTAATAAATGTACAGAAGGGAGACCAAATAAAAAAGAACTATAATACACGATGGAATACCTCCAATTTCAACACTGATTACTCATTCTTGAAGCAATTTCTAGGTCTCTGTCACTGTGCCAATCATCACAGATACTTAAGGTTAAGGTTGCCCACTACTTCCAGCTGAAGGATGCTTGTTACATTGTAAGATTACTGATTGTTGTTAGAGCTCCTCAACAGGATGATTCAAATTTTGCTAAGTTTAGTTTACTCAATCTCAACGTTACGAATGATAATGCCGGGTATTGAATTAAACGACACCCACTCTCTTCCTGGCGATCCACTGACGAAGAATTTACTTCATTTTTGCAATGAGGTTACTTTTAGCCCTCCTCCATCATCTTTTCTAGCAACTTCTATCAGTGATTCTTTGATCAGTGCGTGAATTTAGATGACAATGCAACTTGTTACATTGTTAACCAATATCCTCCTAGACAAAATTGTGTACCCCCCCCCAAAAAAAAAAAAAAAAAAAAAATTACCGAAGGGTGAGTAATATGATCGGAGGCCCACATTATCCCCAAAACTATACGGTTCTTAGCTGCGTAGGGGGTTGAGGAGGAGGGGAAGAAAAATTGGGCACATTTCTGAGCCAGAGCTGTGTAATCAGAGTGCTGAGCACTAAAACTGTACATTATTACACCTGGCTAGAATCGATGTTTGAGTGGGCATGATGATTCACGGGAAACATGCTCCTGCTTCGGTGAAATTCGAACACATTTACCTGGTTGTTTACACCTGTTTCCAACTTACAATAATAATATTTGTTACATTAATCCCGATGATATTATACCTGGGAGTGAATTTTAAATGGTGCCTGTTTAGGGGCAAGAAGGTGTTGTTAATCTTCTTCGGCATAAGAAAAGCTATCAAAATATCCAGTAAGCAGTTCTTGTTGGTGTTTATGTTCAGACAGAGCGCAGTTTGAAATAAGACGCCAGAGCTACAAAATGTGACCTGAAACGTTTGGATGTTTTTTCCCTAGATAAGAAACGATGCTAAATCTAATCGATAGACTTGCCATTTGAGTAGCAGAAATGGATGCATACATCCGTTGTAACTTAATCTTATTCTGCACACCTTTTAGTTTCTTTCAGGAAATGTGCGGTTCCATTCGCCTGGCAGTGTTTTAATGCACACAACACTGTCTAAATAGATACGATTAAAACAAGCTACCTGAAATATAATCTGAAATATGATGTTTGCAGTAATTATTCTATAATCACGTGTAAACTCGGTACATTTTAGAATCCAACTGAAAGGAAAAATAGGCATCTTCCAATACCTACCTTACCTTTTATGTCATTAAAAACACTTCAAGCTCTCTGAAAATCTTCGCGGATGTGTTACGTACATAGGTAACTTATTCAACTGTAAAATTGGTTGTGAGCTTTTCATTTAGGTCTTACCTGATGTATGCAACTATAAATTTAAAATACAAAAATGGTTCGGTTCATTTCTATTGGGATATTTTCGTGCAGGTTTGTACACATCCTTTCTGAGAACTATCATATATTGATTGTGTTGTGAATCCCAATATAAATACTGATATTTTGGCGCCCAAACACGATCATTCTTAAAAATGAAATATTTAGGCACGCATGAGGTTAACAACAACAACACTTCAAAACTTTTGAGGGAATAATGTTCACCCACCCTAAGTTTGCTTTGATCTTATCAAATAAAGTTTACATCTGGGTCACAACGGGAAATTAATGTGAAGTGCCAAACATGGTTGCCATCCAAATGGGTACTACATATAACAGGAGTTTAAACATGAGTAAGGCTTTCCGGGTACGACTGTCCATGTCAAACCGCCTTCGTCCTTATCTTTCACCAGCCTGGATATAACGACTACTTCAAAACACTGGTGCAAGAACATGTACCGGTTGTTCTGTGCCCGAATTCCAAAAACCAGGCAACGAAATATTTTCTATTTTTGTTTTCTGTAAATGTCAACTGGCAAGTAGCCGCTTATGGTATCCAACTATCTGTTGGCATTGTAGAAGAAGTTTAGTTTAGGTTTGTTGAATATTGAATACCAATCCAGCTTAAGTGTAGATTCTAAGAAGCAAAATTGTAACACGGTTACAATATATCAAAACGGACTCGAATTGAGGAAAATTTAAGAGAGATAAGGTTACTGTTGCGTAAAGCTCACGGACACAACCGATTTTATACTGTGCTCCTGAATACAAACGTCAGCGTGTAGCGAGAAGCTGAAACCTGCTCCTCTGTTCCTTCAATATTAAGGAATAGCGGTGAATGTCAGAGGTGGAAAAATACAGTAATTGGACGTTATATGGTTCCTCCAGTACATGCAAATTAATGACGCTTATTTCTTGTACTCGAAAACAATAAGCTTAGGAATATTATCCTGACTTTTTCTTCCGCTATTTTAATGAATATAAACCTATATGTCAATAATATCGACATAATAAAAGGCATCAACTTGATTATTTTGCATTTAATAACAGTGCTCATATACGGCAAGTCACGAAGATACCTAAGATTGAACTACATAAACTTAATGAGCGTGTAACAGCTCGCTTGTAATGAGCTTTTCTCTTTCATTTTTGTCTGACGAAAAAGAAGCATTTTTGCCTTTAAACACATCCTTCTGTTTACTGAGTGCTTTGTCATGTTGAATGTTTCTCACGACGACACTTGGTTTCATCTTCCATCGTTTTTTTTTTAATTCAGCAGTCATTAGCCTAATTGAGGATTGTTAAACTTAGTTGTCTTTGCTCGTCAGTAGTATTCAGAACGCAATATCATATACAAGTAAGAAGGGTTTCTCTGTATCATAATGTGTAACAGCACTACAGAATTTCAAAACGGGCTAAATCGTCTTTGATCTGTGTTGGATATGTACATGGACATGACGTTTATTGACAAAATCAGAGGGCTGAACCAGTAACACTGATCAGTAATGGGCCTATATTTTGTGGTTTATCGTGTCTATAATGATACACGGTAAATATGTAATGAGGCTAGATTACTGATCTTTTTCCTCCAAAACTGTTCACCTCGACACCTCATGTTTTAATACCCCTGAATAGATAAACCAAAACGTTCTTATATTTTCAGGATTTTTCAAATGAGGATCATCCTGCATGACGTCATACAGGACTACAGTAGATAACGTGCTATCAAGAATCCACGTAAACAGAGGTTAGCCTACTAGTTATATGGGTAAAACTCTATTGGCTGGAAATGTCATTTAATAGTGCAATACAAAAGTGACACGCAAGACATTGTGGATTCGTACTGTTGTACATGTACAATGCACTGTATATTTCTACAGAAAATGGTTTTACGCCAGGTCGCGAGACTTGTATCTCATCGCAGCAATGTGATTTATTTCAGGATTATCGCAGCCTGTTAACTAATATCTGAGCAAATAGTGCAAAATATAATAAGGGAAGTGTTTATACGGGGTATGGGTCAGAATAAATTGGACAAATCACAAACAAAACATTGCACATGGTCTGTTCCTTTGAACTTGTAAACTGAAAAGATGACACTTACACTTGCCATTCACTTGCCATACGTATTATCATCTGATTAAGGAAGACGCCTTAGTAATGTTATAATTAATTAGTTAATTAGATTGAAAACAAGACAAGGTTATGAGTAGGTGTGAAATACCCCAATAACATGAAAATAGCACACCTTGCGTTTTTCTTTTCCGAAGGGTATCAACTAAACCTGAGATATTTGACATTTAGCAAGGTGGGCTTCATCGAAGGTTAAAGATCCATAATCGCACTCAGTGTTTGGTGCACCTCACACTGGAAATATGATTTGATCCTTATTTCATTTTAACGATCGTTTGATGTATTCAAAGCTGACAGCATCCCGGACAACCGTCCATGTCAAAGTTTATTTTTTGACTTTTTTTGTCATACTTAAATGGATAATAGCTCTTCGCGTGAGATCCATATTTCACAGTAAATACCCTATAAACAACTCATAGAAATATATTAAATTCTATTTTATCACCAAAACGGTGGTTATTTTGGAAGCTGTGCTTGCCATCGGACCACGTGACCTCCATAGATGGCTACCCATGTAATAATCTATGAAGAGACTATTAAAAAAAAACAGGGTTTAAATTTGAATGTCGGAACGGATTCATTAACCGTTGGTAACTAAGTATTGGAAAATTGTCGTTTACCCTAGGAAAATCCATTTTTGGCCAAAATTAACAGTTGGCATCCTTTTAACAAACACAAATATTGCAGTCTTGTCCTAACAACTGCAAAGAGCTAGCAACAGGTTGACATACTGATATTTGCGAAACGCCATCTATTTATTTTTTAAATTTAGGATTCTTCAGGTAAGGTTCATCATTAACCTTACAGACTTCATTGTTCAACCGTAACTTTATCTTGCGATCATGACTAGGGTTAAAAACAGACAGAAAAGTTATTTGGATCCTTCATTTAGGCACATGTCAGCGGCAATCAAAGAGGCAATGGACTGTCCTTTCTAAAGGTAACAAGTCCACAATTTTGCAATCATATATATATATATATATATATATATATATATATATATATATATATATATATATATATATATATATATATATACTTTACTACTCAATGTGCCTATTCTAAAATCCTTTTTATTTATTTATTTATTTTTTTTCATCTTTATTGAGGACCAACGGCTTTGTCGACAAAGAACCATCTACTAGTATATTCTGCACATAAACGAACGTGTCTCATGAAGCGTTTACGGTGCCCTGGGTAAGGTGCCTCGACGCTGCCAATGATCGATGACCATTAAGCTGTATAAATACTCCTCACTTAAAGGATGGGAGATATGAGAAGGTCATTAATTCACGCCCTGTGTATCAAAGAACCAACGAAGAAGCTGAATAACGTTCAATTTTAAATGAGACAAAATCCTATTCAGAATTAGGAACCACTTTTCATGTGACAAAAGCCATTGGCATTTTATAAAACCGTTTTGCGTCCGACACACGTTCACAAACAAAGGTACGGTTGTTTTTTTTTTCACATCTAATAGCATCTTCACAGTTGGTAATATCATCATAGCTTCTCTATGCTAAATCCTGCTTTCTTTTTACGGGTCATAATGCCATTAATGATTGCAGTAATGGACCATATCGCACACAGGGAGAACGTTAAGTACAGTATGCTGCACTTAAAAGATTCAAATTATATCACCTTCTTTAGGACGAATGCGGTCCGGACACCAATTTCGATTGTAGACATTAGTTAAAATTGCTCAAGCCATTAAGCCAGTGAATATGATAGAACTTTGTTTTGTTGTGATTTCTTCGAATATGCTACACTTAAATGAAGCAAAAGTATCACCTTCCTTTGGACAGACAGAGCCAAAACATCGGCTTTAATTATTGACATTAATTAGAATCGTTAAGACATTGGGAATAACTGCACTTAATGATCTGTTGTAATATCGTCAAATGGTGTTTTTTCTCTCAAAGCCATATACTGAAACGTAAAATGCAGTTATCGTGTCCACGTTGTCTTCCTTCCTTTGAAGTCCCAGCTACACAAACAATAAAGTCTCTTAAATGTTTCTCAAACCATTTCCCGCAAGTTGTTTTCATAATTATAGTTACTCAAATGAAAAGGCATTCATTAATGTGCTATTATTTTAACAAGCGGCACGCAATTTCTGTTCTTAATAAGAGAGATATAGTTCATTTTCCAAGTTATTATCTTTGACCGCGATTCCATACACAGTCTCTAGCAAGGGTTACGCCATTACTCATAGCTGTATCTTTTCATTGGACTGTGTGAGGATTCAGACGTGCGCACGGTGCTTTCGCGAAAGATAACACAAGCTGTTTGAGACAGTGGTGTGTGGCCTTTTGAGCTGTCTGGGTCCTGCTTTTCCAATCAAAGCAGCAGTGCTGTTGAGTTTGTCAGGTAAAAGCCTGCGTCAGTAAAAAAAGGTCAAGTCACCTCTGAGGTTTTGCCAGAAACCGAGTAGTCTGCCAACACATATCTCTTTCAACGGCCGTCCTCGGCAGTTTTTTCAAAGGTCAAGACGAGGGTATTTAATAAATTTAATGTATCGCTGCCACTGCCTTTCCTCCTGCACTGTTTTATTAAAGAGATTAGAAACGAATGTGACATTGACAATAATATTATGGCACATGCGGCAAACGTAGTGGTGCACACGCACTACTACAAGCATACACCCTGTTATAACGCATCAATATACCAGAAAACCTGAAACATGATTTTCATGGCCACCAATGAATGTGTTAAGTAATTCCATATGGTTTACCTTGGCTAGAACCATGTTTTTACGACGTGCTTTTTCTAGCCTTCTACTCTTGCCAGCTTTAGTTTCAAAAAGACGTTACTACTCTAAAATCGCCGGGCATTGCTTAATATAGCCAAGGGCATGGTTTTTCTATTCCGAGGGGGCAAATATTTCCAACAAATGGGATAACAAAATAACCATACGGTCTTCGTGTCGGTGAAGTATATGTAATGTACCATCTTTTGTTTTACTCTCAGTTTTTTTAACGATCGCTAATGTATATAGAACAAAAACTTCATGGTGAAACTTCTAAATTGTTTGTATCATATGTGATGACATCGTGTATAGCCTATTCAAGACTGAACCCATTTCTGTTGGTTACCTGGCAATATAGGCTAAAGGGTTTGAATCACACGTACTAATGTCACACCAATGTCATGTCTTCGGCCTATAGGCTATTAAAGACTGGGCCCATCTCTGTCGGTTATACCTGACTGTAACGACTATAGACTCTAAAGGCTAAAGGTTATGTATAATATGTCATGGCATAGTGTATTCAAGACTGGACCCATCTATGTTGGTTACAGTGCCTGCTTTTGGTTTAAAAACAAAGAGCTCATTCAGACGCCTCCACACGCGCCATTGAACGGATTGAATCACTGAGGTTTAATTGCTAGACCCCTGCAAGGACGGCGCTTGTGGAGGCGGGAGACCACCAGCGGATTAGTCGGCTCTTCTTTCATGTAGGGTCCGCCATATTTAATCCGTGGATCAGAAATCCTCGGATCTTCTACTCTGAATGGGCTCAAAGTTAACACCCAAAAGTTGAGTGGAACAATACACAGCTGGTGGGACGTCAGATGTTATGCGGGAGATACTGTATACTTAATCGCACAGCTATTCCCGGCTAAATGATTTAATTACTTAGTTCTTAGCACAGCCAAGTTACGATGAGGTTTTTATCCGATTGCTAGACAGACTATATCTACTTAACCAAGATTTTGGCTTCTTGTGTATTTAAATTGGGTTTCTTTTTGTTTACTTTACTCCTGGAATTCTAAACCAGTTCCACCAGTAGGCCAAATTAAATTAAGGTGTAACATGAGCTGTGCATCATTATTTCTTGCTCTCAGTCACTATAATGTTTCTTCTGTCGAGTAAAAAAAAAGTGACGGAAATTTATGAAGAATAGGACAGAATATCTGGCTACTGTAAATTTCACCCGTCGACCATAACTATCATTTCGACGTTTTCGGGGCCGCGCCTGCAGACGTTTGTGAAATCCTCTTTTCTATAATGAGAGAAGTATTCTTTCGTATTATTTGTCATAACAGATCTATAAATGAACATTTAATGAACATTTTAGCCCTTTCTATGAGTAAATGTAGCACTTCCAATGACAAGTAGCCCAACAGTATTTCTGACTCCGAAGAAACAAAATGAGTTCGACGCTGTTCCACACCAAATCTACACCTTTATTTTCCCCAATCTTCTGCTAAATTCTATCCCTGGCCATGCCTGGCGTATTCCCAGGTGGACTATTTATCTCGTGTCTGCAGGAGCCAAAAGAGTATACTCTCACACACAGGAGCTCAAAAGTCATTTTGAATCATCTTGAGGAATTGGAAAATAAAGAAGCATCATGCAGCGAATTAAACTATTCCTTTTCAACCCAGATCCAATATATTGATTTGGGTCTTATTTAGTTTTAAGGAAAGGTGACACGAAATCATATTTCCTAGAAAAAGGTTTGAAAACATTTCAATCGAGTTATTTGAATTTCCAATAGTTATGGACAAATGGCAACGTCATCAAGAGTCTTGCTTATAGTGATGATTAATGTTATTTTTCTCCGTTTTGCGTTTCACCCTACAAACACAAAATGAAGACCATTGACCTCCTACATGTATGTCCATAAACCATCCATATGGGATTGACTAATAATGAAAATGCGATACTCCTGTAAAATGCCACATTATTTAATCAATCAATAACCTTCTTTACTACAAACCAGTACTGGAACACGTGCATGTTCACGTCATTCCCAAACGTTTACAGTTGAAGGGCAAACACTGTAATTGATAAGAAGCTATAAAAGATGTAAAACTACCCAACCCCCCACACATCCCCACACACGCACCCAATTATCAATCAATAATAAAACTACGAATATTCAAGCGTACTTTCAAGTGTTCCAACATATGAAAAACACATTCCGTCCCTTGATCCTTTTTCCTTATCAAAAGGATGATACGTTTTATCCTGAATATACAAACATTCAGCTTTTATTAAATGTTATCTGCAAAAATACATTTTGCTTTTTAAACAAACTTCAAAGGTGCTACTGGGCATGGCCAAGTTTTTCACTCCTGACATACATCTTTGTAATCAAACAGAAAATCAACAAATAAGCCGTCTTTACCCAGCTACCTAAACACTTCAGTTATTTTCAAACTATTTGAAGTTTACAGTATATGATAACAGAGACATTAACTTTAAAACTATCAGCAAAAATACAAAAACGGCAAGTAGTAGCTGTAGTCATGCATATACATGTGGTCTAAAGATGAATTCTAACAAGTCATTTTGTCTTTGTAATTCGATAGGGTGATGTAGACAACTTGAAATATGTTAAAATACTAGGCAAATTCATCATCAAGTCCATTAGCCAATAAAGATTCCCATAAAGAATCTGCATAATGCTAATGCATAGAAATCTGACAGTTAAACCAGACCAAAACCCCTGTATATGTCTTTAATACAGTCATCATAAATGTGATTGTAAATTTAAATTTTCCTTGAAAGAACCGACCATGTGAGGACTGCTCTGAATTATTTGATCTAGATGCTATGCTAGTTCTCAAGCTGGTTCAGATAAGGGGGTAACAAAAATCTGCTTTTTCAGGAAAAATACCCAGGCCTAGACATATTAGCACAGTTTGCCATTCTGAAAGACAAGACAAAAAAGTGTCAATTTTTTCAACAAATTAGCTTCTTCTTGTCCAAGCGAAATCCTTTACATCAGCTCCAAAGTGACCCTGATCACCTTTGAGCGTACTCAGAACAGATGATCCGCAGACTAACTGATCCGACAACTAAATATGACTTAAATAGTGATGCTGCTAATTCCCTGATGGTCTTCCCTCCTCTACAAGCACCATTAAATGGATTTGCAAATATTCACATTACAATGGGTGTGGAGGCCGGGATTAGCAGACCATTAGGGGATTAGCACATCACTTTTTAAGTGGGGTTGGTCATATTTAGTCGGTGGATCAGTTAGTCCTCGGGACATCTGTTCTGAATGCGTTCTTTGGCTCCACTCCCAAGTGTAAAGTGGCTCTATTCAGTAATTGCATGCTAGGATTACCTGTCAGTATCAGACATTAATTGCATTCTGCTGAAATGTCTCCTCAGCTGCAATCTGTTCACTTTATGACACTGAACATAACAACATTATTTTTATGTCACATAAATACTGGCTTGTGTTGTTGACAGATGCAAGGATGGACCACTTAAATACTCCTATTCACTCTTCTCTATGCTGTTTAAATGAGCTCAATCCACGCAATTTTGCTTGGATTTTACAAGAAGCCTTTGGACAGTCTCAGTCTCCTCTACTGCTTGACTGTACATAATTTCCATCAGATTTGGTGCTGATCCAATATCCTATGGATCTACAATCATCCTGGTTTTGTCTTTTTGAGGATTAACATATGTATTGTATGGTTGCCAGGCAATCCAGACTGGCCGATATCTGGGCTGTCAGCTTCAAAGGTACCCAGTGGAATGTGGGTGCACTCAAGCTGCCATCTTTGTAACAAGTGCTCAATGGAGCGATCAGCACTGCAAAACAAAGATGTTTTAGTTAAAAAACGGATCCCTTCGAAATGATTCCATGTTAAACCAGTTAAAGAATTGTTTAAATGCCACAAAATAATTTTTGTGTTTCAATGCACATGCATAAATAAATAACTTAATAATATACAGTTTTATCCACTTAATTTGATACAATCTACTGATCTGATATCCTAGTACCTCCTTTCTTGATAGGTGCACCATATTTCGGCTTCAGGATTTCTTTCCATAAGGAATGACATTGTCACAATAACATCTTCAAAATCTATTATATAAAATGCCAAACATTAATTAAAGAAGCAAAGGGGCAATTTCTTTAAAAACAAAATAAATGTATTCTATGACTGATAGCCATTAATAAATATGCAAAGCCTTTTCATTATCTGCAAAAATAAAATAACAAATAAATATAATGGCAAATGATGGTAATAAATGCCATACCATAGCAGAGAAAATCTCCAGACATGAAAAGTTTTTCCACTGTAGTGATGAAGGAAATGGTGCTATGAAATGACAAAATGAGTAAGATATGAAGAGTTTTGATTCATACATAAACATATGCTTTACAGTGATACTGCACCATATAACTCCATAACCAGGAATCATCAGAGGAACCTAGTGTATACTAGTACTTAAGTGTATATTTATATACACTCAGATAAATAAATCTTTCAGCACTTACCTTTGGTATCATAAAAGCAGTCTGAAGCTAGAACAATATCCACCTGCTTGAGCTGCAGCAAACTTGGACTGAACTGTCCCCAGGTAATTCCCACAATATGGACATTTTTAGCACCATTAGCATCCCTGCTCTTGGCACAGTTTTCTAAACAATTGGAAAATTCACTGTTGTCACTGAGAGTGACATCTGCTGCTCCACACAGTGCTGCCACTAGTCCAGGTAGTGCAGTCCCTGCACCTAACTGTAATGTTATAGTGGGTGTGATATAACAAGTAAAATGTAGATCTATGCTGCACATATATTTATTCTTGGTATACAGAATAATTTCTTCCTTACATGACAGCTGACTTCAAAATGCACATGTACTAGACAGGCGTACAATCCAGTGGCCTACATTCACAATATGCATTAAAAAAATAATCAAATTTTACAAATATGATTACAAAATAAATACCTCAAGTACAGACTTATTTTTCACCTTGCTTCTGTGAAACCATATATATTGTGCAAGTACTGGAGAACAGGGCCATACATACATGCCATAACTAGGATCTAAGACCTGAGGAGAAATATACCACAAACATCAAACAGAATTTTTAAATCCTAAAATTTTAAAAGTTCATCAGTGCCCTGAAATATTACTGATCAAAAACTGACGGAAAATTAAAAAATAATTGCATTAACTGTTATTTATTTATTTACAGGCTAAAAAAGAATATATTCTTTGTATGATTCTGATACATGTATGAGCCGGTATATCTCTAGCTAGGCTTGCATGTGCAGGAGTGTACAAAGATGAACCACAGTAATAATGCAAGTCTGTTGCAGTGTAAAGAATCAAGCATTCAGCACACGGCGGAGCACAGAATTCCACGCGTTACTACTTCTATTAATGGCCTCTGATAGGTTCTATATTTACAAATATAATACATATCAAAGACCGTAAACGGGAGTGCTAACACATGATGTACATGTACAGTACATGTACGGGGGCGTCTCGATAGTCCGAAGGTTCATTGGTCCGAAGGTTCATTGGTCCGAAAAGTGGTAACGTTTTTATCGATTTTTTAATCAAGGGTTCATTGGTCCGAAGGTTCTATAGTGAACATTCGGACCAATGAACCTTCGGACTATTGAACCTTCGGACTATCGCTACGGCCCCACATGTACTGTACCAGCAGATATTGTTTTACGTAAATAACTCCTTAGCAGCCCCAAATATTTGTTTACTTGAAGTAATAAACAATGAAAACATCAGTGACAAAGCTATTATTGATATACCTGCGGGATTTTAACGCTTAGCTGTTCTCTAGTGCGGATGTCTTGGAAGTGAAAAAGTTTCTCTTGTGCAAACTGCTCAACGCACATGTCAGCCATCGTTGATAAACACACTCAGCTGAGTCGCTTAGTGCAAATCAAAATATTTACAATTTTGTCATTCATTAAGTATTGCATCATATAATATGGTTATCAATTCAATTTTGGTCATAACTGTTCAATAATTTGACATATATAATCGTTAATTTGTGGAAAAATCCAAATAAAATACAGCCACGCGAAACGACCTTCACCTTGTGGCTTAATAACAATAATGGCGGAGGAAGTTCGGCTGGGCAGAACGTCAGCAAGAAATGCAAAGAAATATGAAGAAAAGAAGAGAATCCGGGTTAAGGAGGAATTGCAAGCAAGGGCCAAACAAGTAAGTGTGTAATTAGATACATAATGGTGCTTTCATTTCCTCAACAGCAAGAAAAATACTGATCAAAATATTGATTGCTGAAGAAAGTTACAGTATATTAGATAAATCCAGTTCGTCTTTCCCCGAATAAAAAAAATATAATATATCTCAGTTAAATGGATGTAAGTATCTTACTGGGTAAGTAATTCCCGTTTCCCACTTCAAAAACTGGGAATGACTCCAAAGGTTATTGCAAATATGACTCGATACTAAAGACGGACCAAAATGGCCACCGTTAATCTGACCGGGGTCCGCCATATAGATAAACGTCCCAATAAAACATTCGTCCCGATAGATACGTCTCTATACATACACGTCTCAATAGATTTACGTCTCGTTAAATTTACGTTCCGATAGATCCACCAACAGATTCCTATAAACCCACGTATCTTTAGATCCAGGTACCGCTAGATCCATCTATCTGACATCCTAATCGGCTAAAAGGCCGATATCAACTTGTGATACAGGTATGAGGCTTTCGAGTGATAGTCTGGCTGCGAATACTGATCCACTTAGTGATCTGACTTAATTACAACCTGATATTTATCATTCATTCATTTTTTTATGTATTTATATATTTATTAGGTGTTCAAACAAGACATACATGTACTGAGTACGTTCGCGTCTACACGTCTATCACACTCTAAAGTTCGGGAACGCGTCGTAAACATGAAACAGAACACATTTTAAGTGTGCAAATGTTACATTTTGAGAACGCTTTAAACAGTGTTCTGGCGCCAGAACACTGAGCGTTGTGAAATATAGAACACATTTTTTTTTTTTTTTTTTTTTTTTGTTTTGTTTAGAACACATTTACATGTAAATTCAGAACACTTTACGTGTTCGAATGTTACATTTTGAGAACGCTTTAAACAGTGTTCTGACGCTAGAACAGTAAGCGTTGTGAAATATAGAACACATTTTTGTTCTTTTTATGTTCTTTCACTGAGTATTGTGTGAAAACGATCTAGTAGAATAATTTATTGCTGAAAGGATTAATATGTGTACTGTCGTTTTAAAGAAGTGCATTTTATGTACTGAGTAGTATACCAACCATTTTGAGCAAAAGCATACCTGTAATGGATCTATCGGTATTTGGATCTCAAAATACGTGGATCTATAGGTATGTGGATTTAAAGGACGTCGGTTTATGAGGACGTCGTATCTATAGGAACGCAAATATATAGGACAGCAGTAAAAAATCGGATCTATCGGTATTTAAATCTAAAAAGACGTTTTTTCAGTTTTTCCTTTATGTATCTAGCGGTAACGGGATTATAGGGACGTGTAATATTTTGGGACTAAATTTTATCCGTACGTACCCATCTGACCGACGTTACGTTTGTCGTAAGATATGATACGATATGATATGATATGATATGATTTGTTAGATATTTCAACTGTAACTTATACATATAAATAGCTATAAAACAAAATAAATATATGGAAAATACAAGAAAATAAAAAATTATTTCCATCGTGGTCCATAGTGTTGTAGGTATTGATGTGAGGCTCTTATTTAGTAATAATGTGATCGTACAAATATAACATTTACCAGATTTATTACTCAAGAATATTACAAGAAGTTGTCTGTAAATGGGATATTTAATTATGTATATCATGCTTAAACAAACAATGGCAGGATATTAGTTTGATCAATCTATGTAGACCAGTAGTTACAATTGGAATGAGACCTAAATGTTGCTTTTATTTAAGATTGCTGAAATATTAAAGAAAGATGAAAGTGTAAGGACTCCAGAAGAAGATGAGGTTTTACAGCAGTCTCCAGATGTTGTGGCAGATGTGGAGAGAAGAGCAAAACACAGGAACAAGGTCAAAGAGAGGTTGATGGAGGTAAAAAAAACTGTGAATGCAAGTAAAGCATACAATTGTCAGCTTTTTTTGTATAGTTAACTATAAGCGTTGTCTTATATTATAAAGTTTTAATCAACATGTGCAGGAATCATGATATCTGTATTGATCAAAGTAAGAAAAAATATCATATAAATATATGTAAACATTTTTATCTTGATTTTTCCAACAGACCCCTGCTTTTAAATTTTACTTCAAATTAAATTTTTTTAAAACTTATTGTGAAACAAATATTCTTAATTGGATGTTTTGAAGTTTGTCCCCTTAAATGTGAAAGAAATCCATGCACTTCTTTTTTGTTATCTTTGTCTTTGTTAATACTATCATTTCTCAAGATTTTTGCTTGTAGACTTACTGTGACACTTGGGCTTTATAAGGTTATCCATTTCTTACTTAAAAATTGAGATTGATGTGCTTTTTGTGTCTTATCCAGCATTTTATTTTCCAGATTGAAGACTCCACAGAAGAACTAGAATCAAAGTGTGACAAACTAGCAGAGGCCATTAGACAAGCCAAACACCTTGTGATATACACTGGAGCTGGCATAAGCACAGTGAGTTGTTTTAAGAGACAGAATTTGCTGATCTATGTAATGAAACAAAAATATGTTTCTCTTTTATATATGAAGCATAGGGTCTATAAGTATGACACAAAAACCATATTACAATGACTAAATTGTTATTTTTGTTTCCTTAGGCTGCCTCAATACCAGACTATAGGGGACCAAATGGGGTGTGGACCTTATTACAGCAGGGAAAAGAAATAAAGTATGTTGTCATGCATATTTTAACAAATGTAGAAAATGCACTAATTCTTTTTTCTCTTGAATTTTTCTTGATTGAACAACTTTCGGCTAGTTAGAAAAAGGATACACATTATTTTAGACTACATTAATCCATATGATTTTAATTCACTGTCAAAATATTTTATCTGTAGTATATTTTTTATAACTGTTCATGTTATAGGTACTAATCCCTTTTCTTCATGACATGCACATGATACCTATTAACACTGTCCCATTTGATTTGAATTGTCTTTAATCATTGGTATGGTCTAAACACATGTTAAATCTGAAAGTAAGCTTGATGGGGATATGATGTCCAAACTTTGTCTCTTTTTTTTTTCTTTTACTATCTGTCTATATGACAAACATGTAAGCAAGATTGCTTTTAAACAGAATTTTTGGTGGGGTTGTTTGTAAGGCTAAGTTAATGGCCTGATGTTTAGATTGCTTTCTTTACTATTTTCACCTGGTGATTGTGTTTTTAGGCCTCAGGACCTAAGTGATGCAGATCCTACCATTACACACATGAGTATAGCTCAGTTGTATGAGGAAGGTTTTGTGAGTATAACAGACTTATTTTATCTCTTTGCAAATGATTTTTAGTGACATAAACAGGTACATATACTAACCATCAATATAAGTCCATATTTATAATTGTTTTAATGTAGGATTGTGTACAAATATGATCATAACATTTGCTATAGAAAGTTCTTAGTTCTGCAGTGTTTGAGAGTGGCTATAAAATTTTCACTGATTTGTCATATCCATCCTGTGCACAGATGAATTAGTTGATATTTTTTCCTTTGCAGGTAAAATATGTTGTATCTCAAAACTGTGATGGGCTTCACCTAAGGAGTGGCCTTCCTAGAGATGCATTATCAGAAGTACATGGCAACATGTATATAGAGGTATGTCAAGAGAAGGCATTGGTATTGTCCTGGCACAAGCAGTTTGAATAACCAGTGACAACTTACCCAGTTTCCTCTGGCATAATATGTTTCAACTGCTGTAAATCTTTTCAATTAGTGTTTTTTTCATTTGTATACTATACAAAAGATAAAGCCCATAAAGATATTATATATTGTCTAGATCTCATGTACATTTGTGATTTTCATGACTTACATGTGGGTATGAGAGCAGTGATGGGTGCTCATGGTTATATTGGTTATTGTATCCCAGGCCTGCAGTTCCTGTGTTGCGAACAGGGAATATATTCGCCTGTTCGATGTAACTGAGAAGACTGCAGTCAGGAAACACAAGACTGGCCGCTTCTGTCATACATGTGGAAATGCGCTGAAGGATACAATAGTACACTTTGGAGAAAAGGGTGGGCTAAATTCCCCATATAACTGGCAGCTGGCTGTGGATCAGGTTGAAGAGTGTGATATGGTGCTGTGCCTGGGAACAAGTCTTAAAGTAAGTTCTTTTTCAGAAATTTTGAAGATAAAGATCATAGTGTTAAATAATTTGCAGACAGTATCGAGCAGATGTGACAGTGCTACTTGCATATGCATTTATTGGTGCCTTGTGAATAATTCCTCTTTAAGATTGTCTTCAATTCAAAATATTTAATAGTTTTTTTCTTTTTCAGCTGTTAAATATGTGATTTTATTGGCTCACAGCAGTGTTTTATGTCATTATTGATCTCTGATAAATATTAGTATGAACACTTATTATGGACTGCATACTTTCATACCCATATACATATTTAGCAGTTTAAATATCTATGTTATGCCATAATCATTGGATCTGCCATTTACTGTGTAATTACTGATAATTATCTTGCAAACTTTTTCTATGATGTTAGGTTTTGAGGAAGTACCCTTGCTTGTGGAACATGCACAAATCTCCAGGGAAAAGGCCCAAGCTTTGTATAGTTAACCTACAGTGGACACCTAAAGACGATATGGCTACAATAAAGATAAATGGTATGCTCCGCTTAACTGTTACAATAGCTATGTTTAATAATACCCACATATATTAAGTTTAGGGGATAAATCGTCATCTTAAAATTGGACAGGGAAGGTTGGTATGTTAAAAATGGGTTGTGGCGCAAACTACCTTTACAATTTCAAATGGATTTGAATGAAACTTGATGCACTATATAGTGGAGGTGCCTCATGTTTTTGCACAGTGTGTAGAGCCAGGCAGTGTCATGAAAATCATATCTTCCTTTGGTCATGGTCTGTTGAAAAAATAGATCAGCTACTGGTCTGCAATTTTCTCTTTGACAAAATGGTCTGCAAATTCTGTAGTCACTTTCCAGAACTGCCCAGTAAGTGATAAAATAGAAACGTTAAGGAACAAGTATTCTATGAACCTATTGTTTTAGGGAAAGCAATGGAAAATGTGTTTTCAAAATGTATGACTTATAGGGTAAGTTTTTTCTTTTACTATTTTGCTAATTGGATTTAATGCTTTTTTTCAGGAAAATGTGACAAGGTCATGCATTTGGTAATGGAGAAGTTAGGAATTTCTATACCAGTTTACCAAAGGTATTACACGTTTGGTATTCCTTAGCTTAACAGGTATCCTTAATACATCGTCTAAGGACGGAACTTATTTAATTTATGATTTCTTTTCCCATAAACTTGAGGTATTTTTTGGTTATATCTATTTTTAGAAAATTAAATGCATGGTCAAGTCTACTGCAAAATACTCCTTAAGTTCTTGCAAATAAGCCATTTTTATTTTACTTCAGAGAAAATGACCCTATTTTCCACATGGCAACTAAATTAAAATTAGAGGAAGTTGAAACCACCAGCAAGAAAATATTACCAGTCCCTGTGGGGCTACGAAGTAAAGATTTCTCATTGAGGAAAATCAGGAGTAGGCTTGAAAGAGGAGAACAAGATAAGATCAGTTCTTCTGAACAGGCCAAAAATTCCTCACAGTTTGTTAAGACAGAGGCTTGGAGAAACCCTACCAGTCCAATAAAATGGGATAAAGAAAACAGCAAAAATGATTGTGTAACCCTAGAGGATAATGGCAGCAACTGTGATGTACTCAGGAATATGCTCAAACAGCCACCCAAGTTTCTTAACTCAGTATTACACAATTGCATACCTGACCTGGACTGTGGGCACACTTCTTTGAATAAACATGTCCTATCAGCTTCAGAAAGACAACTCCACATGTCACCATTTTCCTGGCATCTTGCTCAATCAGCGGTGCATTGTAAAGGTATCCGAAGTACAAATGCTGCAGAAGCAATAATGCAAGATCATCAGTATTCTGCAAAGTCCAGCAAAATGCCCCATCTTGCTGGTATGTTAAAAACAAAGTTTTTTCCTATGCAAACTTTCTATGATAAAGCAAACATATTTCAGGTGAAACGGAGCCATGGATCTGGTGTGACAAAGGACCCGGGTTATGACTTAGGCTTTAACCAAACACAAAATAAGAATTTTCAGGGATTTCACTCAAATTTAATTATCTCTACAGAAACAAAAGATTTCAGTAAGTCACCAGTTGATCTCTTCAGTAGGCCTCTTTCAGCTGCATATAGCAGTGAACCACAGCAGCAGTGCACAAAACGGGGAACAAAAAGTGAAAGTGGATTCTCTTCATCAGCTGCCACATCTGGAAGTTCATCTGCACCGGCAGCAGCACTAGCAGCACCAAACTTTATGCTGGCAACGGCCAATTCATATCTCTTTTCATCAAATCTCTATGCAACTAAGTCAGGGAATGAGACAGTAAAGAGCACAAGTCCAAAGTTTTTACACCCTCAGCATGAAGTCAATCAAGGGAAAGTCTCTCAGCCTTCTTCATCACCTCATGTGTTCAATTCCAATACATCATCTTCATCATCCTCTTTTTATAAAGTGCAATATGGATTCAGTGTTGAAAACCACAATATCCGGGGAGAACCTCAGTTACTACCTCTGGACCTGAGTAAAAGTGCAAGTGTACAAACTGTGTTGCCCAAGCAGGTAAATAATGTGTTTTCTCAGGAAAGTGGCATAGGATCATTCAATCAAAATGCAGATACACAATCTCAGGATGAAGAGGATGCTTCACTTATTACTGACAGTCCAGAAAAAGTTGAAGTTTCTTCTCTAAAGCGCCCCATTTCAGTGACTACACCCGGTTGGTTTGGAAAAGGACTAAATGTTAGAAAGGTGAAAAAAAGAAGGTTGACTTGATACACTGGATGCCAAACTACTTGTGATGCCGTAGTTTTTATGGGAACTGGGTATATTTTCTCTTTTTAGAAAACCTTATCAAGTTTAATTTTTGACCGGGTTAGATGGCTACTGAATTAATCACATTTCTGTGATAATTATGGCCAGTGTGGAAACATTGTTTGAGCTGAAGCTTGCTGTGCACCTGTATATATTTTGAGTCAAGATCAAATTGGATTGCTGTCACGACTAACATGTTTGCTGTTATTATAATAGATGTACAGCTTATAGAAGATCCTTTGTTGACTTTATTCTTATGTTATATTTCTAAATTTCACTCGAGCCTTCTAGGCATTCTTAATTGAGCAATGTGCACAATGGAGTTTCTCAAGTTGAAAAAGATTTACTTCATATGGGACTAACAGAAAATGAATGTTTAGAAAAACCATGGGGGTCTTGTGGTTATAGTATTGTTAATTTTCATGCTAGTTCAATTTCTGGCATGATGCAATTAATTTTACTGAAATGTGAAATAGCTTCGTTATGATAATTCAGTTTTTCATTTGTTCATTTCATTTTTTTCATGGAAGTGGTTATTGAGCATAAACTGATATTTTATAGGTTGTGGAGTTACAAAATTTTTTATCCTGATTTTTTTTTCTCTATGGCTTCTTAATTTGAAATATGAGTTTGTAAAGTGTTTGTTAAAAAAAAAGGGAAGGTATTTAAACATCATGGCAATTCCAATGCAGAAAAATCTCTTCTTGCTTCCAAATGTGTGGGTATTGTAATAATAGTACAAAATGACTCTTGTCATGTTGATCAGATAATCATTTCCTTCTTTGGTTTGCTCCTTTATAATTCTGTGTGAAGTAGAGCGGTTGTTTCTTTTTTAGTCTGTACTTTTGTTCTACACAGATGCACAAGTTTTTGGTAATGTATATGCATATTGTTACAAAGGTCTGACAATAAAATTTCTAATGGGAAAAATTTTGCTTTTTTGTATTTTAAAAGAATACTTTCATCATTTCTATCACTGTTTTTATTCAGGCAACAAGACTTGCATCAGAGATTTAAGTACAAATCTGTTTATTGATAATGACTACACAAAATGCCTTTGCTTAATGAAAATCTGTAATTAGGGGCTCGTAACTCCATAACAAAAACTTTTAAACCAAAATGACAGCATGGGATTATATCCTTTATACTTGTGGTCAACTATGCCTATTTTCGTGATAAAATCTTGTTCAGGGTTGAAGTTACACCCCATACAGATTGCTATCAAGCTTGTTAAAACTGGCACAGTATTTCATTCAAATTAACTAAGGGAGTGGGGTTTACAACCTGAGATCTGGGGATGTTTAAGGTTGAATACTACCAGGAAAAAGGCTAGATTAAAAAGTGTTTGAATGCATTTTGGCTTATAGTTTAAACAAATTTTCAGGACATACTTCTTTGTAAAATGAGCCCTTGGACTCTTGTGTTTTCAAAATAACACCACTCAGTGCAAATCTTTTCAATAACAACAAGTGCCAAAAAGAAAAACTCATGCTGACCAAAACTGATAAAAATCACAACCTCAGTGCATTTTAACCAAGATAGAAAAAAAAGAAAACTGACACAAACTTCAGTATCATTCCTACGTCTCTAGTTTAAAATAAGTTGCTTTCAAAAAAGTTACAGACTATTCATTGCATACAAAGATGACCAGAAGTCTTTCACCTGAATCACAGATGGAATGTGGACAGCAATCTCAAAAATTCTTATAAAAACTTTGTAACGATACAAAAAAACACAGCTGACATGAAGACTGTTCATCTGTAAATACTACAGGTTTCAAACATGTAAAACTTTCAGCAATAAAAATATTAAGTTTAAAAAAGGCAAGTGTTAATGCTCTTATAAATTTATATAAAGATCACAATTCTTCATTGTGAGCCACTGGATTCACCAATTTCACTTTTTCCACCTTTAAAAGTTCTTGAATCTGATCCACCATTTTTTCCACATCCAGTTCCTGTTCCTGAAACAAAGCATTTAAAGGTATAATAACTCTTCGTTTCGGCCAAAAAATGAATTTTCCTGGAGTAAACAACAATTTTCCCATACTTACCAATGGTAAATGAATCCATTTTTACATTCAAAGTTAGTCCCTGTTTTTTTTCTAAAAAGTTTGGTTTTTTGTTAAAATCTCTTAAGAGATTTTAACAGAGTATAGCCATCAATGGAGGTCACGTGGTCTAAAGACAAGCTCAGATATCAGAAAAAATAGCTATAACTGCCGTTTTTGTGGTAAAACAGAATATATTACATTTCTATGAGTTAATCACAATGTTTTTATTGTGAAATATAGATCTCATACGAAGAGTTATTATCCCTTTAACAATTATATCACAATGCAGTTGAAAGAGTTAATGTGGTGAGACAGAAGTGATACTGTGTAACTATTAGTTTAATATATACTGTTCACTGTGAGAATTGTTCAAGGTGCAAAAAATTATAGGAGCAAATTTAGATTTGTAAGATAAAAAGATAAACACCTCAAATATTTACATTAACACAGTCACATTTTGATTACCTTCTCCTCGGCTGGTTTTGTTGGACATGCTTTAGAAATTTGCTCACAAATTCTTATAAAAAGTTCCTTCAATGTCAATTTTGTTTTTCTTTGCTCACTGTAGCTTTCACGAAAGAGAACTTCTATATGCCCCCCATGTTGGTCTTAAAGAGAAAAAAAAACAAAACAAAAGCAATATGATGTGTGTGCATACTAAGTAACAATAAAATAAAAGATATATGACAAGAATTTTCGAATAATATAATTATCCAAGCTTCCTCCTAAACTAGGCTTAGACATACTTTTAAACCAAGACTAACTAAACAGAACAATCCACTGCTCTCATCCCAAACATCTAAAAAAGGGGATAACTGCATTTAAAGTTGAAGCCTACATAATGATATAAATATAAACAACTGTTCTCTCTTGTCCTTTGCTCACCAAGTAGATGTTTACATCCTTTCACCAGGTCTTGAAGTTTGGAATCATCTTTTGCATCCTCAAAATATGGCTTAAAAGTTTTCTCTTTACAAACTGAAGCAACTGTTTCGTGTACACTTTCTGCTATATTTTTCTTAGAAGGCTTCATCAATATTCTTTCTATTTCTGAAAATGACAAAATATTAAAAGGGTTAACAACTCTTCATATGAGATTCAAACTTCCACAATATATACATATTGCAAACAACACACAGAAAAATAATAAAATCCATTTTACCACCAAATTGGCAGTCATCACAATTATTCTGAAATCTGTGCTTGCCATCAGACAACATATGGGCCTTCAAAGATGGCTACCCTGCATAATAATCTCTGAAAAATAATCGACTAACTTTGAATGTGAAAAGAAATTTCTTAACCACTGGAAAATATGGGAAAATTATTGTTTACCTCGGGAAAATCCATTTTATGGCACTTTTCCTCCCAAAATGAAAAGTTATTATCCCTTCAAGTTAAGAAAAACATTTTCAATTAAGGGAGTTAAAGCTGGTAGCCAAAATTAGGCAAAAAAAGACTCTATAAAACAGGTATGTTGTTATCATAGGTTTTGCGGTGAAAGTACTCTTTTTGGTTTCTTGATGTGGATATATAAGAAAATGAAAGATTTCATGTGATGTGAAATAATGATGAGTATATATATAGTTCTGTGTGTGTGTGTGTGTGTGTGTGTGTGTGTGTGTGTGTGTGTGTAGGCATATATATATATATATATATATATATATATATATATATATATATATATATATATATATATAACCCTAATGTGGTGGGCATAGATTCTCTGTAACACATAATCACTACTATCAGTTTCTTTTATGACTCAAGCAAAGTCCATGTGCAGTGCCAAAGGATCAATCAAATATGATATTACAAAAATAGCTTGAAAACTGCACCTTTTCAAATTTCTGGATGTAAATTCAACTAATTTTTTCTGTCCCTCCAATTTATAAAAGTACATCAAATGATGCAGTAATCTATGACACAATACATGTATGTCTGCGCATGCAAAAGCTATGTATATAACCATTCAAACGAGAGTTGGTGAGAATGACTGACAGCCACACATGTATTAGCACAGACAGAAAGGGTTACATCCCTATACGTCCCCGCATGGATACTCCCCTGCATCGGTACATCCCTGCACCAATACTCCCCTACACCGATACTCCCCCTCAGTATCGATGCAGGAAAGCAATGATGTGGGGGGAGTAAAGATTCGCCTACATCAGTAATTTTACTGGGGATGTATCGATGTGGGGATCTATCGGTATGGGATCGTATCGATGCGCATGGGGGAGTTTCGACATAACCCCACAGAAAGAAGGCAGAAAATACCTTCTCAAATATAATTTTTCGGGAAAGAGGGAAATATAAAAAATTCTCTCTGGTATTTCTTTTAACTTATATGCTGTTTGAAACAATATGGTGTCATTTGATTGGGTTTGGTGGCAATGATTTGACAGGTGAACTCACTTCAAAAGCATCTTTAAATATGGCACCATAAATCTTTGTTAAAATAAATGCAACCAAAAAATTGAACTGATCTTGAACAATATAGTCAGGGGCGGATCCAGAGCTATTTACTGACAGTCTTCCAAATTATCTTTGTTGATTCATCCTCCAATTTTGATCGTCTTCCAACAGAAAAAAATTAGATACCCGTCAATGTAAACTTGAAAATCTGACCGTCTTCCAGAAGACCCAGAAGACGGCCTAAATCCGCCCCTGATAGTTACAAACAGCTAATGTAAAATACAGTTAATAAAATGTTCTATTTTACTTCAGAAAATAACATATGCTTTCAGTCAATACAGATAAAGATACTGGGACATGGCAGAATATATAGAGAACAATATATCTCACCTGTGATAGTGGATTCACATGCAGCACAGTACACATCTGAAGATAAATATAAGAACAAGTAAATAATAATAATAATAATAATAAATATTTTTGAAAATTCATAAAACAACACATCTTAAAGTACTGCAAAGAAAATAAATAAATAAATAGAAGCATTCAATTTACGATCAGCTAGCTGGTATCTGAAATGCACAGCAGTCTGCTGTAGGCACTGGTCCTATGCCCGGAGTATACCGTACCACGGTCTTTACGGTTATACCCCATGCAGAATTACTTGTATTTACTATTTAGCAGGATGGTAGAATAGAAGCTAATGCAGACAACAAACAAAATTTCACGTTTCATTTTATTTACTTACCTTGGGCCGATGTTCTGGCAAATACATGGTTAGCTAATCCTATCAAAAATATGAATAAAGTCAGGAAGTTTTCCATTCCCATTTTGCCTGATCGGTGGCTGTGCGATGCCGAATCTTCCAAGTTCTTCTTTGTTTTCTACAAACCCAGAATATACTTCCGGAAAAAACAAACTTTCCCCACCTTTAATGATTATGCGTTTTCACACCATCTAAACCTCAGCTAGAATAAGACGACTCCCGTTTACGCCATAACATTTTTGCATAATCATCAAAACTAGCAAATTATTCTTTAGTCGCTTCTGCAGATTATAAATGAACCATATGATGCTGCCTCGCTTTAGGAGAAACCGGCAATCTAGGTCAGAAACGGCAAATCAGGACACATGCAATTCAGGACAGTTGTTAATAGATGGCGCAGCACTAGAATATAGAGGACATTGTGCTTTTCGGGTGCAAAGATAAAAGATCTCCTTCGTCGGAGTCAACAATTGCATTATTATGGATTAAATCTGTTTACATTTTTTCTTTTTTACCTACACAGTTTGGAAATATTTTGCTGCTTGTTTATATCGGCTTATATAAATATTATAAAGATATATATTAAAGCGATTTTGGAAAAAAAAAAAAGAAATGTTATCTTGAATTTTTGCAAGGGTTTAAATCTATAAATATGTGTTTTCAGACTCTTTTTAAATAAAAAAAAATCAAATGCCTTCTTTTTCCACATCTCTCTCTCTCTCTCTCTCTCTCTCTCTCTCTCTCTCTCTCTCTCTCTCTCACACACACACACACACACACACACACACACACACACACACTTTTTCTCTGATTTTTCAATATGTTTTCTGCTTTAATTACTTTACTTTTTTTTTATTTCTATACAAGATTCTACATTTTAAAACGGGAAATAAAGATGTGGGACATTTGAAAGATACACTGTATGTCTAGGAGACATTTTTTTTTTTTTTTTTTTTTTTGTTACAGATCATTATAAAAAAAATGGAAAAAGAAAGTATCAATAATATTAACGTAAAAATTTACTATCCCGATTTGCCGTTTTCTCCCAAATGTAACTGATACCACATGAGTGGAGAAGTCGTTAGAGAAAGCGAACGCAGAAGTTGAAAGGCATCCAACGCCCCCCCCCCCTCCTGCTTCTTTACACATCTCTATTTCTCCTTCTCTTTCCCTTTCTCTCCCTTTCTCACACACTTTCTCTCTCTGATCCTTCAATAGATTTTCTGCTTTATTTCCTTTACTTATTTTTTCCTTCCTCTACAAGATTATATATTTTTTAAAAGAAAAAGTTGTGGGACATTTAACAGATACACTGTATGTCTAGGAGACACTTTTTTTTTACACATCATTGTAAAATGTGAAGAAAAAAAGAAAGTAATATTAACGTAAAAGATTTACTGTCCCGATTTGCCGTTTTCTCCCAAATGTAACTGATACCACATGAGTGGAGAAGTCGTTAGAGAAAGCGAACTCAGGAGTTGAAAGGCATTCAACGCCCCCCCCCCCTCCTGCTTCTTAACACATCTTTCTTTCTCTTCCTCTTTCCCTTTCTCTCCCTTTCTCACACACTTTCTCTCTCTGATCCTTCAATAGATTTTCTGCTTTATTTCCTTTACTTATTTTTTCCTTTCTCTACAAGATTATACATATTTTTAAAAGAAAAAGTTGTGGGACATTTAACAGATACACTGTATGTCTAGGAGACAATTTTTTAAACAAATCTTTGTAAAATGTGGAAAAAAAGTGACAAAAATATTAAAGCAGAAAAATCACTGTCCCGATCTGCCGTTTTCTCCCAAATGTAACTGATACCGCATGAGTGAAGAAGTCATTACAGAAAGTAAACGCAGGAGTTGAAAGGCATTCAACGCCCCCCCCCCCCTCCTGCTTCTTAACACATCTTTCTTTCTCTTCCTCTTTCCCTTTCTCTCCCTTTCTCACACACTTTCTCTCTCTGATCCTTCAATAGATTTTCTGCTTTATTTCCTTGACTTATTTTTTCCTTTCTCTACAAGATTATATATATTTTTAAAAGAAAAAGTTGTGGGACATTTAACAGATACACTGTATGTCTAGGAGACAATTTTTTTAAACAAATCTTTGTAAAATGTGGAAAAAAAGTGACAAAAATATTAAAGCAGAAAAATCACTGTCCCGATCTGCCGTTTTCTCCCAAATGTAACTGATACCGCATGAGTGAAAAGAAGTCATTACAGAAAGTAAACGCAGGAGTTGAAAGGCATTTAAGCCCCCCTCCTGCTTTTCCCCACATCTCTCTCTCTCTCTCTCTCTCACACACACACATACTTAGTCTCTCTGATCTTTCAATATGTTTTCTGCTTTAATTCCTTTAATTATTATTTTAAATTTCTTTACAAGATTTTACATTTTAAAACGGAAGATAAAAGATGTGGGGCATTTAACAGATACACTGTATGTCTAGGAGACAATTTTTTGTTACAGATCATTGTAAAATATGGAAAAAAAGAAAGTATCATTAATATTAACGTAAAAGATTTACTGTCCCGATTTGCCGTTTTCTCCCAAATGTATCTGATATCACATGAGTGGAGAAGTCATTAGAGAAAGCGAACGCAGAAGTTGAAAGGCATTCAACGCCCCTCCCCTCCTGCTTCTTAACACATCTCTCTTTCTCTCCCTTTCTCACACACTTTCTCTCTCTGATCCTTCAATAGATTTTCTGCTTTATTTCCTTTACTTATTTTTTCCTTCCTCTACAAGATTATATATTTTTAAAAGAAAAAGTTGTGGGACATTTAACAGATACACTGTGTATCTAGGAGACACTTTTTTACAAATCATTGTAAAATGTGAAGAAAAAAAAAAAGAAAGTAACAATAATATTAACGTAAAAGATTTACTGTCCCGATTTGCCGTTTTCTCCCAAATGTAACTGATATCACATGAGTGGAGAAGTCATTAGAGAAAGCGAACGCAGAAGTTGAAAGGCATTCAACGCCCCCCCCCCTGCTTCTTAACACATCTCTCTTTCTCTATCTCTCTCCCTTTCTCACACACTTTCTCTCTCTGATCCTTCAATAGATTTACTGCTTTATTTCCTTTACTTATTTTTTCCTTCCTCTTCAAGATTATATATTTTTAAAAGAAAAAGTTGTGGGACATTTAACAGATACACTGTGTATCTAGGAGACACTTTTTTTACAAATCATTGTAAAATGTGAAGAAAAAAAAAAGAAAGTAACAATAATATTAACGTAAAAGATTTACTGTCCCGATTTGCCGTTTTCTCCCAAATGTAACTGATATCACATGAGTGGAGAAGTCATTAGAGAAAGCGAACGCAGAAGTTGAAAGGCATTCAACGCCCCCCCCCCCCCTGCTTCTTAACACATCTCTCTTTCTCTATCTCTCTCCCTTTCTCACACACTTTCTCTCTCAGATCCTTCAATAGGTTTTCTGCTTTATTCCCTTTACTTATTTTTCCTTCCTCTACAAGATTAGGCCTATATATTTTTTAAAAGAAAAAGTTGTGGGACATTTAACAGATACACTGGATGTCTAGGAGACACTTTTTTTTACAAATCATTGTAAAATGTGAAGGAAAAAAAGAAAGTAACAATAATAATAATGTAAAAGATTTACTGTCCTGATTTGCCGTTTTCTCCCAAATGTAACGGATACCACATGAGTGGAGAAGTCATTAGAGAAAGCGAATGCAGGAGTTGAAAGGCATTTAACCCCCTCCTGCCTCTTCCCACATCTGTTTCTCTTTGTCTCTCTCCTCCTCTCTGTCACACACACACACACACACACACACACACACACACACACTTTCTCTTTCTGATCTTTCAGCAGGTTGTCTCCCTTACTTCCTTATTTTTCAATTCTATGTAAGATGATATAATTTAAAAAATTACAATAAATGCAGTGCGATATTTAACAGATATGTGGAGGAGACAATATTTTATATGTTACAACTACTGCGCTCGCTCTCAACATATGGAATATGCTCCATTTGGGAGAAAACGACACGGGGGTTGAGATAATCTTTTCCTTTCTTTTTGTCTTTTTCATTTAAAAGAGAGAGAGAGAGAGAAGCGGAGGGCGTTATAATATCTTACAGATTTAGCGGGCCATTATTTTTTTCCTTTTTTGTTGTTTTAACTATAGGATAGACGGTGTCATCATACAAAGAAATGGATTTTTTGAACTAATGAATAACTTATGTACAGACGAGATCGCAGAGGGAAGAGAAGTGGGGGGGGGGGAGGGGGTAAATACCTCTAAATCTCTTTGTTCGCTTTCTATTATAGCCTCTCTACACATCTGGTATTAGTCATATTTGGGAGAAAACGACACGGCGGGTCAGGAAATCTTTTCCTTAATATTTTCATAACTTTTTTAAAAATTATTTTTACCTAGCACAGACGACCGTCTATCCAACATCTTACAAAGTACATAATTAGTCTCCTTAATATATCTGTTCAACACATCCAACATTTTTTGTTTGTTTTTTCTTTCTAACTATAACATCTTATAGAGAAATAAATTATATGATTTAAAAGATAATGGAGATAACTCATTGAAAGAAAGACAAGATAGAGAGAAAGAGAGAGATAGAGGAAGGAGAAATTGGGCAGGGGAAATACCTTTTAACTCCTGTGTTTTCCTTCTTTCTTAACCTCTCGTTGCATCTGGTATCAGTTACATTTGGGAGAAAACGGCACGGTGGGTCAGGAAATCTTTTCTATAGATATTTTGTCTCCTTGATATATGCGCTGAATATCTCACTATTTTTTCGTTTTTAATTATATATTCTTATAGAGAAATGAATTTAATGGTTTTGTGAATAAAAGCAGATAACGTATTGAAAGCCGAGAGGGAGAATTAAGGAGAAAGAGAAATAGTGTGTGTGTGCGTGTGTGTGTGTGTGTGTGTGTGAGAGAGAGAGAGAGGAGGGGGTTTGCGGATGAGATTACCAGGGTGGCTATCTTCTTAACCAGCCAAGATACCCCACCATGTTGCATAGAGAGTATATTTCAACTGGTTTTCTTCTAATATCCGTATTTTGATTGTTACGTAAGGAGATATAACTGATGTCAGCATGATCTTTATACCCTCAAAACTAAAAGTCCACTATAATACGCATAAGTTGAAAACGGAGCTGGTGTTATGATATCCAGCCACTTTTGAAGACAAACCTTAGATCTAATGAATGAATGCAACCTTTCAGGGGTTAAAAGTTCTAATTTATTTTGACACCGGTTCCTTGAAGCAGTAAACAGACCCTTACAAATTCGATCGCTTGCTTGCTATAAAGGACTCTCTACATGTTACGGAGCTTTGTTAGTATCATATTAACTTTTTTTCTATTTTCATTTAAGTTTTATTTTACGGAATTTTCACCGCGGTGAATTTTTGATTCTTTCTTTTTTTCACTTTTACCAAGATTTGTAAAAATATTGTCTCCTAGACATATCTGTTAAATATCCCACTGCATTTTTTGTAAATTTTTCTATATTATCTTATATAAAAATCTTATATAAAAATTAAAAAAATGGTTCAGAAATTAAAGCTGACAGCCATTGAAAGATCAGAGAGAGAGAGAGAGAGAGAGAGAGAGAGAGAGAGAGAGGTGGGGAAAAGCAGGAGGGGGGCGTTGAATGCCTTTCAACTCCTGCGTTCGCTTTCTCTAATGTTTTCTCCACTCATGTGGTATCAGTTACATTTGGGAGAAAACGGCAAATCAGGACAGTAAATCTTTTACGTTAATATTATTGTTACTTTCTTTTTTCCACATTTTACAATGATTTGTGAAAATAATTGTCTCTTAGACATACAGTGTATCTGTTAAATGTCCCACACCTTTTTATTTTCGGTTTGAAAATGTAGAATTTTGTATAGAAATTTTTTTAAAAGTTTAGAAATTAAAGCAGAAAACATATTTAAAGATTAAAAAGGGTGTGTGTGTGCGTGTGAGACAGAGAGAGAGAGAGAGAGAGAGAGAGAGAGAGAGAGAGAGAAAGAGAGATGTGTAAAGAAGCAGGAGGGGGGGGGGGGGCTTAAATGCCTTTCAAATCCTGCTTTCGCTTTCTCTAATGACTTCTCCACTCTTAGGTATCAGTTACATTTTGGAGAAAACGGCAAATCGGGACAGTAAATCTTTTACGTTAATATTATTGTTACTTTCTTTTTTCCACATTTTACAACGATTTGTAAAAATAACTGTCTCCTTGACATATCTGTTAAATATCCCAATGCATTTCTTTGCTACTTTTTTAAATTTGTATAGATCTAATCTGTTATAACTCCTTGATGGAACCTACCAGATTTTTAAGAACGCCTGACACCTGATTATCGATCTGTTTTTTTAAATTACTTTCTTTTTCTTTTGCATTTTTCTTTGTTTGTTTCATGTTTATTTTTCCTTTATTCAGAAATTTAAGGCCATTCGTCTAAATGACAAAGCGAACCAGCGTTTTGCATGGCTACCCCTATTCAACATAATACAAGTAGGTCACTTAAATTGTAGCTTAGGCCTGCGTGTATGACTGTTACAGAAGATATGTGACACGATGTTAGTGCATTACATGTAAGGGCCGTCCAGAGTGCTAGCGCGTGAAATTCCCTTGGATCGTATTACTGTCGCTCCTCACGAACCTCACCAACCTAACCTGTGTTTATGAGGTTGTCATCAGTTTTGTTTGACATATATTTTACCTAAAGACAATCAGCATGTTGTTTTAGTTATCTTACGGTCCTTGTATTCAGTATATATTTAGGGGTACAAAATTTAATCAATTAATGCCTATATAGGCCATATTGGCTGACCTATAGGCCTATCTGGTGAAATGTGATT
Organism: Lingula anatina; assembly: GCF_051362555.1. NCBI lineage: Eukaryota > Metazoa > Brachiopoda > Lingulata > Lingulida > Lingulidae > Lingula > Lingula anatina. The sequence continues at coordinate 15,151,856 of NC_141768.1, forward strand.
TTAATGAAGACTAACACGAGAGACACATTTAGGTAAATTGAGCATACATACCTGTCAACATTCACAATTTCTAGATAGGCACATTCCCTCGCACGCCGTACTCCCCCCCCCCCCCAACACACACACACACACACACACACACACACACACACACAAGAAAGAAAGAAAGAAAGAAAGAAAGAAAGAAAGAAAAAAACTGTTCCTTTTATTTAAATGAACTGTAAATGATTTGGATAGCGCCTCGTTTTTTTTTTCTTCAGAAATGTTTTAACCTTAACTATAATCAAATATTTTGACTCAAATTTCAATTTAAGTATTTCGATGTTTGAAGAATTCCATTAGCTGTTTTACAAGTCAAATTTTGCACGCCGATCTTTCAGTTTTCACCGTTTCGCTTTCACCGGGGACTCAGTTAATTAAAGATGACACTCATGTCGTTAGCCTAATTTTCTATTATCTTTCTATATTTTTAAATATTCATAGCGTTTACACTCTGCCTGTTGATTTTCCATAGCTGTGTTTTTCGTAATGTCTTTTCTCCACGAGCAAAGATACAACCTACACCTTACCATTTTTAAGTACAACTATAGGCCTAGTGCTCAAGCCACACTTCATACTCTTTTTGAAACTTGCAAATGCACTATATTTTACCTTTCGACGTTTTTAGAACTAATTTCACAACTTTTATCGGCCAAGGATTCCTGCCTTGCAAAGCTATTTAGAATTAAGAACCCACAATACGACGCGAATCGACTGTTCTGACGTTCGCGCAGCTACCAAAACTTAACCAAATAAATAATAATAAATAAATAAATAAATACAAATAAAATAGGGTAAGGTGGTGTTCATTTAAACGTTAACAGAGGAAGTCTACTTGTAAAAGCAATTATACAGACTTGACATTTAATATGGAATATTTCAGTTTTAAAGGTATACCTAGGTCAAAATGCGTTCTTTTTTTTTTTTTAATCAGATTTCATATAAGACATCTGTCTGGAGAAGTGTGAAGTCAGGTGTGTCGCTGCCAATTAACTGACTACCAAGTCTGTTGCACTGCTGCCTTGTGTAATATGCAGTGATTTAATTGGGCAGTGCTCCTTTGGGCTAGTCAAAGCTTGGCTTTGGCGAAGGATGGTTCTGTCAATAAAGTATCCATATGTCGGCAAATACTGCATAGAAGAATTTGAAATTTTGCATACAAGCGGTCGGTTTTGCAGTGCGTAAAATGAGTTAAGCAGCGTTTTACAAAACTGTTAAGCTGTGCCAGAATGGCGCGAAAAACACAGACATTGCCAGACAGATTATTGTGTCAAACGGAACGGTCTACACAGTTTTATAGAGTTATGCTCAGTTTGAGGCACTACACAGAGACCAAGCCCAATGCATCGACGTCTTACCACCAGGGTATAGGACTCACTGTCCTTCAGGATATGCTGCTGCAATTAAACCAATACCACCCAGTCCGTTTTAAATGAGGGACAAATTGTCACCAAAACTTGTTTTTCAAGGCTCTTAGCGAACACCAAACTGATTTCAGCAGGTTAGGATTCCAGGCGACCTCTGAGGAAGCCACTGTAAACAGCAAAGCAGCTTAGTCTGTTTCTCTAATGAATTGGGGACCATGACAGTTTCTGGGTAAAACACTGAAACCGCGTGGCTTCTTTATTGAGGCCATTTTTAAACTGTACCGCTAAACTGGTCAAAACAGAGTTTACAGACATTCTGAAAAGGCCTTCGACGAAATGTGTGCCACTTATTAAGAGGCTAGGGTCATTGACAGTGTCAGTATTTGGAGTGGATACCACATTGGTGCCAAAACACCAATGGTAGTCATCGATGAAAACCTTAACCAGATCAAATAAAGAAATAATCTGGGAACCACTTGACTATTATTTGATAGGGGGCACCTTAGGAACAATTTTAGGTTGCAGGGCGAGGTTGCCGGTTCACACAGAGCACATTTAATAGCAGATAACTTACAGAACCAAGGGAATGAGTAGCTACCTTGGTCATCAAAATCGCCATATTTGAACCACATAGACAATATGTGGGTAGGTCATTACTCGCCGAATCAACGGCCTGCATGTCCTACATCAAAACTGAGCCAAATTGGACAAGTTTTAACCGTATTCTGGAATTTTATTCCAGATTAAACTCTAAAAAGCCTATCATAAGAAATGCCTTGCGGCTTGAAAGCTCTGGTAGCAGCAAGATGAGGTCAAGCGTAACAGCGACTGTTGCTGTGACTAGACACTGACATGGGGGGCCTTTGTGGGGCGTGTAACTCTTTTAAAGACAATAATTAGGAAAATATGGAGATCCAAAATATCGCTTTCAATGGTTGTCGTATGACTTAAAATAGGCAATGTATTTTTGTTTGCTTCACTGACGAATTCAATTAATAAACTGATGTCACAGTGACATCGAAGAGATTATCAAAAGTTATTAAAACACGATTTTAATCCTTATTTTCATTTATCAGTCAGCAAAATAGGAAAAAAACTGATGAATTATGTTTTGGAAAAAATATTCCATATTAAATGTCAAGTCTGTAGTAAACAATGCCCACCGTTTTAATGTCAATATTAACATACACTTATGTAGTGTTCAGGGTGGTACTCACAAAAATCCCGACTTGACACTACCGTCCATCAATGAAACTAAAAAAAAAAACTGACAGCACATTTTCGTGAGTGAAGTCATCGCACTTTCTGACAAAGTTAAAGAGAGGAAATACTGATCGATCGGGAGATTATTAATCTGATTCGGGTGATCGAGAGATATGTCCCCAAATCAAGAGACTTAGGACGAGATCGGAAGCGCTGACAAGTCTGATTCAGTCTCCGTAGAAAAAACTAAATTGATGCCCATAACTGCCAAAAATCAGTGGCGGATCTGAGAGGGAGAGCCTTGAGTTTCAGAGATTTGCTATGCACCTCCTCTCTATCCAAAACAGTAGATCGATCTAGAGACGAGATAAACCGAGCAAATTTTCTTGTCAGTGTGCCCTATATATTCTAGTAAAATTGTGTTCGTCCAAAGAAATAATTTATGATTGATTAGTTTCAAGTGTTGTAGTGATAACACATAGACAATTGACCAAGAGGCGAGGTGACAAAAAAATTAATAATAAATAATAATAATAATATTAGATAAAATGAAATAAAAACAGCATGTCGCAAAACTATTTTTCATCATCTATTTTCCCTACCTTCGTAGACAACAAAAGTCAAATTTGATCAATGCTTTGAAGTTAAAAAACCTAAGTGTATCGTCAAAAAAGAAATATTCAATGCCATTTTAATGTGGTGTGAAATACAATTAGGGCAACTGAAATTGTTATCTATATTGGTTTATTTGACTATATGACAGACATGAAATAAAACATACAATAGGAACTGTAAATACGCTGTGAAAAGTAATTTGTACAAAAGAATCGCTTACAGATACATGTAAAGCGGGAGTAAATGCTCTGTAACGTCTAAAAATTACTATAATACTAGTTTCTTACACAAAACAAAAAATAAAAAAGAAATTAATATTTCGTTCAGCCAGAAAAAAAGGGGTAGTGGAGGGGGGGAGGAGGGAACAACGCTTTTTTCCGTCCAATATGTTATACACAAAAAGTTCGCAGACACTATCTGTCCAAGTATCATTTTTCGGAAAATAATGTAACCAAACTGTGCGGTATTTCTTTTTGCATAATATACTGTTTGAAACAGTGGTACTGTGTTGGCATTTGGTTGGATTTAGTGGCATTGATCTGAGTACTCGTTTCAAGGTACACTCCATGAGATTTACCTTCCAAAATGGGTTTCCCCGGGAAAATAGGCAAATTTCTCGAACTCATATATCGTTAATTAGTAGTTTATTTTATACTGGTTTTTATGTATTTTATGTATTAGAAATATGCCACACTTTAAAAAATAAATGATAATTTATCCCTCTCTTATCCTCCACCTTTGATAAAATTGTAAAGGTTGGTTTTAGCTTAAATGACTGGTCAGTCATCACAACTGCGACCATTTTCCTATAAGCTCCAATAGAAATATCAACATCATGTACGCACCAGACAAAAATTCTTGGGTTTGAATCATTTTTAAGGTGTATATTATGTAAGGTTTTACAAGAAGCTGTGGATGCCAAAAATAAGCATTTTGGGGGGTTTTCAAACCAATGGAGTGTACCTTTGATGCCCACTAGTCCATTTTTTACGTTTTGAAAGTGGTATTTTAACCCATGTAATGTTTATTTTAAGTTAAAACTACAAATCGATCAATGTTGGTACAAAAAAAAAAAAAAAAAAAAAAAAAAATCCGTCCGCTTTGATAAACTTAAAATAAATCATACGTTTTCTCAACAAGGATACAAACATGTACTGTGCTATCAATAAAATGTTTGTTAAAAAGCGTTTCATCATCAAAGGGATATAATGCTGGAATAGGTAATTCTTGTATAATATTTCATTTCATATTTGGATACAACGAATATTTAGCTAGAATATACATGACTGATCCATTTAACACAAATTTTACAAGCTACATAACTTTGCTCTTGGATACAATCGTTTTTTTTTTCCTTTAATATTTATCCGGGTCTGAAGAGTGTGATTAACCGTACGTAGCCGCCGCGACTGATCCCAAGAGTGCGAAGTACCAAATTAATATGGCCACGACAATGACCACACTGATCACGATGCCTGCTATGTTCAGCCCGAGAGCCACTTTGCCATGCGTACGTGCCGACTCCGAGTCCCCAGATCCATAAGCACTCTGGGAAAGAACTGAAAAGAACCAAATTTGTCGACTAGTGATTTTTTTCGCAATATAATCACATAAAGCTAAAGTTAACATAAAACACAACACATACAATGTTCTTTATCTGCATATTAAAGATATAAACGTTGCATTAAAATCACTTCAAGTATTGCCAATAGGGTTAGAGGAAAACGTCATCTTCCCTCGAAAAACAAGATAAGTTTGATATAAGGAAAAAACGCATGCGTGTGAGTAAAATATTTGATATTTACAAAGAAACGTGTGATCGCGGGTCTAGAATATTAAGATGAAACATAAATTATTTCCATAAGAATTTAAGCAATAACCTCGAAATTATTTATATTAAAAAACTGTAAAGCAAATCTTTTCGTATTCAGATATTAGCTCTGCAGGTTATAATTATTGCATGACTTACTCGAAAACACAAGAGCTATCAATCCAAGCAGCAGATTGCAACACAGCAGGACAAATATGGAAAGGATAAGATAATCTGGGGGCTTTGGATCAGGCACCTGCGTTATGATCATATTTGTTGACACGGGTTGGCTGGTAACAGCGTACGGTGGCTGTTGTTGACCATAGTAAGCACCAGGGGGCTGTTGACCTGGAGGCGGTTGTTGACCATAGTAACCAGGGGGCTGTTGACCATACTGGGGCCCATAGTTGCCTTGCTTCTCGGACATGATTCTACGAAAATGGAGATATTATGTTTTTCATTTTTTCTTCTAATGTGTTACTTTTTTCTTCAAAATAAAATGATACTCGTGCTTGGTTAGCAACGTGCGTCTAACTTTTGCCATTTTCAGGCAGTTGTACTTAACAAGTTACGATAAAAACGCAAGTTGAAAGTATGGAACTCGTAATGGTGAAATATGGTAATTTTTCTCGTCAGTCGGGAAAGAAATTCAGTAAAAATATATGAGAAGTTGAGTGACTTATTCATAAGGGAACGGATGTCAGAACATTTAAATTATTTTTTTTTAATCTCTGTAGATCGCGCCCTCAGTGTATCCTATTATTTTATGCATATCAATACCGAACTATCCGTTTTTGCAAATATTAAAAGTAGACCTACATTTAAAGTGAGCGTTGATGGAGCGTGGATGCTCAGTTTCGAATATAAACCACTTGTACTAGTAGTAGTCTTATACGACTCAAATAAAGTCGACATGCCAAGAGATAAACCGAATTTATCACTCGATCAGTCGTAAAAGTGGTTTAAATTGCACCACCTTCAAATTTTGGTCGTGAATTTGACCTACTTTTCATTTGCCTGCCCCGTTTATTTACATCAACGAAAGCAAGCAGAAAAAAATGTTCAATATAATTTTTAGGTAACATGAAACGATGTCTTTCGGTATATCTCTAAATTACACTATTTGAAATTATAAGGTGGCAATAAAGGGAACCGGAGAAGATCAGCATTGGTCACAATTGTGCCGGAAGTGACGTGCAGTGGTGTTAGAAACGAAGCTGAGTGGTCATTTTAACATAGAGGTGAACGGCAGTGAAGACGGGTTGCCGGAGGAAAAAGAAGTTTTCGAAACAACATGGTAAGATAACACTTTTTCTTTACGCATTTTGGGCAGAGAAAACTTGTAGAAATAATAAATGCATGATATGAAAACGTGACACGGAACCTGAAGGTGCAAAATCGTGCTTAATTGGCGGTCAACTTGTTTTAAAATGAATGCTGCATCGACCGCCATTGCGACAAAGAGTGTAAATGGAAAATAATTCCCGGGAGGCTGTAAATCGTTGCCATGTGGAAATTTGGCATTTATATAATCCGATATGTCCATATCTAAGTATTTTTGGGGTGTATGAGCTGCAATTAGAACGAAGTTTTAGAGGTCTTGAAGGACCTTGTGAAAACAAGGAAGTAGTTCGTAACTAACAAGTGAAATGTACCGATCTCCGACTGCTGTGTACAGCTGTATCTTTTTTTAAATATATTGACGAATTTTTGTCACAGGACAAATAAAACATTTCACTGACAAGATCTTCCCAAAAAGACAAAAAGAGAATTCAGGTGAGCTGACAGGTAATTAAGACTAGCTCAAAGTACTAATAATTGACATTATTATGCAATACTCAGTTGGTAAAACGATTCTCACAGGTAGATAACATGTAACATGACCAATTTCTATAGGCTAATGATTGCCAGCCTGAGGAAATTGATTGCCAGTCTCTTTTGTCAGTGATTTTTAACTCAGATAAGAGGCTGTCAGAATGTCACCTTTGTCTTGGCATTTGTCACTGATTAGCGCCTTGTCACTGATTTACCAGTGAGAGGCTGTCAGATAAGAGGCTGTCAGAATGTCACCTTTGTCTTGGCATTTGTCACTGATTAGCGCCTTGTCACTGATTTACCAGTGTAAAAGGTATATCAGTGTGGTCATGTGTGTGGAATTTCATGCCAGATGGACATATAAAGATCTAAAAATTCGTCAATATATTGAAAAAGAAGTTCGTTAATATATTGACGAATTTTTGTCACAGGACAAATAAAACATTTCACTGACAAGATCTTCCCAAAAAGACAAAAAGAGAATTCAGGTGAGCTGACAGGTAATTAAGACTAGCTCAAAGTACTAATAATTGACATTATTATGCAATACTCAGTTGGTAAAACGATTCTCACAGGTAGATAACATGTAACATGACCAATTTCTATAGGCTAATGATTGCCAGCCTGAGGAAATTGATTGCCAGTCTCTTTTGTCAGTGATTTTTAACTCAGATAAGAGGCTGTCAGAATGTCACCTTTGTCTTGGCATTTGTCACTGATTAGCGCCTTGTCACTGATTTACCAGTGTAAAAGGTATATCAGTGTGGTCATGTGTGTGGAATTTCATGCCAGATGGACATATAAAGATCTAAAAATTCGTCAATATATTGAAAAAAAGATACAGCTGTGCACAGCAGTCGGAGATCGGTACATTCCACTTGTTAGTTACGAACTACTTCCTGGTTTTCACAAGGTCCTTCAAGACCTCTAAAACATCGTTGTAATTGCAGCCCATACCATAAAACACCCAAAAATACTTAGATATGGACATATCGGATTATATTAATGTCAAATTTCCACATGACAACGATTTATAACCTCCCGGGAATTATTTCCCCTTTACGCTTTTTGTCGCGCTGGCGGTCGACGCAGCATTTATTTCTAAACAAGTTGACCGCAAATTAAGCACGATTTTGCACCTTCAAGTTCCGTGTCACGTTTTCATATCATGCATTTATTATTTCTACAAGATTTCTCCGCCCAAAATGCGAAAAAAAAGAGAGTTATCTTACCATGTTGTTTAGAAAACTTCTTTTTCCTCCGACAACCCGTCTTCACTGCCGTTCACCTCTATGTTAAAATGACCACTCAGCTTCGTTTCTAACACCACTGCACGTCACTTCCGGCACAATTCTGACCAATGCTGATCTTCTCCGGTTCCCTTTATTGGTCGGGTTTTTTTTTTGTGGCAAAAAATTTACTTTCGCTTTTATCTAATCACCATTTATTATCCAATGACTTTAAGTCAGAGCGCATTCAGAACAAGTTGATCCGCAGACTTACAGAACCGCGGATTAACAGAACCGCGGACTAAATATGGCCGACCCACTTATAAGCAATGCCGACTAATCCCCTTATGTTCTCCCGGGCTCAACACTCGCCGTCGACACAGGGACCTAGCAATTAAATCTCGGAGCCGAGATTTAATCCGTTTAATGGCGCGTGCGGAGGAGTGGGGAAACCATCAGGGGATCAGGTGGCTTGCTTTTAAGTGGGGTCGGCCATATTTAGTCAGCGGATCAGTCAGTTCGCGGATCATCTTTTCTGAATGCTAACTTAGTAAGTGCTCCTCTTCCTTGATTTAGATAGAAACCAATTTAATAAATCGGTGATAAATCCTCAAAACTTCACCCATCCTTTCTGTACCCCCTATCCTATCCTTGTTGAAATTAACCCCTAAGGATAATGAATATGATTTATTTTCTTAAGGCTAAAATAATCATTCAATAAACGAACTGCTGAAATTATTCATGGTATTAGAATTATTGAACACACGCCAGAGATCCGCTGATTCGGTTGGCAGTCGATGTGGAGCAATTAATTTGTAATGCACTACCAAATAAACATCACCAAAATATTTCACAATATACCTTTTCAATCTTTTACAAAGACAAGCCTATTGAAACCCCGAGTAATGTTAAATTCTATAAAAGAAAAATGAAGAAATACTGTTCTGTTGACGCTGAAGATCTAGGTCACGGTTGAATGTACAGGTAGTTTAGGCCTATAAAGGTATACCAGCGGTATGCTACAATGTACACGCCCTTTATGTGTTAGGGACTGAGTTCGATTATCAGATCGTGTGAAACTCAGATTTTTATTTTAGTTGCCAAGACATGCACAAATCGGCTGATAAGTCGGTGGTGATCTTCTTAAGTGTCTTAATCGATCTATTGCGGACACTGGCCAACACTGTTTAAAAACGCCTATATAGTGAAATGAACAGCCCTTTTCAAAACCGTAAGGCCTATTCTTTAATTTTCATATATTAAAGACTTGTAACAGGCATAGAAACATTTCATCAACTTACCCTCACTTTTCAATCAATCGCAGTTTTTATTGCAATGGTACAGCATAGATGAAAAAACACACCTTCTAGGCTAGATTCCACTTTTATATCGTTCAACCAACAAAAGACTGCATTCAGATCCGTATTAAGGCAAGGCACGCTTTTTATAATAATGCAACCAAGCATCACCAGGCATGAATACAGTTGTATACCATTTGAATATGGTTAAAATATTTACTTGTATAGGGGCGTTAGGCGACCTATAGCTAACTAGGCTACTGTAAGAGTGCATTCCCAGAGATTTAGATCGATCCATCTGGATCGATCTAACTCCCTGGGGGTTCACGCTAAATTGCTATCAGCCGAGCGCGCACGACAGTTAATTACCCCCTTACAGCTTTTAAGCCGGCTAAGCTGACAGTAATCTAGTGAGACTCCCCACAGGGATAGATCGATCTAAAATCTGTGGGAATGGGGTCTAAGAAGCCGACCTGGTTTATGAAAGCACTTCTTTTGCTACACGATCTTTTTTACTTCAGCCATGTTTTCTTTACACTGTTTGCACTCTACTGACTGTAGGCTTATTTCTTTCTTTGGACAGGTTTTTCCGATGTTTGTTGGACAAATTCAGATATGAGACAGGTTACAAAAACTAGACCTGCAGCCTATAGGGGCCTACAGACTAGGCTATGTTGCTCGTTGATAAATGGCTGTTTATAATAAAAAAGAGAGAAAAAGGTATGCCCCATTCGGTCTACTGGAATACCCCATCCCAAACCGATGACATTATTTCGCATCTTTATTTTCAAGCGTGTTTGTTTTTCATTCCATGCCGGAAGGATTCTTAATTTTAGCCTCATCCAACAGGGATGGTTTGAAAAAAAAAGGATCAAAGACGGGAACAGGCCTCTGTCCATATTATAAAATTTTATCTTATAAATTATTTTAAGCTCTTTTGATTCAATATTTGGTGATATATCAGCCTTAAAGTGGCACCTGGTTGACCAAGCCCGAAATCACAACAAATTATGTAGCTTCCTGTGCTGAACTTTAGAATATCAAGATGGCGTCTTCCAGCTAGGTGGGAGGCTGCGCCTCATGAACAACAAAACAAAATTTTACTTATTCAGTGGAAACTCCATATCCTTTGAAGTAAGATGTTTTCTAGGCCGCGATCATGGCTTTCCGGTGGTGTTTGGAAACCCAAGAATCCACACTCTTTGGAACATTTGAAGTAAGTATACATTATGTATGATTGATATATTCTAGTGTGGAAACTCATTCATTTAATTTTAAACACTCGACTCTCTCTCTCTCTCTCTCTCTCTCTCTCTCTCTCTCTCTCTCTCTCTCTCTCTCTCTCACACACACACACACACACACACACACACACACACACACACACACACAAATGGCAGTGGCAGTAAAAACTTTCTTTTGATATTTCATTGAGGTTCCTATATACAGTACTGTGCAAGAACCAGACAGTCACAGAAGGCAACAGAAGCATGCTGGTGGAGACACTGAGATCAATATCTGAGATCCTTATATGGGGAGACCAGAATGATAGCTCTGTATTTGAGTAGGTGTATAATACATTATATTTACATTGATTAACATGTTTTATTTTTGGGCATTTATACATCAGTTTATCTTATTAATGTCCACAAACATCCAAAATGAAGTCCACAAATGTCCACAAGCATAAAATGTTTAGGGAATTGATTAATATATAAATATTTGAGAATGTATTTTAAGTTGGAATACAGCATATAGTATCGTAATATGAAGGCCTACTGAATGATAAAAGAGAAAATGGTTGTGTACACGGGCCAAAAAGGCAACACAAGTGTCCACGGGCATAGAAAATTAAAGAGACCAACAGGTTTAACATAAAATGGTTAGGAAATCAGTTAGTAGACCTGATAGAGTGTGTCTTGCATATGGAGTCTTCTAGATAATGGCATTGTTATGACAGTCAAAAAGTGTGAATAATAGCAAGTGTTATCATAAAATACTTACAAAATACATTGTATGATAAATATCTGTTTAGTTGTTGATCTTTCAACTATTTATTCTTGTGGATGATCGTCAGCGCATGTGAACGCTTGTCGTCACTTGTGGACACAACCACATTCTCTCTGTTGTTGTTCCGTAGGCATACATATTAGAACACTATGTGCTGTTTTCCAACTTACAATACCTTTTTATTTCAAATATATGTATAGAAATGAACTGATTTCCCAACCATTTTATGCTTGTGGACATTTGAGAACGCTTGTGGACATTTGAGGACGCTTGTGGTCATTTGTGGACGTTAATTAGACAGATCCTTTATACATTATATCAAGCAACCAAGGTAATTAACAATATATGCACATTAGTAAAATATGAAACAGGTAGTATTTAGGCCAGTTGTTGAGAAGCCTATAATTCAGATCAAATATGAAACAGGTTTCCTCTTATTCAACTTAATTGTCAGGTCAGTTAGCTATAGTCTTCTGGAACACAGAACAGGTACATACCAGGATCAATTTTAAAATCATTTAATTTTAAAATTATTGTGGATTTACCACAAATCGATTTTAAAATCATGCGAAAAAGAAGTGAATTCTTGTTATGATAATGAACAACAGCAAGAAAAAATAACTTCATAATCACAAAAAGAGAAAGTTTTGTACTGCATGAAATATTATGTAGAACAAATATTTGAACCCATTTCCTCCATTTCAGAACATCTTGCTATCTTATCATGAAGGGCACCAAAAGCTTTAGTTGAAATCTAACATGTAACCATATTTTTCTTTTGTTAGTTTTTTCTTAGAGAAGAACATGCTGTCATTCTTTCAAAGATACATGCGCCAGAAAGGAGGGCGGTATTTGTGTGTCCAGCTGCTACAGACACTTAACATTTTATTTGAAAACATCAGCAATGAAACATCATTGTGTAAGTGTGAAATTCATAATGTCATAGTGTTTCATAAAATGAATATTTTGTTTTTGTTCTGTAATCCTTTTTGTGATTTGAGTACTAGCACAACCTAAAGGACAAACAGCAGTTAAAGGGTTTTGTAATTATAGGCAGTTGTTTTGTTTTGGGTTAATTCAATATACACTGCTGTGCAAAATGAAAAAGTGCAAGAAAAATATTCTTACTAATGTTATTATTATTATTATTATTATTATTATTATTATTATTATTATTATTATTATTATTAATTTGTTATTAATTCTTACTGAAACTAGTTTGTTATTATTATAATTATTATTATTATATTTCAGATTACCTGCTTTCTAATAATCACATCAACACAATTATAGTGCACAAATTTGATTTCTCTGATGAAGAGGTGAGTTCTAAATGTTTTTCCTGTCACAGATAGCTAGAATATGCCACATCTATCTATTGAGATTATCAACTGGGAAAAAATATAGGAATCATTTTCTCATTTTATATATTCTTATTGGTATTATTACATATATTACATTATTAGTTTTATTACATAGGAATTAATGGAAATAAATTAATTGTGAAGTCCTTTATCAAATTATCATATTAATTCTTGTCCAACAGTTGTGTTTTCTCCTTTTCACACATTCAGTTATTTCAGGATGTGCAAGATTTACCACACTTTCATTTCTCTTGCAGGTTATGGCTTATTACATTTCATTTCTGAAAACACTTTCTTTGAAATTAAACAAGCATACAATCCACTTCTTTTATAATGAGGTAAGACACTTTTATAACAGATAGGTCAAATACAGGTTAAATGCAATCAAAATCATCATTTGACCATGAAGTCCTTTAAATGCAAAAAACATGGCACCTAGTACACATTATATAGAAATCTTATATTGTTCTTATTACTTCACCCTTATGTATTAAGAGTTTAACCTGAAAAAAACATTCGTACATTTTTCTACTTTTAGCACACAAACGACTTTCCCCTTTACACAGAAGCTATCAAATTTTTCAACCATTCAGAAAGTATGGTGAGAATAGCAGTTCGCACTATTACACTAAATGTGTATAAAGGTGAGTTCAAGAAAAGATTTCACTTATGAAGACTTATACTCAGTTTGGTACAATAAGAATATTTTAAACCATCCACCAAGTAATTAATTATATACCTTGATTATAGTTTTGTCTGAATACAAACTTTAATACAAACCTAATTTTAATTTGTTATAGTAGTTTTAGTGCTATATGTATAGAACATACAGTTAGGTAAAAGTCATTGTAAAAATTGTACTTGCACAGAAATGATGATAAATGAATAAAAAGTTAACATAAGCATTCGTGATATCACTTAGTATTTGAGCTTATTATTATCATGGCAGCATGGTACTGGAATCAAACCAGTTAGCAAGTTGTTTGCTTCCCTACCAATTATTATAGCTGTTTCTTTCAGTGGAAGACAAGTCAATGTTGCGATACATCCGTGACAAGACTGCAGCTCCATACTTCTCCAACCTTGTCTGGTTCATTGGGAACCACATAATAGAGCTCAATAACTGCGTTAGAAATGACGCCGAGTAAGTGGGACTCTTGTTTAAACTATATATATATATATTTTTTTTGAATTGAATGTAAATGAATTTAAGTATTGAATTTTTTTGTTATAAAGTTTAAAACACTGAAACAGTACAGAACACTTAAACTATTATAGTTATGAAGCAGTGAAAGAAATATGTTTGGACTGTGTTTGTGTAAATCTCATTAATCACTCTGGAACATTTTTGTGTTGGTTTGAATACATATGATTGTAAATGATGATTGTCAGTGAAGTTGTAGTACTGAACACACACGGACACAACTCATATTATAGTGAAGAATAAGATGATTTAAGCATTAATGGAATCAGGATTAGCTGTATTGTAGAGAAAAGTTTATCAGTGCTACATTCACTGAATACATTAATTTATATGATAATAACAAACACTTTGTGTCCTCTTTGCCTTAGTCACCAGAGCAGAGACCGTCTAGCAGACCTGGTTGCTGAACATCTGGACCACCTACACTATCTGAATGACATTCTCTGCCTGAATATAGACTCCTTGAATGCTGTTCTGACTGACCACTTGCTCAATAGACTTCTACTGCCACTCTATGTGTATTCTTTAACAAAGAGAAGAAGATATAGCAATGTAACTGTAAGTAAAAAAAGAACATATGAGATATGTTTATGTAAATGATGTATCTTTTTTTGTACATTTTAGTTTCTTTATGCAACATAATTTGAATGTTATTACTTTAAAAAATTTAGTTAAGTCTGGTTATTGAAACCTCACTACAGTATGTGTCGTTGTGGTTTTACAATGTGACTGCTTCAACCATAATAATAAGTGCTCAGTGACAAGGAGACAGCAGGTGCAGTTTATAAAGGACTGGTATGCCCCTGGACGAGGTCCAACCAACATCATTCTGCTCCAGATGCAGGCACTCTAACAACTGGCTTAATGCCATCTCTTTGTATTTGTGAGCAGAGACACTTACAGTTTTTTTAGCTTAAAGTTTGTGGAGAAATAGGTCCATATTATAAATCTGCTGTTTCTGATTTCAGGATGAACGTCCACATGTGAGCTCTGTGGTATCTTTGTTTTTGTTATCTCAGGTTAGTTTTCTGATTTTCTAATGATGAGTGAATGTGTCCCAGTCATATATTAGGAATACATATTTATCCAAGTTAGTTCCTAGTTATAACCATCATCTGATTAACTTAAACTGTTTTAGATGTACTTAAGGAACTGCAGTTTTCTGGAACCCATAGGCCAACATGTAAGCCCAGGGTTATACAGTGTTTCATGTTAAATTACATCAAAATTGTTTGCTTCCTGGTTTTTAAGTCAATTTGAATAAGTGTGGTGCTATATGGGGCCATTATAGGAATTTAGGAAGGTTCAGAATATGAAAGTTCCACTTTGGTGTGTTATTATACATTTTGATGGTTTCTGCGTATTAAGCCTTTTTCGCAAAGATTCTGACCATCTAGAAGATGCACATGACATTTGACCTTTATTTTAAAGATTTGGTAATTTATTAAGCACTTGCCAATTTTGCTTCAGGTATTTCTGATCCTCCAGCACTCGCCCCTGGTGAGACAACTAGCAGATATAATCTTCAATGCAGACTGTTCTATTCTCATCCCACAGTCTGAGGCACAGGACTCTGCTGAGATGGTTAGTTAACAGTAAAGAGCTGTTCATATCAGATCTAACTTAGAATGGACATTGAATGATTTAAACCACCAGTCAAACTGATAGTTTAACATTGATCTGAGAGGTGATATCTGTTGATGTTGAATCATTTGCCTTATGTTGACTATGGATCAGTTAGTTCATATTTGTATTATCTGTAAGTTGAATAATAACATTAGCCTAACTGAACAATATTTACCCAATACTTGACAGGTTCGTTTTTCTTACAGCTGCACTTAAAAATAAAGTTAACTTTCCAAAGCACTTTGAGTAATCCACACATTATACATGGTATATCCATCAGTGATTGCATTTGTTACCCCTGCAGGTCGCCCGCCGAGGATTTATCCCTCCTACAGAATCACTTGCCCAGGTGCTAGACAACAACCGTGCTATGAATGGCTCTCCAGGGCCTGCAGATGGCGCTGAGGACAGTGGGAACAGGACAGGCAACTCCACATTCTATACTGACAGGGATGCTGCAGCCACTACCTCCTCCCCAGAGAGTGGTAGGTTTATGAACTTTTGTTAGTTTAGAAAGTGATTTTTTTTTACCCGTTGTCTGAGACACTCACTGTCCATTTTGGTAAATTAATTTTGCAAATGTAACATGATGAGGAAAATGTGTTTACAGCTTCGACTCATGCAGTGGATTTGCCCCTAGAACCAACAAGCTTTTGTGTTATTTGTCGCATTAATATTTCTTTTTGTTTGCCTGCTTGATTTAATGTACAGTGGATGTTCACTGAATTTTTGATAAAGTCATATATGATGTCAAATCTTTGCCAGTAAACCAGATCATACACCGTCATTAAGTTTAATTAAAGAAAAACCAAAGAATATTGTCTCATACTTCCCGAAAACCAATTCTTGAACAGATATTTTCTGCTTTCTGCGCTACATCTAATCCCTACTTGTTTCTGCCAATGCTTATTTAGAAAATAATGCCATTGCGCATGCAGCAGCTGTACCTCATACTTAACTCTGTCATTTGGCAGACTTATATGGTGAAATTTGCAATCAGAAATCTGATGGAGGTGTGGTTTTTAAGCTATTTTTTTGGCTGATCAAGTGATTTTGCCTTATCCTTTTGCATGTCGACTTTATTTTAGTTATTTAAGAAATTAGTAGATGCGGTTTATATGCATTACAGGGAATCTATGCTCACTTTATATGCTACATAAACTCTAGTATTCCTTATTAACTTGTAGACTAAAGTACATTTAGACATGTAACATGCTTAATTATTTCAGTAATTTCACCCAATAAAAGTTTCATTAAAGTAAAAATCAAGCAATTTTTTAAACATTTTTAACTAGAAGATTCTTGGTTCTTGTTGGTGATATTTTCGTGTTTCAAATCTCAGAAACATTCTTGTGAAGTTAGTCTTGTCATTTGAACAACAGCTGTACAGGACCTTTTGCATACAATTCCTAAATTTTTCTTCTTTTTCTACTTCTTATTATTATTATTAGATGAGACATCCAGTCCAGCTGTCAGTGCAGCTGTAGACCAGACAGAGAGCACTGCAGACGACACTAGTCCTAACCAAAACTCCACAGATGAGGAGAAACTGCTGGGCTCTTCCATTGGTCCACTTTGGGGAAGTGTAGAGCAGAGGCAGGCTGACTTCAATCTTGCTAACAGGTAATTACACTACTGATAGCTCTTACTCCAAGCAATAGATAATAATTTGTGATGTACCAGTAGGTCAGTATGCCATAACAGAAATGATGACTGTGAGGTAAGGCCAAGATAACTACTAAGACCTGCTTAGTCTTGTTTCAGAAAACATGGGTCTAAACTTTAAGTCTACTTTGACCCCAGGGAAATCAGGTGTAGTCCAGTTGATTGGAAATATTTGCCTGTTTTATAATAAGAAGGATATTGTGTTATATTTACTTTAGAACAACCTTAGGTTTATTTTGAACTGAAATAGGCTAAATTGTGGTCTAAAAGTTAAGACAAGGTAAAGCTAAAACTACCCCCTGATCGCAAGGTCAGAGCAAAGTAAACACAAAATCCTGGCAAGTATCACAGTACCAGAAAACTAAGGAGCAAGC
This sequence comes from Lingula anatina, assembly GCF_051362555.1. Taxonomy (NCBI): domain Eukaryota; kingdom Metazoa; phylum Brachiopoda; class Lingulata; order Lingulida; family Lingulidae; genus Lingula; species Lingula anatina. The sequence goes on from NC_141768.1 coordinate 15,169,475, forward strand.
AAACACAGCTGTTGCCTTGAATGCATGTTACAGTTATCTTGCACTGACATAAAATGCAACCTTTTCTAAATTAATTATTATTATTATATTTCACCAATCTGTTTTGTGCTAATCTTATCAACATATGGTACAACAGAAGAATAGAAAAATTAAAACATGATGTGTAGTCTGAATAAGTAAAATGTTTTTTGAAAAAGAAAGCAAAATGTAATTAAATAATGATTTGGAAGGCTGTTAAGCTGCGTAGTAGGTAAAACATTCCTCCTTCAATGTTTCAGACCATATTTGGAAGCCATATTGAATGCTCTGGAGTGCAGAGAGAATGACTACGAAGCTTTATTTGCGCTTTGTCTGCTGTATGCCCTCGGCAGCAACACAGGTATGTGCACTTGTGAAGTTTCTGTGGTTGCAAGATAGTGGTTATTGTACCTTTAAATAGAGTGTTCTTATTAAATATACCAGGCCAACACTGTGGTATCATTGGTTCAAGTTGGTTACAGTGTTCATTGTTTTCGGTTTAAGCTTAAATATACATGTATATTTAATTAATAGAACTTTTTAAACACTATCAGACTGACACTTTTTTTTTCTTTTTGTGAAGAAAGTTTCTGTAGTTTCAAATGAGTTTCGATACTGTTTTAAATGAATAATATATTTTTGCCGATTCTGGTCTTTCTTGTGTTCTGGAATAAGTTGACTTAAAAAAAGTGTTTTCAACATCTTTTGTGATGAATTACTTTTTTTCCCTGTTTTGAAAGTGGATAGTTAGTTATGAAATTTACAGGTTGCAAAATAAGCTGGTGGGTAACTTATTGAAATATACTTCATTTAAATGTAAATAGGATATTTTTTACTTGAAAATTAATGTTTTTCTGACAGAGTTCTTAATGATTTTTTAAAATTATTTCTTACATCTTGCGGACCATTCCAGCACTACTGGGTAGGCATTTTATGACCAGAAATGTATTAATTCTCATATAGAAAATGTTGTATATCGTTTTCAAGGTCTCAGTCTTAATGCTAGATACATTCAAATGGGCTAATGTTTCATTAGTACCTTGGATATCATTGTCATTAATATTTGTGCACTGTATATTTTTCTAGCTCTACAAAATATAATATGTGTTTATTTTCCATCATCTTACTTTGCCAATTCTTTTTTCATTGATTTTTTCGTGTAGCTTACTTTAAGTATTGGGTTGCAATTCAAGTAGAATTTTTAGTTAGTGTGCACTGTGTTTATGTTCAGTGTTCAGCAAGAAAGATGCTGTATTTTGTGTTTCGATACTAGATGTGTCCCCTATTTATTAGTGAATAGCATCTACTTTTCTTATACAGATTTGCATGGTATATTATTATTATTATTTATATATAATTAATATGATAAGTTGGTGGGACATCTCATATCCAGAAAATCCCTATTTTTATATCAGATAGACCAACAAAATATATCTATAAACTTTATGTTGTAGGTACAGATAAATGACACTGACATTTAAGTGACCATTGATCATTTTCAACAAGGTCCTACCCCACAGGGCTGTGATCATGACTTGTTAAATTCTATTGAATGTTCTGCCACACTCTCTCAAGTGATGACCTTCAAAGTTCAAAAGTTATGATTTTGGCTTTTCCATTAGTAATATTTGGCACTTGACAATCAATAAAAATGCCCTTAAGCCTCTGAATATACTTACAGGTCTTCTGCATTTTTGGAATTTGAGATTATAGAACTTTTGTCTTCACCACTGTAAGAAGCGTCAAACCTTTGCATTTTGTTTGATTCAGAGGCCCAGATTTTTTTTTTTTTTACTTTGCCATTATCACCTAAAAAATATCAGTGAAGTTAAAGAAGTGCAACTGAAGACTTACACTACCTTCTAAATATTTACTCAGTCTATCCTTAAGATGATAAAGACATCCTGAACCTTTTCAAAAGATTTTGAATGCACAGGTTTCTTGAAAAGAGGAATTAACTTGAGAAAAAAGTATTAAGATACTAAGGTTATATATCCTGTTAGCTCAGGATAAAAAAGAAATAAAAACAAAAAATTTAAAAAAATGACTTAATATAAAAGTAGTTGTTACAGTATTATCATACTCATGGACATTATTTGTCTTCAAAAAATAATAAATAAGAAAATTTTGCTGATGATATCATATCAGTGGTTTGGGGGTGAAATTTAGGATTCATTATTTTTTCTACTACCTGGACTGATATCAAAAAAATTCCAGTGGCAAATGATAGCTGTGCATGAGTACTACAGGGTGGTGGGACAGATTTTCTTAAAAGCACTCCGTTAAGGTTTTATCACTAATAACTTGTAAGCTATATTAATTCTCAGTGACCCTTTATAAACAAGACTGCTAGACATCAGTTTAAAAGATGTTATCTAAAAAGGTGGCACCAAATTGTTCTTCACACCTTTGTCAAGAATTCCACTCATTTTGGCAATTTTGTCTGCAGCAGTTAGGGAGCGTAGTTGCAAAATGCTTTCAGGTACTACAATAGGTAAAAATGACACCTTTGTTCAAGCCCCAAAATTTATATGTATTTTAGAAATTTGCCTTATATTAGTCAGTCACATGTTAGCTTATGTGACGGTTTATTTTTAAGATTGATCTTTTGGAGGCTTAGTGATATTTTTCAAACTCATTGTCAGGCATTAGGACTTATAATGTAGATATTTTCAATTGTGCAGCAACAACAAAGTTAACTGGTGAAAAAAATCAACAATTTACTTAATGATCCATATCAAATTTTGAGTGGTTTGTTTCATTATCATTTGTCTTATAAATTACTCTTTTATTTCCTAATTATTTTCCCCCTTTTATTTTCAAATTGTGTGTTTATTTGTGTATGATAATATTTGTGTCACAATATTTTTAAACCATATTTTTTACTAACTGAAAGTGTATATATTTTATAACATGACAGTGACATTATTCATGTCTTTCATCTTATGCATTGGTTTGAGGGGTTATTAGATGTGTTGGAAATACATACGAGTTTTACAGACATCTTCCTCTGAATGATGTCCAAGGAAAAAAATGTTGCAAATTTTTGTCTGAATGCATGGCTGTTGATTGGTACGTGCTTTTTCAGTGATCACTCTCTAAGTAGAGAATATCTGGCAGTGATGACATAAAGGTTTTCTGTTTGTTGTGTATCGGGTTTGATAAATGTAGGATGTCATTATTGCTGCTTTTCTTTGAATGTAATTCAAAGCAAGATTATAATTGTTTGGAATTATTGAAATCTCTCTCTCTTTCTCTCTTATTTGCTAGTTATTCCCATTTGTAAAAATATCATTGTCATGCAATTTTTTCTTCACAAATATGGAATTCTTGAAAATATGAACATGGTGAATGTGAGATATCATTTTACCTTAGTTTAAGCCTATAAATTGCTAAAGTAAGTTTGTTTTTTTTCCCCTAGGAATTAATCAAGATCTTTTAGATTCGGTGCTTATGCCAACAAACAGATCAGCGGTAAGTTGCATGCCATGTCACATAATGGGTTTTGTTTTCAACAGGATCAAATGAACATTCTGAGAAACATATTATCATGACATTTTTTATTGCTGAATGCTTCATAATGACATTGCAATTTGAAAGGTTGCTTTCCAAGAAAAGTGATTTTGGTTTAGAAATGTTTTCCAAGAAATCTAACCTGTCATCTTGTTTCATTTCATAACTTTATTGGTCTCCTGCTGTTGCTGTGGCTCTTTGCCATAGATTATCACTTCAGTTCTTTCTTTATGCAGTTCCCATGGAAACATATTTTCTTAATTATGAAAGAGATCCATGTCTTTGGTTTACTTTGTCTTTGATGTCTTTTTACAGCAAATGATATTTAACAACCTTTCTTGATCTTTTATTTTCATTGTTTATTTGGTCATTTCAGAGGAAAGATCATTATAACATCATTGTGGTGGAGAGGCTGTTAAAAATTATCAATCAGAGTGTGCAATACGGTGAGTCCTTGCAAGCATGATTCCATAAGGTCACGATATATTTATTCATTTCGCCCGAATGTGATAATGAAATGATGCCCCACCCACGCCTAAAAAAGGGAAAAAAATGCACAGTATTTTTACTTGAAGTTTTTTATTACTTAAAAGTAATGTCTACACAAGTGTTATTTAGAAATTGCTAGAGTCCTTGCAAGCATCATTCCATATGGTCAAGTATGAAGATATATTAAATTTTAATCATTTCACCCAAATATGATAATGAAATTATGCTTCCCTCCCCCCCCCCAAAAAAAAATGCACAGTATTTTTACTTTACTAATAAGTTTGTATTACTTCAAAGTAATGTCTACAAAAGTGTTATTTAGAAATTCCTAGAAAGAAAAGTAAATAATAATATATATCAAAAGTTGAATTGTCTGAGCCCTGAAAAGTAATATAAAAGTGAAAGAATAATGTAATTTAACCACAGACTTCATTATTACCATTACTGATTAGAGAAGAATTTTATCAGCTGTATTAGAATAAAATTATTTCTTTTCTTCAACAGCTTAATATTGAAATAGTTTCTTAAAATACTTCATTAGTCTGGTATATACACATGAATTGTTGAAATAATAGTTTCATAGACTATACTTTTATACCATCAAATGTTCTGCTCTACTCAAGGGCTTTCCTTAGGACAAACTGGTCATGCTCTGATGATCTAGCGCTGAGATATATTCAATGGTCAGTTATCCTATGAGTGTCCCCTAATGTATACGTACCAGCTGGCCCACATCTATGATGACCTCTTGGGCCTGGGGGGCCGTAGGGGACATTTATAGGATAACTGGTTATTGAATACATCTCAGCGCTAGATCATCGGCGCATGACCAGTTTGTCCTGAGGAAGGCTCTTGAGTAGAGCTGAAAATTTGATGGTATAAAAGCATTGTCTGTGAAACAATTAATTCAACAATTCACTGAAATAGCTTACCTCCAATAATTCAATGTCTAACAGAGCATCTTCATCAGGGAATGAGGCTACCCAGGAATATGGCCTCAGTTACACATCAAAATATTGGAGGTAAACTATTTCATTGTTAAGCTTTTGATTAAAGAAAAGAAATAATTTTACTCTAATACAGCTGATGAAATTTTTCTCTGAATAGTAATGGTAATAATGAAGTCAGTGGTTAAATTGTCATCAGTATGAAAGAATATTGCTCTTGTGATACTGTGCATATCTGCACTGTTGCTGAGAATTGAGCATAACCTGCCAATAGTTCTAAAAGTTATTCAAAGAGTGTAAGCTGTATGAATGGAAATGAGACTGGGTATTTTTTAAATCTGGACACAGCCAAGTTTCAGGAAGAGAGGTATTTATATTGTGGTTGAAAAAAGTTTGGCACAACCAGACTCATAGGAAACTCTTGCTAGTGCTGTTGTTAAGGAAGTAATTCGTAGCTTTGAAGAAGCTAAGTGCTTATTTTGCTTTTATGAAACTACATTTTAAGAAAGCTCATGTTTTGTTCTTCAGGATGTGGTGTTGTGTAGTAGCTGCATCATTAAATAAGTATTCCATTCTTTTGTATTTTTTAACAGGAAGTAAAGTGCGTCTTGCCACCTTGGAGATGTGTTTACTGGTACTCCAGCAGTTGGTGTGCACCCCAGACACCAGCTACCTCCAAGACAGACATCTGGCCATAATTGAGGGCTCCAAGGAAGAGAGTATGCTGCTGCTCAGGAACTTCTTCAAGGTTTTCTTAGAAGTTGATTTCTTAAAACTGTATTTAATGCCTAACTTCAAGGTTTTCTTAGAAGTTGACATTTTAAAACTGTAATTAATGCCTAATTTCTGATAAAAAAAGAGTATTGAGTGTATTGATTCTTACATTTCATATTTTGGTGAATAAAGGCTATTGAAAGCATGTTTGAGAATGCCTTTGATAAAAAGAAATTTTGAAGGCTGGTTAACGGTTGAAGTATGTTGCTCTCTTTGTACCAGATTTGTCCACCTATACTATGCTTACAAGTAGTAAGGTTTGACCACAGTTAATACAGATATTTTTGTACATTTAGAGTGAAGAAATATTTTTAGACATGTTTGAGGATGAATATAGGGACAAACAGGTGAGAAAATTTACTTATGTTAGTCAATTTGATAAAATGGCTATATTTTTTTTTCACAAAAAAAGTTTTATTAGTATATAAAGGCAATTTAAAGGAAACCAGAAATGGTTAATGATATTAAAGAGTTTTTGAACTGCTGTCATATATTTCTTTGTTGAACTTGTTGTTATCCAAAACACTTTTATAAATAGTCAAATAAAGAAGTGGGGAATATTGTATCTAATCTATCTGAATATGGATAACTACATTAGTCATCTGCAGAAAAAAAATATAATCTTGGTATGACATAGTTCAAGATTTCTGAACTTTTTTTATTTTTGTTGTTTTTATATGATAAGTTTTTAAATAAAAAGATGGTACCTTCCTAATAGGTTAAAAAAAAAAGAATGATTAGCTGAAACTTGCATTGTCGTGATATCATTCAGATCCGTCCACTCAATGTGGAATACCTGACAATGGATGCTTCCATCCTGCTTCCACCAACTGGAACCCCCTTGACTGGGATAGGCTTCAACAAGAGGCTACCTTGTGGAGAGGTGGAGAAGGCTAGAAGGGTGGGTGGCTTGAAGTAATATTTACAGTTGGTGCATATATTTTTCCTGATGGATGTAACTACAATGATAAAACTTAACTTTTTTTCAATAATATATAAATTAGTGTAACCAACAAATGACATGGCTCCTGGGTTTGTCCACTGACTACAATATTGTTTCCTGCGAATATGTTTAGTGTCTTCCTCTTAAGTAGATTAATGTGTATTTAAGATTCAGTTATGTATTTATACTGAAACTATATTAAAAATAGTTTGACCGAGTAAATACTTCACTTATACCTTGTAAAGCTGTCTTATATAATTGTAATTTGCTATTTTTATTTTATTTCAGGCAATACGTGTGTATTTTTTACTACGAGATCTTTCATTTACTCTGCGCCAGGAGAGGGAACAACAGTTACCCCTGACACAGCAAGAAGAGTGTGTTAAGCTAGGCGATGTTTTGGACCTCAGTAAGTCTGACTAATCTGGGCTCATAAATTTTATGTGAAACTTAAAAAGCCAAATTAAAAATTCAGCCATGCCATTTCATTCATGTTTTTAAGGCACCCTAGACAATAAAAGGCTTTAGATGCTTGGTAACAAAATCTTATTTAAAAGGTTATGAGCAGGATGGACCATGTCTCTTGTGATAGACACTGTTTTATTTGCTACCCTGTCCTATTCAAGTTATTCATCTTGAGAGGTAGTGGCAAATATCTATCTTGGATTTGTTCCAGTGGAAACCTGAAAAGGCTTTTTAAGAACTTGGTTAGTGTTTATGAGGCAAATAGGAAGTAGAAGTATTTTAGAGGAAATGGTGTTGGGTGTCCATTGTGGTTACTTTGTACGAAGGAAATTTAAGGACATATGGTTCCATATTGCTTTCAATTTTTTTTTTTTTTTTTGGAAATAATTGAATTTGCCACTGAAACCAACTGGAAAGCTAGCTTTATACTCTGATTGCCATATTGTTTTCTGGGGACACAATTAGCTTTTCCCTAATTAAATGGACTTAAATTTAAAATAGGTTTTTATATAAAATATGTTGAAGATTTGGTTCTTTATTTCTACGAAACTCTTAACATTGGTGCAATTTTGTAAGTTCCTTAGCTTTGACACCAATGTGAAGAAGATAATTCAGTGAGTTTGACTATTACTGAAGAGCCATGACTCAGATTTTTTATTTTAGTCATTTTCTCTAACCAGGGCTATGTTCTATGTTCTAGGAGGAACATTCTGGGTTTTCACAGAAAACACGCCATAAACATCTTTTCACCTAAAAACAAACTTACACCATTAGATTTTTACATTATGACGATAGAAGTATTATGATGGTGCATAGTAAATATAGATTGTATATTGACAGTTGTCATTGAATCATGATCAGTAGATGTAAGAAACAAAGCTCAAAAAAGGGAGCAAATATTAGTGACAGTTGTAGATGTGGTCAGAGGCCTTTGTCCCCTACTTTTGTCATGCAGTGTGGGAGAAAGTGTTCCAAATGTAGGCCATACAGGCATACATTAGCTGACCAAGAGTGACTTTCCAGTTAACAGGTGTGAGCACATGGCTAGTTCAGTGTGTTCATGTATTATGCTGGGTACACAAAAATTGTAGCTGACAACAGTTTGGTAATATCTAAAAATTTCCAAAAAAATGACTTGTGTAAAAATCTTTGCATTTTTCTACACAACATCAATGACAACACTAACCTTGTTTAACACTTTAGGATGCTGAAAATTAATTTCTTGGAAAAAAATGCAGCAACTGTTCTGTGAATATAATTAACAACAGTCTTGCTAGTGATAAATATGACTTAAAATATCTTTTAGGAAATAAAATATCAGCCATCTGAATTGGAGGATTATTCTAATTAACAAGACTAGCCATGTTTGATTTTAAATTAACCAATGAAATTTTTAGGAATTTTAACAACTTCCACTTGAAAAAACGGTTCATGGAATTTTTGGCACCTGAAACTGTTTGGTGTTTCTGGTAGAATGGTCTAATTCCTTTAAGACTTGTAACAAATTTTATGCATTCTGAAATAATTTTTTCTCATAATGAAAAAGTTAAAAGATTGTGGTCCTAAAACATATTTATATATAACTATTTTTTACAACTTTATGGAGTTATGATTGGAGAAAACATTTTTAATAGTTTTAAGGAAATTTTCCAGATTTTTTTTTTCTGAAAGATTTCAAGAAAAGTCTGAAAATCTTTAGGCCTACTCTGTCACCCAGAGAACAATGCATGTGTATATTAAGTCAATTTTAGTACAAGTACAGATTTTACTCTTTTAAAATGTATCACAAAACTTACAACAATAAATTTAGACCATTAAGATTACAGATGAGAGTTCTGGCTAATCTACAGAAAAAAAATGAGCTATTATAAAAAAGATATGGGTATACCAGGAAGTAAAAAAAAAAAACAAAAAAACAGTTAAACCACTTATTACCTTTGGAGTGATGTTATTTGCTTCTTTTTCTCCTTATTGTGATTTTTCATGTTAAAATCAGTGTGAAATAGCACTGTGCTTGTTAAATATTTCCATATTCCCCTGTAAGTATCTATGAGACCTACAAAAGGAAACAAGGAAATATTTTTATTTGACATTAACAAATTGTAATAAAACACATTGAGTTTTATTTGCGAAGGCAGCAATTGGGTGATATTTTTTATGAAGGAAAGATTACCATAAAGCACATTATGGTAAGGGAAAGGGGGTGCTTGTAAGGATAGGCATAAAGTGATAATAGCACTGCTGTTAACAATATGAAGGAAAATGAATTTGGTTATGAGAAGTATTCAATTTACATTTAATTTCATGGTGAGATGTGACATGTTAAATGTTTCAGAATGTTCAGAAAGATTTCCATTTGATATCAGTCCCATTTTGTTCTGAAAAAGCTGTGGTCTGTAAATTGAATCTGCAAGCTTTGGTCTCATAAAGTGTAATTTAGGATAGTTACATTTTGATCATGATGTTTCATCAAGACAGGCTTACTATCTTCATGTGATTAAAGCATGCACTTCTGAATGCGCACAGCTTCTTTAGCCTTGCTAGAAGTGTTTGCAGCTTTTATAACAGCTATCTTTTGTAATGGTTGGCATTTATATCTAGCTGTTTAAAGGAAAAGTGCATTGAGTAAGAGTTTTTCTAGGAATTTTATTCAGCTTCAGATTGGGAGACATGTTGATATAATGATAAGTGCTTGTAAAAAAGAGCAGCATATTAAACTCTTAAATCATGTTCAGTTTTGAGAAACTTACCATCTTTAAATTTATAAATGTTGGTATTTTTTCAGCAAGGCTTATACAATCAGTTAAATACGTATCAGTACCTCAAGAACCTGTGAAGAATTTAGTATGAGAAATATAAAAATGCCTGTTATTCAAAATGCTCAAATGTATATGGTTATTCTTATGAAATTCAGATGGCATGGGGACAGTGACAATGGATAAAAAATATTGATTAAGATGATTATAAATTTCGTAAATGCAATTTCTTTATTTAACAATATTGTTAAAAAAGAATGAACAATATTGGCAATAAAAGTAATTGAATACTGTTTACAAGTATTTGAAATATTAAAGCAGATATTTTTATGAATTGAATTTTTTATTCACTTTCCAGACAATAGTGACCTGATTGGTTGTACAGTGATAGCAAGAGACAAGTGAGTAGTACTTTGATCATGTGTTTGTCTTTTATTGAAAGTGCCTTCCAGGTAACATAGTCAATATACAGTCAAAATGCTCATCACTTTTGTTTGTATGGTTTTACCTCAATCCATGCATATATATATGCAACATTTGTCACTGGTGTCTAAACCTGCAGCCAGTAAAATTTTGTTTGGACAAGTATGTTTTCCTCAGTGTGTGAATTTATTGGCTAGACATAGCCTTTGTGTGTGTGTGTGTGTGTGTGTGTGTGTGTGTGTGTGTGTGTGTGTGTGTTTTCAAAACAGCTTTGGATTTGATTTAATTTTTCTGAAATTTAACTGTTACATAATTTCAAAAAGTTTGACAAAATTAAGGTCTTAAGGTTTTACTAATATTTAAATATTAAAATGCAATGGGGAGAAGATGTCCAGTCTTAGTGAAATTTTTATTCAGACCAGAACATTTTAAGAAAGTGGTATTCCGAATGGCCAGTAAGCTAAAAAGTCTGTGGCACATACTATACACACCTTATTCTTAGTTTCATAATTAGAGTTCCAGGCATCCTATTCAGACTAAAATATACATATTATACAAGCATTGACTTTAAGCTGTTATTTACACACACACACACACACACACAAAAAAAAAATAGAAATAAAATAATAATGATAATAATAAACAATCAAACTATCATTTCTCTTGAGAAGGACTCTCAGATTCCTTTTTTTTTTTTTTTTTTTTTTTGCACAAATGCTGCCATTATACAAGTGTTGGATTTGCATTTTTATGATTTTGACGTATTAAACACTGCACCAACAGGAAAAAGAAACTTATTGAATTCCAAGAATTTACTTGTTTAGAAAAATAGGATTTGTAATAGCTGTTAAGGAGAAAAATGGCATGGGTCATGACTATTTGATTAGAGGGAATGAATCTGTGATGTATTAGGGCAATTTCTTGGTATTTTATGAGATACTTTTATCCTACTAGGATCAGCTCCAAATTGAACTTTTCAAAAAGTGATCCATTATTATTCAATGAATTTTTTAATGCCAAACCATGGTAGTACAGATTCTAGCAGGTAAAATATGTGGCTCATAGGGAAGTAGTCAGTGGAGTTCAATACAGAAAAAAAAATTAGCTGTCTAAAACATGATGCTAAGATGAAATGCTGTTAAAATGTGTGAATATCCATCACAACTGCCACTTACTACTCTGTGAATATGTCTAAATGTGTCAAGGTGAACTGACCATGGTGACATGTAAAGTCTAAGATGTATATTTATTGCATTGACCCAGCAGGGGATGGTAAGATTTGCATACATTTGTTGAGCAATGTCATCATTATTGAACATTTAAAAAGTTGATCGTTGGCCAAAAAACGGCTGCATGCTTCGTATTAACCTGAGACTACCTGTGTAGGTTTGTGTGCTATCTGGCCTCTGATTGTTGTAGCTACAAGGGATTTCCCAATTATGTGCTCCTTTGTTCACCATGCCCAGTACATCTGAACTGTCTAATAAATGACTAGTCACTGACCTATAGATAGCTGGTGGTTTTCTTGGAATACAGGTTTTATCAGATTCAGGTGTTTGGTAGCGTGAAGACTTGCATGATTGCTTGACTTGCATGGTAAGCTTGAATATTTGGCTCGAGCTCTTGCATGATTTTAAGATGTAAGTCTTGAAATTTTGTACATATAAATGAAACTGTTTTGAATTTTTTCTGAGCCCTATCAAAACATTGTAGCCATTGACCGGGGCCGATTTAATTGCTTTACATATTCCTATATCTATTTGTTCAGGGTTCGTGTGGTGTGCCATTTCTGTGTATACAAGTTTTGATAACCCCGATACCTGTTATCAGCAATGATTTTATCAAAGTTTACCCGTACTCCTTACTGTTTCCAAGAAGTTGTAAAGACCGTAAAGTTGCTGTTTCTTAGGCTATTAGTGAAATTACCTGTGGTAGTCATTACTGTATCTTCAGTGCTACAAATATTAAAATTATAGTAAAATAATTTAATATAATTATATTTAAATAAAATTGTCTCTGTACACCAGCTATACTGGGGGTATTGTCTTGAAGGCAAAAGTGCATAGTGTATTTTTAGGTCACTGTCTTTGTAGAGGTTGATTTTCCACCTGTTAAATTGGCATACTAGCCTAAACCTATCACTTAATATAGAGTCTCAGATTTTTCTTTCTTTACAAAATAGTTTTTATTAATATTGTAGATGTTGTTTGTGCTTCTGATTTTGTTGTTCATTACATCAGCACTCCTGAAAAAATATTTAAAAATCACAAGCTGAATGCTTACTTCAGGCTAGTGGCTGAGTAAAAGTGGATATAATATGAGACTTACACAAAGGAAAAAGTTTTTTAAAAAATTTTCCTCTTCAAAATATTCTCATACATGTATATGTTTTAAGCTGAAAATAATACAGTTAACCAAAACCAAAATTCTTCTAGAATGAACCAAAAAAAAAAAAACAAACTTTCTCTTAATTTCCATTTTATATAAGTATATAAAAAGATTTTGTATTTGTTCCTCCAGTAAAAGAGAGCGTCGGTTCCTTGTGGTGGATGTCTTACAGTTGATCTTGGTGGAGCCAGACACAAAGAGGCTAGGATGGGGAGTGGTCAAGTTTGTAGGGTTCTTACAGGTATGTAACCAAACCTTCAAGAAAGGGGAGTGGTTGGATATGTGGGGTCCTTACAGCTGGAACTCGCTTGCAAAACAGAGATCATTGATAATGCAAACCTTTTCTCACACAGTGCAATACATGCTGAGGATATAAAAGGAACATGGTAATTTCAACTAGTAATTAGTATAGGAGTAGCTGACTTGTTATTTCCTCCCTGCTAAAAGCATCATTCCCATCGACTTATTTAAAGACAGACTGTATTCAAGTCTGAGAAAATAATTTGTAATTGATAACTATGGCATAAACTCACAATGTTTAAAACATCTATAACTTGTAAAATGAAGTTCTGAAATTTGAAATAACACATATTGTGACAGGATGTGATGATAATTTGGAAAATGTTGAATGCAGTGATATTAATGCATGGATAAGGTGAAATTAACATATAGTTTATTCATGGAGGTCTTATGTCAAAAATTCACCTCACTATGCTCAAATGAGATTTGAAAGTTTGAAAAAAATTGTAAGTAATGCATGCAAAGTTACAAAAAAAAAATTGTAAGTAATTCATATATTTTTATTTGAAAATTTTATTCCAAGTTAAAACAAAATGGCACTTTGAAATCCAAGCATTGTCCATTATCTGTAACATCAGTTATCAGCCATGGTCTCTGAAGATGTAAGGAGGTTAACAACAGCAATAGCAATATTAGATATTCCTAGTATGTGATAAAGAATTTATTTTAGTGAATCAAACCTGTCCTTCAGGTATATCATCTAATTATAATTTTCTTAACCATAATGGTATTTGTCCTCTGCTGTTTCTACAGGATGTGGAAGTGAGTGGAGACAAGGATGATAGTAGAACTCTTCATGTTACTCTCCACAAACCTTCCTCCCCGCGGTATGCCAAGTCTGTTCCTCTTCTGACGGCAAAGTTCATCTTCGATGATCACATTCGCTGCATGGCAGCCAAACAGAGGTTGACCAAGGGGCGCCTAAAGGCACGTCAGCGTAAGATGCAGATGATAGCTCAGCTGCTGGAGATGCCTGCAGTGGTCCCTGATGCCCAGAACCAGGCTGGACTTTTGACAGGGATCCCTGGGCCAGGTAGAATGACTGTCATCACCTTTGTGTAGGATAGTAAAACAAGACATAATTGATATTGCTACTGTTGCTTTAGCTTTCACTGGTTATCTTGAGTAGATACACTTAGTTTGCCTGTGGTTTTCAGATCCTTCAGGCAGATGTTTCACAAAATGTAACATAAGGCAATTGAAACTTCCTGTCTACTTTACATAAAGACTTGAGCTGCAAGAAATTGGATGCTGCTGCATGCTTCCATTGTATTTGTCACCATTTGTCGATAGATGAACTTCATTCTTATTATCTTACCACCAGGATCTGTGCACAGGGTAAGCCGGGGTCATTCTGATGCAGCACGCCAAGGAAGATCAAGGTCACATCTTCCATCACAGCAGCAGAGAGCAGGAAGAATGGGTGGAGCACAGCGGCAGGTAGAGGGCGCTACCTCCAGTGGTCCAAGCGTGCCCATGCCATCAAGTACTCCAGAGATCAGTATTCCCACTACTGTTTCTTCCTCAGAGGCCCCTCAGGGTTCTCCTGGCATTGAGGAGGCAGTGGATGCTACATCTCCCTCCGCTTTTGCTTATCACCTCAATGACAGTGTGAATGGAGGCAATGATGCTCAGAGAAGTGGAGGTAATGGCAGAAACAGTGGAAGGCACAGTAGGAACTCTTCAGTAGGATCGAATCTGGGGAATCATAGTGAAGAGATCCCACTTGAAGACATGTCCGGTAGCAGTTCTACCAGACTCAGAGGGGTGAGTACAGTTAGTAAGTCCTCCTCAGATTCTAGTGGGTCCCGTGGCAGAATGAGCAACAGAACCGTGCAGAGTTTGACACGCAGCAGCTCTTACAGTCCACGTAGAGGTAGGAGTGGATCAAGTCCGACAGCTTTTATGAGAGCTCCTTCAAGGTCAGGTCAAGACAAGGTCAGGTCAAGGTCACTGTCGGGTGGCAACCAGCCTGACCAAGAACAGACAGCAGCATTTGCTCACAGTTTGCGGCTAAGTGCTGCCCTGGCTAAGGCAAAAAATGTTCGCTCTGGGTCAGGATCTTCCAAGGGATCAAGGGGGAGTGCAAAATTTTTGCAGACTTCTTTTACCCAGAGTAGTAATGGAAGACAGAGAAGCAGTTCAAAAGACTCAAGTGACAGTGCCAACAGTACTGGGTCAAGGACAGTCCGATCTCGTCACCGTAGTGGTTCATGTGAGCTCTCTAACCAGACCACTGTAGTTGTGGACTCAGAGCTGTCTAATGGAAGTGCCACTTCCACACAGGAACAGGTAAATAATAATTTAGGACAGGGTAAACCCAATCACAAACCTTCACTTGATGGCAAAGATGGATCAACAGGCCCAAGCTTACCTTTTAAATTTGGCACAGAGAGCAAACCAACTGCAGAGGTAACACATGTCACTGCTGATTTAAGTAAACTGGAAAGGTCAGTAGCTATGAAAAGCAGTGCTTCAGACCAGCTTGGTAAGCTAGCACAAGCAGGACCTGTAGATCAGCCTCGGTCCAACGACACTGATACTGTCACTGTGAAGTACCATGCCTCCAGTAAAACAGAAAGCAGTCAAGAACTATATCACTCCTGTGAAGATGCATCACCTCAGTTGTCTAATGATGAAATACAGGGAGATAAGAGCGAGTCTGTTGAAAAAACTTCAACTGAAAGTCAAAGTTTAAATGACAGCAGCATTAAAAGTGATACTTGTATTTCTAGGGTAAGAGACAGTGGTATTTTAGATTTGTAATGTTTTGTAAAGCACTAGTTGGAATACACTACTACTGCAGCATTAATTTTTGAATTAAAAATATTGAAAATAGTTGAATGATTTTAAAAAATTGTGAACCCTCTTCAGAAATGACAGTATGACTTGTAGAATTTGTCAGTTTTATTTAACTTTTTATGGTTGTTTTTGAAAGACCATCATATGCTGGACACTTACTGAGGCTTTAAGTATGGCACTGTAAAAACATGACTAAGCATGTTTCATGCATGAAACTTATTCATGAACAAAAATATATTAAACCCAAATTCAACAATACCACCCGTTTGGGAAAAAAATTGTTGCTTATGCGATAAAATTGGAGCATTGGAAAGTATCTTCATTTATTATTTTGCTTTAAATCTGTAATTTTGCGTATCTGTATATGCCAGTTACACTATTGATTTGTCTTTCTTTTTGGAAAAAAAACATTTTCAAGTGGATGTTCTAAAGTTGAATTTCTAGGAAATGGGATTGCTGTCAGTGTGACTTTTGGGGATATTTATAATCTTATTTGATACCAGGGCTGATACTTGAGATGTGCTATTTATGCTCACGACATGGAGAATGATTTGGAGGGTTTGAAGTGTGCTTGATTCAGCAATTAGTGATGATCAGTTTTATGTGGAGTTTCCAATAAGTCATTAAGAATGGGTCTAATCTGTAACATGTGACAATAAATTATTTTATTAAATTGTTAAATATTATATTTATTTACCTTAAAAGGTAATGTTAGTGTTATTGGTATACGTTATGTCTAAAAAGTGAGAAGTAGAGAAGCTGAGCACTGAGACACATCTTGTATATTTGAGTTGCACTCATATAAGTACCGCTATATTGAGAGATACTCAGCTTACATGGCCCATGTACGTGACCAGTGTCATTTACACTTCGTAGTGAAAATTAGGTTATTCGTTTCACGGGCAAATTTGGTTTCCTTCATTGCCTGGTTATGTGTTTAATGTGTAGACTTGCAGGTCGTAGTCTTGGATAGAGACGGTTGTTTTCTTGTGCGAGATGGCGGTGGTAAAAGTTACCCGATGTTAGCAGTAGATGAAAATAATCTACATGGTGAATAAGCCAGAAGAACCTTTATGTAGTATGATAATATATAAATTGGTCATTTTAACAAGCCTAATTTTATCAGCTAAGATTTTATGTCAATGATTATAGAAACGGGATGAAATGTGGTACTATTAACTTATTTTGTTTCATTAAAAGTTATGGGAATATGCATTTGCCTGTTGTTACTTCTTTTAATAATGTTACCAAAAATATAAGTTTGACATCTGCACAAATACACACAGTAACTTGCAGACCCAGATAAAACAAATTGGTATTACGTGATCCTGGCTCAAGATGTTGATTGACTAGGATCTAAGTTAATATATCGGAAAAGGTGATTTGTGTTGTCCGGAAGAGTCGGATAATGTACACTTGAACGTTATACATGGCATTAGAAACTGTATTTGCCATAAAACACGATAGACTCGGTAATAATTGTGCCGATAAGGACAATGGGGTATTCCTTAAAAGATGAGTTCGGAGAAAACCGTCTGGATCGGAAGACGTCTGGCTTACCGCTAATGCCTAAATGGCATTCGAGATAAAAGTTTATTCCCATATTTCGATGTTATTTCTGAATGTACACGTAAGCCTTGAAAGTATTGCCTGAAGGCTTCGCCTGTTACTTGCGTTTAATAAAGGTAGTGCATTTTGTAAGGAATATGTTTAATACTTCAATAAGGGTCACACTTTTGCCGCTAGAAACCAATAGATAGATCTCTGCAATTTTCTTTACAGTCAGAATTTGTGCAAAAAATAGTTTAAAAAAAATAAAAAAAAAAAGACTCCACCCAGCTGGGCCTTTGGTAGGAAGTACATCTCGATTCATAGTTGGATAATCGTATGATTATGAAATAGTGCTTAATTCTTAGCACTCGATCAAGGATGCGGTCACTCTATAGTGATGTTAAACTTTAATCGACGCGCTCTGGTGTTTACTCTGTGGTTTAAGTGAAAAGGCTCCATGCCGTAACAGAGGAATGTACAAGGAAGTGGTTCACCGTTTCCCGTTAAGAGAGTTCAAGGGGCCGTACTGAGTGCAGTTTGAAGAGTGACGCCATTTGCATTTAATATGGAGTTCTTTTTTTCAACTTGTATTAAATACAAATTGTTGGTTCTTTAAAAACTATATGCATGTATCGACTTGGCATCAGTTATTATCCGTTCTTTATAGTTAAAAATGAGTAATGGTTTACTTAAAGAAAATGAAACCTCCCCAAACCGCACCACGTCGAACATGTATTGACCCACCCAGTTCCGCGTAACATGTAAGGGAAATACCTCAACATTCTAAGCAAATTGTTTTGTCATTTATTATTACTATTAACAGAAATCAGAATGCGTTCCGCATGTTTTGGATATTGTGAACATTCGTTACCTGTCTGAGATTTCCTTGTGTGGTTGTAAGATTACGTAGGACAGAAAGTCACTCTTAGATTAAGCAGTGCAAGCGGATATTTGAAAATAGCATCATACATAATAAAAGTCATCTGCACGGCTAAATTACTGGTGTGTTAGATTTGTTATGTGAACCATTATCTTAACGATTATGGTCCTGGAGTTAGCTTTACGTGGTATCTTGGTTATGGTACCATCTTTCTTCACACGTCGTAGGCGTTATTTTATGGGACTAAGGGAACGCTATCTTTCCTCTCTTTCCCTTCTTTTGTGGTTAAATTGAAGCAGTTTGTTTTGTTTTCATAAGCCCGTTTTTTTAACCACTTATTCTTCTCTCTCTCTCTCTCTCTCTCTCTCTCTCGATAATTTACAGGAAGCTCACCTGTATTAATATATGTATCTGCACTGTTTGCATTAGCTGAACAGTAATTGAGAGCAATGTTGTTTAGATACTATTACCGTCAAGACTAAAAAGCCTTAGAGTTACTGTTGTATGGGAACATATGTATGTCTTCTATTCTCTATTATATCCACATTCAAGCTTGGCTTGGCACGCACTGTTTGTTTCATCGTATCACGTGACAGAGCTACATTGTAGTCCGGGTTTTCTTCCTTCTACCTTTTTAATAAGGGCAGACGCTGTATGTGTAGGCCCTATGTATGCATTCTGATCACTTCCTATCAGTGCCTTCGCCACTGTCGTTGCTGTCCGGCACAGCTGTTGTTTCCCATATAACCGTATTTATAAAGAAAGAATAAATAGATTTTTTAAAAAATTAAAAATGCGTTGTCGGATTTATCTTTAAAAAGTTCTTGATTTTTTAAACGTTTTGCATATATTTTGGTGACGTTCGATCCACAAGTGCCAAACCGTATATTTTGATTTACTTCCTATTTGAAGAGGCTGGTTCCTTTCGAAAATCGGCCAGGTTGGTTGACTGGCGTGAGTTAATATTAACTGTGCCTTTTTACCAGAAACCAGTGAAGTTGGAAAACGTTCACAGTTTGATATAGGCGAGAAATTGCAATTGATTTCAATCAAATTTGAACATGCTTTTATATTGAGAAAAAATACGCTGAATATGTTCATATTTAAATTTTAAAAATTGTCGAAAACGCTGTGTAAATCCTATGTGCGCCAATTGTGGCCGTACTACATAAATAGTAAGTAGACCTATTTATAGACTTTTAATTGCAATGAAAAAGGTTAAGTTCTGTTCAGTGTCATGGATTTTTTTCTCTACGGTACCAATGATTAATGGGTTTAAGTCACGCTACCCATAGTTAAAAATTACGCGAGGATAAAGACTTGATATACGACCTCAATATTAATCTCGCTCTGCGGCAGTCAAGGACAAGTTGATTGTTTTTTCTTGGAACGATAACATTGTATTTTTGCGGATAAATTGATTCCAGGATCTGTTTCTGTAGCAAATTGGATAACACATCATTAATGAGGAATTATTACCATATTTGAGAAATGAACGTATAAATTGGTTTTTTTAGACTTGTCTATAGCATCGTGTTTTCAAAATTATCTAATTTAACTATACGATATAAAAACGATACAGTGCGGTTTCGGCTGTGAGAGCCATTACTATTATTATTGTTGTTGTTGTTGTTGTTGTTGTTTGACACTCCCGAACACTGTTTCTTTGAAAACTTTTCTTCATGCTTCTTCACAACTGGCAATAAGCAGAAAATGTTTTCTATGCAGGTTTACATTGACATGTAGGCTTTGTAGATTAAAAACCAAACAACTATGAAAAAAAAAACAAAAAAAAACAGTGCGAACCCTCCACAACCCCCCCCCCTCCCCATAAAAAGGGGAACTTTCAAAACAATAATTCTTTCAGACTGACATTGAATCTATAGTTTAAAATTAGTAACTCCTCTTACAATTTACTGTGTTAACCAGAGACCACGTCTCCGTCGACGGCCGAAAGTGTAGGCACTTGTGTCTGTACTTAAGTGCATTTTCGCAAGTTAGTGTCGTGTGGCGTTGTAAAGGTGAACCCGATGAGACTGCAGACTAAAATACTCCACGGACGAATTAATTCAGCGATAAAACCAAACTTATGTCATTTTGGTTTTAAAACATTAGCCACACCAACTGAATAGAACGCAGCATTAAACAAAATCCTCTGAGCTTCTCAGTCTTCGGTGATTATTATCATAACATACTGGTATCATATTATAGTGTCAGCCAAAGAGATAATTTTAAGAGTTCGTCTAACTGCCCACGCATATCGACGTATTGCGCTTCTGATGACACTTGGAGTAAATTTTCAGAGAAGCAAATAAGTTGGGCCAAGCAAATTTGTGTACATTGACATGCCCATCCAAAATATCACCGATATCAAGCTGCAATACGTCACGATTGGCGCAGATACCTACAAAACCCTGCTTGATTCGTGTTAGGGGGTTTCCGCACGGAGCCCCTTATCGGTTTCGGCCTAATGAACCGATTGTCTTCATGGAAATACCGTGATTCAATAACGAAAGTGGTGTCTTCCTTTTGCGTGTCCGTATTTGCATTCATGTTTTCCTTTTAAGAAATAGTGAGACAACATTCCTTTCAGCGTTAAGGAACTGTCCGTTATTCAGTTCAGACATACAAATAGGTTATGCGTCTTTGCAATTGAAATGAAATGAAATCATTTTGAAGCTTGTGGGGAAAAATAAATTCAGATTCAACTTTTAAAAAATTGACCCTATGTTAAAAAGCTATTTTCCATGACGTCAACCAAAATCCATTTATTCTTTGGAGCATCATCATCACTATTTCAAAGAGACAGTATGAATGAGTGAACACAATAAAAAAGCAACAAAAACTAAAGCTTTAGACGACGACAGCGGTCATGTATTCTATGTAAATACTTCAGTTTCTCTTTGGTATCGGCTCGTTTTGAAACAACATACTACAAATATTCATAATTTTCGTATCACTTCTCAGAAACGAAGTTAAAAGAGTCGTATCACTATCTTATTTATCTTCATCCGATGTAGAGCACAGTTATCAATTAAAAAAAGGAGGTAACTTTGATACAGGGCCGGATTCTCTTGGTGACCTGAGCACTCACAACACCATGCCCCCCCCCCCCCCCTCCCATTACACAATATTTAAAAAGAATCCTGTTGCTATATACCCTCAAATATTCTTCTACTTTGCCTACCTTTGTTTTTTCTTCCCCTGTCATCCAAATATAATTTTCTTGATTTTTATTAAACATTTTCCCTTTTTATGTATAAATAGCCCCCTTAATTAGTCGTGACACCCCAAACACGTGCTTAGTCTGCTTACACATAAATCCGGCCCTGAGCATAAAAAAGTATTATTGAAGACCAAGATATCGTGAATGGTTTAAACAAAAAAATGTACCAAAGCAAGCTCTTGAGTGATTTCCCATCGTATCCACCTGTCACCGTGCTAATGCGTCTCACTGGAATCTATTTGCCCGGAGCTGCATATAATTGTCGTAATTGCATTCTTGGAACAGACCCGATTGGAGACATAATGGCAATATATCTAATTTGCAATCAAGTGCAGTAAACGGCACGTTTTGGTGCACATTGGTTGTCAGTGTTACAAGTCTCAGCTATGCTGCTGATATAACAGCCTAGATCTCTTGTAGATTTTGTTCATGGCAATTAAATAAACCCAAATTCCCAGGCCTAAGTTGCATCAAAATGAAGCTCCCGCTCTTTTGATATGGTTAATTCCAGGGACGTTCCCGTTTCTGAGTAGTGCTCCATTTAAAGTTTCCAGGAAATGTTCTTTGAATTGCAGCCTAGCAAACTAACATATTATCGACTTTTCTTGTGCAAATAACCAGTAAAATTATTGAAAAGTGAGCCGATTAAATTCCTTCAAGATAACAACGTAGTTATTCCTGTTATTGTTTCATACAAAAAGACATAGTTTTACTATAATTCCGTAGCCTAAAGAATCCTGATTTTGAAATTAAACATACCTATTTTAACGTAAAAGATGAAGACATCTATCTCAAGCACAACCTAGCTTAATATCCGGCAATTTATTATATGCTGCTAATCAGTCATGGGTAATACACCATACATAGTACATCACACAGCGTACGCATCGACGAACAATCCTCTCATACTGGACTCGCACGAATAAATTATATGGAACGGTATATCATATATTAGAAAGTCAACATACATGATTATGGATTCCTGTTGTGCCGTACGTTAATGCTTATGGGGATATTCCCCAAGGAATGCTTTTAGCCTTGTAGGTAATGGGAGGCAGTCTACAAAACCGTCTTCAAGTTTTGGCCTATTCATTGATCTATTAATTGTTAATCGACATAAATGCTGTAGACTTGGTACGGCACTAAATGCTGGTTTTACTAATTTCACAGGTACGTCTCTCCTCCCCGTGCTCTCTAGCCACACACAGTGATGTCTGTTGTCATTTTCACTTAATCTGATGTAGAATTCAATTAACTTTACGACGCAGTTAAACCGGGGCATCTGATTCAACAATGCGTCCTCGCAGTCAAGACGGAATTTACCACGAATATACTCCACACGAACGCTCGTTGCTCCTCTTTTCGTCTTAACACTTAGTGCAAATAGATAATGTGGATCGCTGCTATTCCGTACCAGAAACGTCCCCACTTCGGAGTCTTTTAAGAATGACTTTGCCTCCTGACGTGTCATAT
This sequence comes from Lingula anatina, assembly GCF_051362555.1. NCBI lineage: Eukaryota > Metazoa > Brachiopoda > Lingulata > Lingulida > Lingulidae > Lingula > Lingula anatina. The sequence continues at coordinate 15,192,423 of NC_141768.1, forward strand.
CTTCGTGGTACCAAAATGAGTTGTATAAAGCTTCTAGAGTCTTTGATATTCTCTCTAAATCTTTCTCTGTTTTCAGTTTGTCGGGTATTTTAAGACTTGTGCTCATGCTATCTCCATTATATGACTTTGGTGCTGGTTTCATGACCCCTTCACCCGTAGCTTTCATGTCCTTGTACGTCCGCGGGGGAGGCTTAGGTAGGGAGTCTGTATTGCGACTAGCACTTTCGTCAAAGCGTGGGCTCATACTCTGAGAATTAGACGCCGTGCATCGATCTTGAGTACTTAGTTTAGTCTTTCCTACATAATCGTTTTGTTGAAGTCTAATTAAAATATTATGTAATTCGGTCAATGCCACCGGACCTGCCGTTACAGGCATTTGGGTGCTCCAAAGCGCTGGGTTAGCTGATCGTTCAATCAGCAAAGACATCAACCCTGTCAGTCGTATATCTGTATGATACTGCTTCGTTTGACGGTTTATCCCTCCTTTTCATGTATATCATCGATTCTAAGCTTCTAACTTGTTTGATTTACTGGGAAATCAGCAGTCGAGTCTTCCAAGAAGGAAGTCAGCTTCAGGAATCCCCATTTCCATAAATGGGTATGGTGACGTCACGCCAGTTCGGGGAATTCCCTCGACTGCGGTAATGGCAGCAAAGCCGTGCCGGACACGGTCACAGGTTGGTCACTTTCATTTAGATTGACATAGTGCAGACAGGTACTCCTTATTGAATCTGTATACTTAGTAGGTTATATTAGGGGTAGTTGAGGTCATATTAGGGGTAAATGAAGTTTGCGGTGAGCTTAGTTCATGGATGGATTTTAAATGGTTGAAACATGGTTCGGTCGCTGGTTTGAAGCAAAGCATGCCATAAGGTCATTGACACTGCAGAAATGAAAACATTTAGATTTAAATTGTATCAAAAAGTGTATTAAATTTGCATTGTACATCCAGGATCCTCTCTAAAAATGCAGGAAAGTAGAGACTGGAAAGTGCAAAGTCGCAAAGAGGAAGCATATAGTATATCTCACTCGGGAATTTCCACTGTAATTGTTCTTATTTGGAAATGTATGATTAATGAAAAGGTGTTTCAGGAAATGTTTAAAATAGATATGGAAGGCTTGGTACTTCTATTTTTTTTATCTACTTGAAATTATTTGGAATTGAATTCCTGTGTAGTTCTATATGTGATGCTGCTCCCACCTAACATTTATTTATCAAAACTAAAATTTACTGTTGTTTATTTATTTATTTTAATATATTTATTATTGATTTCAAATAATTTGGTATTCTTTTGTTGTTCTACTTTGATACTGCCCCCTCCAATATTATATTATAACTTAAATTTGCAGTTATTTTTATTTATTATTAAATGATTGAGAATCCTTATATACGGTATTTCAATACTTTAAAGTGTTTTAATTATATTCATCACTTATCTGCATGGTCAGTTTAGGGTGGAAAACTCTGAACTACTGACCCTTCTTTTTAAGAACTTTTGTCATAGCAGCACCAAAAAGATGTTTTGAATGAATATACATATTTGGTTAGATCAGTTCTAAAATTAAAAATGTGAATAAAACTTTTTACCCCCTTAAGCCTTAGGATTAATGTGAAGTCTTAGGATTAATGTGTCATTTGCCTTTTTTGGTATATGGACAGAAAATATGAAGTAGAATTAGATCTGTATCTGTCAATAACAGAAAGTGCTGTTAGTGTGTGTGTGTGTGTGTGTGTGTGTGTGTGTGTGTGTTGTATATATCTTAATATTTTGTCTAATTTACCTGTAACTTAATTATTATTCCCGTCTTATTCATTTCACATATGCCTTTGAACCTATCACCTTGATAAAATAAATTATACTGCATTTATCGTCTTGCCACTGTAGGAACTAGCAGTATGGTAGGCTGTATGAAGAGAAAAAAACATCTTGAATCAGTGTAATAGGTACCAATTCTGTTGTGATTTTCTTTGCTTAACAGATTTTGTTCACTAAGGAAACATACTAATGAAATGAAACATGAAAATAATGTTTCTAAGCAGTAGCTTATAAGCATTAAAATGACTCACATTTCTTTGTATCTTGTTACCACTCCCGTAACAAGTAAGAAGAGATTCTACTAGTTGAACATACATGTAGGTAATAGGCATTATATTGTAAACAACCATGTTTTGGACTGGGCTTGAGAGGGTTTAGTGTTAGGGGGAGTTTTTCGCACAATTGTATAAGGGTCTGAATCCATTACTTTCAAAGAGGGATTCTTCTATTTAAGTGAATCTTCTTATCCCTTTAGTCCAATCACTTATGGCATAGACCTTATTATATCAAAATGTGATTAAGACTAGACCCTTTCTGGCCAAAAGGGTGGTTCTTTCTAACCCCTCCAGTCCCCCCCTGCACTGCCCTTGCCTACAGGTCTGGTGTAGGTTTTTACCATAATAAATAAGTATGCTGCATTCTGTATATTTAATTTTCTTATGGAGTGTATATAAGTGAATTTGACGAAATCCAGTCTTTTATACATGTATATTAATATAATTATCCATCACTCACACGATATATAGCTAGAAAAGGGGCCCAAGGCTTAGCACTGTGAGAGTACTGGCTGCTACCCATATAAAAGAAAAGTCATACAGTTTTCAAATGTATCACTCCCACTGTGACTGAAGCAATTAAACTTAATGGATGGGTCATCCTGATAGACTGCTTGATTTACAATCACCCAAGAGATTTAAATACAATAAACCTGACAGTAGTCACTGCTTTTTTTTTTCTTCATACGAGAAGCTAGCTGGTGTTACATTGTACTAAAGTCCTCCATCCACCTCTCTCTGTTGTTGATTTAAATCGTGTGTGTGTGTGTGTGTGTGTGTGTGTATTTTACAGAATCCAGTCTTTCATGCATGTATATGTGTATTCATCCATTTTTAGTTTTTTTCTATTTTATTCTGTAAAGCCATTTGTATGCAAGATTATGTTTGTACTTTTGAACTAAAATAAGTGCCCCTAGTATCATTCACATATATAAGGGATATCATTAAATATCCCAGATATAAATGGGCAGGTGTTCATTGTTGGATTATTATCTTCATTTTCATGCTTATGAAGACGTATTTTTGTAGGCCATGCATCTGTGTTTATCATACTGTTTTATAGCTGAAGAAACAGTTGCAATAACACAATATAAATCAGGGGCAGATTCTGAGATATTTTCTGACGGTCTTCTAAATTAACTTTGTTGATCCATCCTCCATTTATGACCGTCTTCCGACAGAAAAAATAGATACCCGTCAATGTAAACTTGAAAATCTGACCGTCTTCTGGAAGACTCAGAAGATGGCCTAAATCCACCCCTGTAAATGACCCTGTGGATAAAGCTACAGCTGTAATGTTGATGAGCTCTCTGCATTTACCTGATATATATATATTTTTTTTATTTCATTTTTACATTATAGTTTGTAGATTTAATTCACAATTGGGTAATTTGTAGCATGGCAGGCCTAAACATGTCTTTTTTCGGATCTATTCATAATCTCGTTTGGTATTTTACAAGCACTTGTGCCTCAATCAAAGTTTCATTTTCAGTCAGACACACATCCTGAAGTTGAGGGGACACTGGAAACTTGTCCGATTGTCTTCTATCAGCATGCCAACCCTGTTTCCAGGCAGAAGAGAGAAGAGATTTTCCAGACTCCACAAACTCAAGGAGACACAGTTTGTGCAGAATAAATAATTAAATGGAATTTTGGAGAGGGATTAATCAAGAACAGCTTACCTTTGCCTCTGAGAATATGTTTACATGATTGTACATATGTCCTTGAAAGCAGTTTTCCTTTACATGCCATGTTTTTCCCAGATAGAGGAACTGCAGTCGTAATTTTTAAGCTACAGGGTTAAACTGAGGCAATATCTGTTACATTTCACAATTTTGACAGTTTTATTGTGATAAACATATAAGGACATGTTATACAGTATAAACTCAGTCTTTTCAATAGGGAAAATCATCTTTTAGACAAATACTTTTGGAATCATAAAATGTTATATTTCTCTATACCACTTGTCGTGCTTTTAGTATAAGTATAGAAATATGAGCTGGCTTGCCATTATATTTTGTTGCTCCACAGGAATTTTTAAAAAAATGTTCTAGTTTTAGGAATTTATGATTAATAAATACAGTCAAGTTTGCAATTTATTCTCATTGTTGACATTTATTTCTCAAAAAATTGTTACCAAGAGATTAACAATTTTCTGGAATATGTGCAATATTACTCCTTTACAGTTGAATAAAGGACTTCAATTTTTGGAATAGTAACAGCAGTGTGTTAGCAACTGGAGTGAATACTAGTATGTAGTTTTTGAGGCAGTAAACAATTCTCAAAGCCACATGCTAACTTCTCTCTTGGAAACATTGCAGTGGTTGCTTGATTTATTACCAAGTGTTCATATTAGTGTATGATTCTCAATTTGTCTCTCACTTTCATTCTTTCTTTCTTAAATTTTAAAATGCTTT